>NC_133121.1:68108707-68423138 GCF_033568475.1 Henckelia pumila
TTAATAAGGATAAGGATCGCTCGAGATTGAGACTAGCATTTGCGATGCCGAGTACCACGTTTCATTGGTATGGAACATAGAGATGTTCAAAGCATGCAAATGGATATTCATACGATGAATGATCGAACTACCCTATCCGGACTTTCCAAGTGGTTATCACTTATCGAGTGGATAAAGTCCGCAGTTTTGGTTGTACACCATTAGTCCTTACTACTTGAAACATCATTGAGACTCTATATGCTAGTACTGTACTTTGACTTGTTTACCGACTCTATTGGGGTCATCAGGTGTCGGGATTGGGTACAGTTACGACACATATAGGAATCGATGCTTTGTTGTCAAGGATTCACCACATACTTGCTGGTGTGGATATCCTATGCAATCTGAGGAGATATTAGTGTGACGAATCTCTGGCCAGAGTACATGATGTGTTTTAAGAAATGGTTTCTTAGTAGCACATGCGATGTCACTATTTGATCTTCAAGATGTATTGCATATTTATCGAATCTCGAACGACTCTCGATTTACCAATGGTTGTTGATTCGATCGGTATATTTGGATGAAGGGACCGTACTGTATGCTAACCAAAATCTATTGGTTCTTGCAGGCACTATCAGTGATACCTAGGGAATCATGGAGCGATATTGCTAGGCGCTCTTACCATGATTCGATGGGCATGTCGGAAATTGTTGTTCCGAGTCACAAGGAGTTGTGAGCCCACAGCTAGCTGTATCCCTGTACCATTGAGGGTCACACAAGTAATGGATTTTTAATCCCCGTTGAGATAGTTAAATTTAAAGAGTTAAATTTAATGAATAAAGAAGTAGGACTTCTTATATCAGAGTAGAGGAGTAAGATTTCCTAAAATGACATAGGGATGGGCATTTTTGGAAATCACTGAATTCGGATTCAGAAAATTTATCTTGACTTTAAAAGATGCAGAAATTGTTTCTGTGCACATTGGTGAAATTGGTTTATCAATCTGAGTCACGATGAATTTTATATTAATTTCTGAATATGCGGGCTTTGCTTGTCAGGCTTGAACTTATGACTAATGGGCCCTAAGCTGTTAGCAGCCCACATTATAAATAAGTTATTGCAGTACAAAAATTACACAACAGAGGTCACAAATTATTTTCGAAAACCCTAGTTTTTCCTACTGTGGCCGCCGCCCCCTCCCTCTCTGCTCAGAAAATTCCAGCCTGTGAATTTTGAATTTGCAGTCTGGTTTAACGGATCAAATTTGTTAATTCTCTTCGTAGAAACTTCTGATAGATTTTCTAGTGCAATCTATCAGAGGGATTGAACTTCTGTTCGTGGACCTGATTGAAGAATTGTTCGTCCATCAGTTCCTGGGATATACAACAAGAGCAGAGTAATCTGTTGGTGTCCATAATCTCGTTTCGAGATTTGAGGTAAAAATTTAATTGTTATTTAATTTTTACACGCACAATTTAATCATAAAGTTTTGATACCCATTATGGAATCATTCCATATAAAATTTTTAAACTTCCGCTGCACCGGGTATCAATTCTGATTGATCTGATCACCGTTCTCCAACACGGCAGTCTGCTGAACAATCTTTGGTCCCAACTCCGATTTCTCCCCAATCTCGGTCCACAATACCGGAGATCTACACGGTCTGCCATAGAGTGCCTCGTAAGGCACCATACCAATGGTGGCTTGAAAGCTGTTGTTATAAGCAAATTCCACCAATGGCAGTCTCGACTCCCAACTGCCTTGAAAGTCAATGGCACAAGTTCTCAAAAGATCTTCTAGAATTTTAATCACCCTCTCGGACTGTCCATCCGTCTGCGGGTGAAAGGCAGTGCTATATAAAAGCTTCGTCCCTAAAGCTGCGTGAAGACTCTTTCAAAAAGTTGAAGTAAACCGCGGATCTCTATCAGACACTATGGAAACAGGGATACCATGTAGTCTGACTATCTCCCGAATATACAATTATGCATACTGTGTCATCGTGAAGGTCGTCCTTACTGGCAAGAAGTGTGCCGACTTTGTGAGTCGGTCTACTATAACCCAAATGGCATTCGAATTCCTCACTGTCCTCGGCAAACCAACAACAAAGTCCATAGTAATGTTCTCCCATTTCCACTCCGGAATAGGGAGTGGCTTAAGCAATCCTGCAGGCCTCTGATGCTCCGCCTTGACCTGCTGGCATGTCAAGCATTCTGACACAAATCGGGAAATGTCACTCTTCATGCCCGGCCACCAATACAATCGCTGAAGATCCCGATACATCTTCGTACTTCCCGGGTGGATAGAGGACGGTGATGCGTGTGCCTCTGCCATGATAGTAGCTCGCAGAGAGTCACCTACGGGAACCCAAAATCGATCTCTGAACTTTACAATCTCATCTACTACCGAATACAAACCACTATTTTTCTCCTCAGCTCTCTGTCTCCATTTTCTCAGCTGCTCATCATCTGCTTGAGCAACCCTGATATGGTCAAACAATGTGGTCTGTACTGATAAGGCTGACAGTCTAGGAGCCCTACCCTCAGCATAGAACTCCAGTCTGAACCTCTGAATCTCATCTTGCAACGGTCTAGCCACTGACATGGAAGCAATCACTGTCGTCTTCCGGCTCAGCGCGTCTATGACCACGTTAGCCTTACCCGGGTGGTAACTGATCTCACAATCTTAGTCCTTCACCAACTCTAGCCATCTCCATTGCCTCATATTCAACTCCTTCTGGGTAAAGAAGTACTTGAGGCTCTTATGGTCGGTGAATATCTTACACTTCTCTCCATAGAGATAGTGTCTCCAAATCTTGAGAGCGAACACTACTTCCGCTAACTCCAGATCATGTGTAGGGTAATTCTTCTCATGCTCCTTCAGTTGTCTAGAAGCATAAGCAATAACCCTATCACGCTGCATAAGAACTGCTCCCAATCCCAACTTGGAAGCATCAGTGTAAACCACGAAATCACCTTGCCCTGATGGCATAGCAAATACTGGCGCTGTCGTAAGAGCTTCCTTCCATACATCAAAGCTCCTTTGACACTCGGAACTCCAAACAAACCTAGCATTCTTCTTGGATAATGCTGTCAAGGGAACTGCAATGGATGAAAAGCCCTTGATAAACTTCCTATAATAACCGGCCAATCCGAGAAAACTGCGAATCTCTGATGCATTTCTAGGTACTGACCACTCCTTCACTACTTGAACTTTGGAGGGGTCTACCTCAACACCTCTCTTGGAAATGACATGGCCCAAGAATGCTACTCTCTCCAACCAAAACTCGCATTTGACGAACTTAGCAAACATCTTCCATTCTCGGAGTACTTCTAGAACAGTCCTCAGATGCTGCGAATGCTCCTCTCTATCCTTGTAATATATAAGGATATTGTCAATGAAGACGATGACAAATTGGTCCAAGAACGGCTGGAATACGCGGTTCATAAGATCCATGAAGACTGCTGGCGCGTTCGTCAAACCGAACGGCATCACAAGAAACTCGTAGTGACCATAACGAGTCCTAAAAGCTGTCTTAAACACATCCGATTCTTTCACCCTCAGCTGATGATAACCGGATCAAAGGTCAATCTTCGAAAATATTGAGGCTCCTTGCAACTGATCAAAGAGGTCCTCAATCCTGGGTAGTGGGTACTTGTTCTTCACCGTCACTCCATTCAACTCCCGATAGTCTATGCACAGCCTTAAGCTTCCGTCCTTCTTCTTCACAAAAAGGGCCGATGCACCCCATGGAGATAAACTAGGGCGTATGAAACCCTTGTCAAGCAACTCTTGAATCTGCTCTTTTAACTCCCTCATTTCCGTAGGAGCCAATCTGTACGGTGCCTTAGAAATTGGCATAGTACCGGGTACTAAGTCGATAGAGAACTCCACCTCCCTAACAGGCGGAATGCCTGCAACATCGTCTGGAAAAACGTCCTCAAAATCCATGAAAATGTCCACATCTGAAATATCTGGACGTGGTGGCAACCCTGTCAAAGATATACTGGCTAAGAACGCCTCACATCCTTCATGCACCATCTGCCTAGCTTGCATAAAAGATATGATCTGTGTCTTCCTCGAACCCCTAGTAGCCTCAAACTGAAATGGCTCTACTCCCTCTGGTCTGACCAATACTGACCTCAGTTGGAAGTCGATCACCACTGCATTCTTCGACATCCAATCCATCCCAAGAATCAAGTCGAACTCATGCATGGGCAATACTATCAAATCTGCAACTACTGGTTGCCCTTGCAACAGGAGTTCAAGATTTCTCACCATTATCCTAGTGGACAGTTCTTCCCCTGATAGGATGGTCACTATGAATCCACCAGTCAGATCCTCGCAATCAATGCTCCGCTTGCGAGTAAAAGCTTCCGATATGAAAGAATGGGTAGCCCCTGAGTCTAACAAGGCTCTAGTGGCCACACCGGCTACAAAAATTCTACCTGCATTAAAGGTGATTACAACCACAAAAGATTGAAAACAAATAAGGAAAGTCTTAGGCACATTCTAAACCAAAAAATTCCACACTCAATAATTATTTATTTCAGCACGACCAATTAGCCAGAAACATGCAACCTATAACAAGTTTCTATTCCCCAAAATAAAAGCTCAAAATCGAAGATTGCATCTATGAATCAATTAAATCACCCTTAATCCAAAAGCTCTAAATATTACCTGTGACGAGCGTGGTATCAGGATCGGCCTCCTCGGCCTGCATCACAAACACTCTCCCCTGAGTCGGCGTCTCACGCCATGGACAATCTGATACCACGTGCCCCGGCTTCTTGCATCGATAACAAACTCCAGCACCTGCCAAACACTTCCCATAATGGGCACGTTTGCACTTGGGGAAAAATGGATTCTCCCCAGTCTTGGGAGGAGCGGGTCTTGGTGCTGGATGACCCTGGGGTCGCTGAACATGATGTCCCTGAGGCCTGAAGTGTCCCTGCTGACGCTGCGGCCCAGTGAATGGCCTCTTACCATGCTGCTGCTGCGGACCATGAGATAGGAGCGGCCTCTTACTCTGCGCCTCAGCACTGATGTCCCTCAATGTCTGCTCAGACCTCAAAGCTTGTCTGAGTGCTGAAGCATAGTCAGCTGGCTCCGCCATGAGTACATCTCGTCGGATAATGGGTCGTAGCCCCACAATGAAGTGCTGGAGCTTCTCCGCCTCGTCGTCTCCAATCAGAAGCACAAAGTGGCAACCTCGCTCAAATTTCACCACAAACTCAGCCACCGATAAGTCTCCCTGTCGCAGACTCAAAAACTCCGTCTTCAAACGGGCTCTCACATCAGCAGTGAAATACTTCTCAAAGAAGAGTCTTCTAAACTCATCCCAAGGCAGGGTAGTTGTGTCTACTGTCTTCTCCACTCCCTCCCACCAGAGGGCAGCATCGTCCTGGAGATGAAAGACAGCACATCGGACTCGATCCGGATCTCCCAACTGCATATTGCGGAAGATTACCTCAAGATATCGGATCCATCCCTCCGCTACCAATGGATCAATGGTGCCAGCAAAGTCTTTCGGATTCATCTTTCTGAACTGCTCATAAAAAGTCCCCAGTCTAGGCCTCGGAGCGTCCACATGCCGCACCAGGATATGGGCTAAGCCAGCTAGTACCTGCGTCACAACATCTCCAGCTGGTGGAGGCGGCGGCGGAGGAGGTGGCGGCAGTGGATGTGGGGGACGTCCACGATGAGCGGCCATCTGTACGAAGTTCAAATTCCCACAATCAAGTTTCATGCCTTAGAAAAAGGTTTTCTTTAAACTTTTACAAGCTCTAAATTTAAAGGATAAGCAAAAATGAACTTAAACAAATAGTAATTAAATGCACTTAAATCTTACAGACTTGGAGGCGAGATCCCTTTGAGTTTCAGCAACCGGTAGTATGCACAAACCCAACCAAGACCGAGGCTCTGATACCAACTGAGACGACTAGCTACTAATACTCAAATAAATAGAAAATAATAATACGTGGGTTTTCTAAATAATTAAAATTTTCTAAAAATTTTGGCATGATCCGTTTGATTCTTGAACAAACCACCGACACAGACATCAGTTCAAAAATGTTCAAAATAAAGACTCCTCAAACAGTCATCCAGTACCACAAACAAGTAACATGATAGTAGAGTGCCACACCGGGCGACCAAATGTAAAAGCGAATCAAGGCAAAAGTTCCTAAGCAGCGAAACACATCCTGCTACCAAGTAAATGAGGAAGTACGAAATGTATATTTATTACAGACTCTAGGACCGAAAGGACACAGCGGAAAAATAAATGGAGCCATGGTCACAGGCCTGCGCCTCCGGGAACCTTGCCCATGGGATCCTGCCCCTTAGTCCACTGATACTCGTCCTGACCTGGAAGGAAGAAAGAAGTGGGGTGAGTCTAAAAGGCCCAGCAAGATCATGGGGGGGATAAAGAGTACTAAATAACTACGAGAACACACAAAATTTAAAATAGTGCGTAATAAAATAACTGTTAGTGCCCCTGAGCTTAAAAATAATGAAAATGTAAAAAAAGTGAGTACATGAATATGACAAGTGCAAGGCTAAGTAAAATTACTCAATAAATTGCGTAACATGGTTCTGAAAATAATCATATAAATAGCAAACTTAGATCCTTGAGTTGTGACCCTGTGGTTTCGATCATGATCATGGCTGCAGTGCACTATGCCGCAAGGAAGTCAGGATGTCTCCTAAACTAGTCTTTCCCTGTGATTGGTAAGGGAGGCCAAGATTTCTCTCAACCCCACGCTTACACGTTTATATTTGGTAATGTAGGCCAAGACGTCTCTCAACCCCACAAATACACGTCCATTGGTAAGGTAGGTCAGAACTTCTTCCAACCCCTCACATACACATCATTTCAATAGTCACAATCAGTTCACCTCGTTCAAAAAATAATTTTATTTCTTTATTGGATATAGGACTTAGCAAGCACATGTGAAAGTAATGAACTCAAAGAAAATCTATTTACTCAATGTACATGCAAGAGACTCGATGGTGATTGATTGGGTTTGGTGATTTAGGGGAGTACCAATGCGGAAATCTAAACCATGAATAAAGAACTTAGGTGAACGGAGCTGTACACTCTACCCTCTTATGACTCACTAAGGGCTTGACCAAGAGAGGAATCTGTTTGAGACAATACTTTCCCTAACCCCTTGACTTAAACCCAACACTAGTTAAAATGATCAAACCCGAACATCAAGATTTTGCCTTAAAATTCTGCCCTTCCTAAGACTCAAGGTCTAAAGCTTAGGGAAAACTCAACCAATTAAAATTCCGCCCGAAACCTCAATTTCCTAACGCTATAAGGTATCCCCAGCCCCGTGCCCTTCTCTGAATACTTCCCCTTACCCTGTTGAACTCGCAAGAAGCTGGACAGCAGTGTGGCCTACAAAATCCTGCTCAACACCCTTCCTCAAACCAACCAAAGACCTACCAAACTGTCCCTCGATCCTCAAGCCTCTATCCTAGCGTCAACACAAACCCCTAATCCCTTCCAAAACCCTGAAACAATCGCCCTATCCCTCGCTAATGCCCGTTCCCGGCCAACCCAAAATCAGCCCTTCGGTTGCTGTCCGAAAAATCGAACAGCCTCTAGCCCAATCTCAAGACACAATCGAATCATACTATTGCTACCACGTGAACTAAGTATCACCCGTGGTAGCCCCTACACCATAACCCCATCGAAACCAACCACAAACTCATGCTAAAGATCGAACCAGCAGCCAAGATCAGAACTTAGTTTCTGCCAAAAAATTTAACAGCCCCTAACCATGTCTCAAAATGCATCCAACTCATTCCCTTGCTACCACGTGAACTACGTATCACCCGTGGTAGCCCCTACACCATCACCCTATCGAACACCATCAATAACCACAACAGAAAATCCAACATGCTGCCAACATTTCTGAAAATAATTTTCGAGAACACCAACATATAGACAATGGCATTCAAGGTTCAAACTAAAGCATTTAACTCATGAAGGCATCAATATACTAACTGGAATCAAGATTTTTAGAGTAAGTAAAATTACACATAAAAAAAAATTCCAGCTGAGTTGAAACAAGGGAAGAACAGGGCACGCTTAATTCCTATACATTCAAATAGAGTGCAACAAAAGTAACGCATAATAAACATATATAGAATGCAAGAAACAAATCCATAATCTTGCCTAAACTAAAACAAGCAAGAATCGATGAAGTCCAAAAGAATAAATCGGGAGCCACGGCCGAGAACCAGGCTGAGAATCGAACGGGGAGGAAATAGGGAAATCGAGCTCAATCTACACTCCTAGCTGGGCATGGAACGATTTTCTGGAGGAAAATCGAAGATTGAAGAGATCCAGGAGAAGATCAAAGAAGCCGAACTCCCTCTCTTGAAGAACAGGGAAGGAAATCGCGTTGCTCTGCGTGTGTGTGTGCGGGAATGGTGTGCATGTGTTTAGGTGTTAGTGTGTTTGTGTGATTTAAAAGCTAGGGTTATCCAAACCTAGGAAAAATGTCAAATAAAATTTAAAGTGCTAAACTACAGAGATAATTCGCATTTCTAAATTAATCCGCACTCAAAATACACACTAAGATTTTCAAATAAAATAAAAGATCAAATTCGATAGCCCGGAAATTAAAATACTAATCCTCGCAGAGATTTAAAAGAATTAGATCAAGAGCGTGGGAAAGTTAAATTTAAAGGCGACTGACAACGAAAATTTAGAATAATTAAATAATATAAAATTTTAAAATTTAATATTGAGCTAAGCAATTAAATACCAAAAATTAAAAATTATAAATATTAAAACAGGTTTAGGCATAAAACTCAAATTATGAAAATTTTAGGCGTCACAACATACTTGCTCTGCCGCCGTATTTGTCTAGCATCCACGATGTGTTTCATGTATCACTATTGCGACGGTATGTGGCAGATAAGTCTCATATTCCACAGCCGTCTGAGGTACAGTTGGATACAGATTTGACGTATGTAGAGAGATATTTTCGTATTCTAGATCATAAGGATAAGGTGTTATAGAACAAGGTCATTCCTCTCGTTCTAGTTCAGTAGAAGCATCGAGGCAGTGAGGAAGCCACTTGGGAACTAGAGAGCCGCATACGTTTGGAACATCTTGAGTTGTTTTTATTGTACTTTTGTTTAAGTACTATATCTTGTAAAATATTTAGTGGTAATAAAAGGATGTTTTGTTCAGTTTCGAGTTCGTTTACTTAAGAGTTGATTTCGAGGACGAAATCACTTAAGTCGGAAAGAAAGTGGTAACCCAATCCCATTTTACAACATTAAATGGTTAAAAAAATAATTAAGTGATTATAATTTTATTAATCGGACCAAGAAATCAACTCGAGGGCGTAAAAAATGGTCAAAGGGTCGAAGTGGACTTGGACAAGTTTGGAAGGTCCGAACGAGATCGGAAGATCCGAACTGATCGGATCAAGCGATGGTGTTCTGAATCTAGATCGGAACGTTCGAAGGTTAGATCAGAACTTTCGATCGAGTTAGGCCATGCGCATTTGTGACGTGTCTTTGACGTCTGAACATGTAGCTGCATGCATGAGATCAGAGCTTCCGAAGTAGGGATCAGAGCTTCCGATCATGTCAGTTCGGAACGTGATATGCATGCGGAGATCAGAACGTCTGATCTCCGCCTATAAATAGGGCATATGGAGCCCATTTTCTTTGCTAATTCACCAATATCTTCTCTCGTTTCTCGAGTGGTTTATGGGCTTTCTAGCCTTCTTTGTCGAGGGACGGGCCTTGGCGAGGCTTCTCCGGAGTCATAGCATAGTTGTGCCCAAGTTTTGGGAAAATATAAAAAAATGGCCTAACGAAGGACGAAAGTATAATCCGAGTTTCTATAAATAGTTTGGGAGTATCTATTAGCTTAGTTAATGCTTTTACATATTGATTAGTGATATAGTAATCTTGTGATTATAGGCTTGGACATTAGAGATAGTGTAGTTTTTCTGATATTATTGAGATACGAAAGTACTGTTCGAGATATCCTGACTAAGTATGCATGTATTATGTGTTGCATTATTTATATGGCATGATTTTATCTGCATATATTATGTCACGATATTATGCTTCATGCATTATCATATTGAGTTTTTATCCTTGAGATAGCCTGAATTAAGGTGGTTACCCTTATGTGTTAGTGGATGGTTGGACATGTGTACTCGTGATCAGGTCACCGATATCCACAGTAGTATGTGTGAGCCACCTCATGGTGCGACGACCTAGAGTGCTACATACCTTGGCGCCGAGTTTGTATGATCAGAGTTTCTTGACCTTGAGTGAAACGACCCTAACCTCTAATCTTATTTAAATAATAAAGAAAAATACGGATTTAAAAAAAAATTTGTCATGACTTGTTTGTAAGTAAGCAAGTCACCCTGTCACAAGAAGCAATTCTAATATAAAGAAATAAACGCGGTAAAAAGAAATCCATAGTGCGATAATCATAAACTCCAAAAGGAAAGACAACCTCCACACGGTTGCAATAATATTGATAACAAATTTCAAGACTAAAAGTTTAAGCACAAGAAAAATACATCCTGGCTAATACTGAAAGTACTCAAGCTAAAATTCTTTATTACAAGCTTAGTCTTATGCGGAAACTTAAAGGTAGCCACGGTCATAGGGCCTTGCACCACCGACGACCTCAACCCCGAGGATCCTGCCCCTCGATCTCTAAATATTCCTTCTCACCTGGCAACCAAACAAGCATAGTGAGTCTAATGACTCAGCAAGTATAAACAGTGTAATAACAAGGGTATAAAATAACTGCAGTAATACTCAAAATACTATACATAATATAATTGAACTTTAAGCTGTAAAAATGCGCATGCTACAAGAGAATGAGACGATCTGTAAACAATGAATGCACGCCAACTCGCGCTATGAAACTCTTGAACTTTCTTAACTTAACTGAAACTCATGCATAACTGAAAACTGAATAAATTAAGACGAGTCAAACTGATACTAAAACTGAAACTGTAAACTTAGATCCTTGAATTGTGACCCTCTGTTTTGATCGATCAATGGCTGCAGTGCACTATGCCGGCAAGACGCCGAGATTCCTCCCGATGCGACTTACCCCTTTATAAGTCATTTGGTTGGGATCCCGATATTTCTCCCGATCTCACACTACCTGTATATTTTAGTAGGGATCCCGGGATGTCTCCCGGTCTCGATCTATCCATCTATGGCAAGTGAGTGAGGCATCCCACACCCATCAATACCCTGTCTCGTCACAATCAAGCCACTTTGTTCAAAAAAATATTTTCTTTTCCCTTCTTTGACTCGGCTCAAAATACTTAGCATGCATGAATAAAAGTGGCTTCCTTTGTAACATTTCGCTCGGCTTAAAGACGAGACTCAAGAACACATGTATGAAACATTAGGAAATGAGAATCAACACAAAATTGTGGACATGGGGTGGGAGAGTGGCTGCCCCAAGGTGCTAAGACTCATACTTAACTCTATTGCTCACAACCAAGGCATAACCCGAGCATTCGCACCCAAAATCCCATATCTTATTCTTACCTTAACCGAATTCGACCCCGCTCAAACCGACACTCTCCATACACTACAAACAACCCCTAGGACTAGATTGTATCATCATTTGACAGCCCAAGCAATGCATACACAACCCAACTTTGGACAGCCCCTTATTTCTTTCCAAAAATTCTGCACCGACACCTCAACTTCAAAGACCCATAACTAATTGAATACTTAACCGAAACATGCCCATTTTATACCGACTCGACCACAACATCATAACCTAGACCTAGGAACAGCCCTAACCATGCCCAGACCTCGTTCAATTCCTCCCCTGCCCCGAAAATAGAACTGCCTTGCCCATGGAGATCAACACCTTACAACCATTCTACTTGGAGGAAACCATCCCAAGCCCTTTTTCCCTTGCCTCTACTTCCTTCCAAACCACCAAACAAACCTATAGACATGTCTTAGGACTTTCCACAAACACATAGGCAGCCCTCAACCACACTCCAACTCCACATTTCGAAAATCACATGATCATGCACCAAAATGCATCAAACTCATTAACAATCAATCAAGCCCAAAGCAAATCATTAAAATGCTTCAAACTCACTTCAATTTCAGCCCTAACACATGCCAAATTTCGAAATTAAAGGGCATGAAACTTCTGAATTTTTAAAAGAATGCAATATGCAACAAACCCCTACATTTCTCAAGATACAATTTACCATCCAACTCCTTAAACATCATGTATATCCAAAAATCGAAAATCCAACATAACCCCTTGCTGAAAAATTCATAAAACCTTACACAACATGTCTAATAACAAAGGAATTTTGAAAATTTTCAAGGAATATAGCTCAAAAACATAGATAGCTTGTTTAAATGCCCAAGGAAATGCATATACTTGCCTCAATCTTAAAAAACTCAAGAAAGAAGATGGAGAAGGGGCTGGAAAACGTGATCATCAGCTGATACACCTTCCCAAGGTTGAGCTCCGGTTGGCAAGGAGGAGGGACGGCGGCGGAGCGACGGGTTTCTAGCGAGGAGGGAAGAAGCCGATGGGTTAGCCTTGAAGAAGAAGCAGAAGAAGGAGGCGTGTTGTGTGATAATTTGGGGACTAGGGTTTGCTTCTATTATTTGTTTTGGGATATAATAGTGTGTATGTATATGTGTATGTAAGTATAGGTGGGTGTGTGAGTGAGATTTAAAAGTTTTACTCACACTAACAAAATTGCTACTCTTTTAATACAACTTTAACACTACTAAACTTTGCACCTTTAAAATTTCCTAAGTTTCAAAATCCCAAAATTAAAAATTTATATAAATTGAATTTCACTAGTCTGGGCTTGAAAGTGCTAATCTTTCGAAAAAGTTTAAAAATAAACTCAAGGATGCGATAAAAGCGATTTTTGACACCCGAAAAAAAATCTAAAATCAACATTTCATCTATTTTCCTCAATTCTCACAAATATTAACTCTTGAAATATTATTTAAGAATTTACCGCCAAAATCCACCGTCACCTCATGCCGGAACCGGAAGCCACTGAAATCGAGAATCTCAAGAATAATTAACTTAATAATTAAACAAATAAACATCTGAAGGAATTTAAACACTAACATAGAAATTAAAATCAACACTTTAAATATTTTGATGTCACAACAATAAGTGAAATATTTAAATAATAAACAGAGCAATTAAAATGATTTAAACAAACTAGACAAACGTTTGAAATAAATTTTAATAAATACACAAGCGATATAAAAACCTTTAAAATGATTTGGACAATTAAAAGAATTTAAATAAATAAGATAGACATTTAAAATAATTTAAATTACTAATCGATAAACTTAAATTATTTTAAATAAATAAACTGGACAATTCAAATCATTTAAATAGGCAAAATCTTAAACATTTAAAATCATTTAAATGAATAAACTAAACACTTAAAATTATTTAAAAAAATAAAATTAAACAAATAAAAAAACATTAATTAAATAGTTAGTAAAATAAAATAATTTGAATAAATAGTTAATATTTTATTAGCACATAATTCAAATAAAGAATTTAAATCAATTAAACTTAAAAATAATAATCATAATATTTATTTAATTTAATATATGCGAATTAGTAGATTGAATTTTTAGGTACTACAATTTCTTCCCCGCTTTAATGGAATTTCGTCCTCGAAATTCAAGACTTACTAACTAGGTCCAGATACATTAGACCTGATTGGCACTAACTTTCTTACCGCGCATCTACAAAAGTTGACGCTAAATAGCTTTCGCTGCACAGTCTGATACTCACTGATATCTATATCATCATGGATCGGACTAACTCTTACTGCAATAAATATTCACAAATTCTTATTTATCCCCAAATGATTGCTTCCTAAGAGGTAATTCAAATCACTGCTTCAATGCAGTAGATTTCGCATAACCAATAAATAATTTATGTCGATCTTTTCCATAGTAGAAATCTTTCTCACAATGAGGTTATGCTCAAAGTCCACTTACCGATTAATCTTATCATAAATAATATAGGTCTCGAGATCTTAAGAAGTCAAAATACTTAGCAACCAAACACCTAACTTTTCTAACTACGGTAGCTAAGGGGAACTATACAATTCTACCTCATCGGCTCTCAAGATACGAGATGGATCTGACCCCTACTTCCACATCATCGACACCTGTAACCCATCATGTATTGAAATAAAACTCTGCGGCAAGCTCGAACGATAAAACAAATTACGAACCTCCTCAATAATCATATAAGGACCGACAAATGAATTAATTTCATTAATACCCAAATCAATAATATTACGGAACAGCGATACCTTCAAGGGCAACTTAATAACCAAATTCGAAATTCAAGAGGACTACACCACTTATTAGTGGTGCTTTTGTAACGACCCACTGTATCAAGACGGGTCTTTTCAGCGTGCTTATGTCCTCACTCACACGCACCCTGGAAAACTTCCCAGGGGGGTCACCCATCCTATAATTGCCCCAAGTCAAGCACGCTTAACTTTGGAGTTCTTATGTGATGAGCTTCCGAAAAGAAGATGCACCTTCTTAATATGAGCAGTACATATGAAATCTTTTAAACCCTCCTCAACTATGTAGTCCCATACCTACACAGTCTCAGAATCCCCTCTCATTCCGGCACGGGATCGGTTCATTCATGTCTCCCTCCGCCTAGAAGCCTACCAGGAGCCGCTCATTGTCCGTGCAACCTCTTGGCACCGGCGATCACTCTCTGCCTCTTCAGCCCCGGGCGTCACAGCTTTTGCTTAATAATCATGGATTATGCTCAATCCCTTATCAGTTACTACAACTCTTTACGCCTCTAAGGACGATTAAAAATTTTCTTAAAACAACGACTCTAGCTCAGCTAACCTTCAAGTGGAACGAATGATTCTTCTCTACTTAAGATTGATCGACTCATTTCTATAAATAAACCTTATCTAATCCTTGATAAGAAAATATACCCATAAAATCCACTGTTGTTCAATCCCAATGTATTAACAAATAACTCTTACATATCTCCTGAAGACATATCTCAAATCTCTAGTTCAACCCGACAGAAAGTCTGAAAACCCAAAAAAATTTCCAAATTATTATATGTACAACTTGAATTCATAATTCAAGGACTTAGTATACAATTGGACACCTTGAAGATTTTGCAACCTGATCGAAAAGACTTTCTAATTGATCCTCCTGTACCTTAGTATTTTACCAATAAATAAATCTATAACTTATCCAGAAAAACTACCTGAATGTTCTATTCAGCATTCCATTCCCATAGTTGGTGCATTAGTCTTATCGGTCAACAATCACAAAATCTTAGAATGCAAAAGTAAAGTACTCGAAAGTATTCTAGGGACAGCTCTATTTCCTATCTCGCAACTGTTCACCCATTCAGCTCACCAAAATCATATATTCGCTCTTAACGATCTTGTCTAAAATTTGAAACAACCCATTCAATTAATTTACCACCTAGCAGTCTACTCGCTAGAACCAGATATAATTGATAGTCATCACTTCTCAGAACACGACGATAACTTAGGATTTTATCTAGCACTAACATCAATTCCCAACGGTCTAAACACTCACTATGTGGTTACGAGTCAAATTTCTACACAAGAAATAGAAATGATTGTCGAAACTATGTTCCACCCAAAATCCTCATTATGATGGATCATGAAAGGAAACAAACATACAAGAAATGCTGCTCGATATGAAATGAAATGACGCAAGCATTACAAACAAAAGAGCTGAAAATAAAAATCTAGATAAGTGAAAACAACTCACTCATAATTAAATTCTAGAGACGAATGAATAATAATGGAGGCTCCATGAATATTTGAATATGGGCCAACAAGATACACATCTCGTGATCATTCATCCATGAGTAATGAAATCATGCTCAACAATCAAAGCACAATTAAGACGGTCAGTGTGACTTCAGTCGAGAGAAGTACACACAAGTCAATAATCAGGGTAAACAACGGTCTCAAAATAAAATCAGATTTCAGCCACACAACATGAGTAGATTATCAAAAAAAAAAAGTGAATCTTACTCACATCAACATGTGGCTTCAGAATCGAAGGAAAAATTTCCAGATGTGTGAAACATTAACAAGATGTTACTAAAAAGTTCAACCAATGCCAAAATGGCATAATTCAACGCTTATTAATGTCATACAAATCCATAAATGCTCAAAGAAAGTGCAAAGAAATTTTGGATACTCAAAAATATATGTTGTAACGGATCTGAGCACAAAAGAAGGAAAAAGGAAATAACGATCGGAATAATAGTTCACTAATTTAAAGGCTCATAGTAACCAACTCACTATTTCATAAAATCATATTTTCTCAAATAACAAAAGAAAGCTCAAACTATCCATAATAATACAAAATCAGGTTCATATCTCAAGTCTTCACATGAGTTCTATTCATAAACTTAACTGACTAAACACACGTCTAGAAATTCCTAAATAAACTATTCACTTAGTCGTACCCGATTAAAAATTACATCCACAAGAGAATAAAATACTACAAGGGCACATCAATTAATATCTCCTAAAACTTGCTAGCACTACATAATAACTCAAACAACATCCACATACTGTCCAAAACTGAAAGGAATATTGGAACACCAACTCCGTTTAACTTGAAGTCGCATGCTAAAAAAATAAACATTTGAATGGTACACTTTAAAACTACTAACAAAAATTTTTAAACAAAATTAAACACTGAAATTACACATTTAAAGGATTTAAACATCTATTTTGAAAATATTATTAAAAAGATGACATCAAAACATTTAAAGCAATAAATCAATTATGATTACGATATAAAATTCATTAAAACTTACAGACCTTGAGGCGAGATCCCTTGAGTTTCGGCAACCGGCAGTAGGCTCAGCCTAAACCAAGACCGTGCTCAGATACCAACTGAAACGACCATAACCTCTAATCTTATTTAAATAATAAAGAAAAATACGGATTTAAAAAAAAATTTGCCATGACTTGTTTGTAAGTAAGCAAGCCACCCTGTCACAAGAAGCAATTCTAATATAAAGAAATAAACGCGTAAAAAGAAATCCATAGTGCGATAATCATAAACTCCAAAAGGAAAGACAACCTCCACACGGTTGCAATAATATTGATAACAAATTTCAAGACTAAAAGTTTAAGCACAAGAAAAATACATCCTGGCTAATACTGAAAGTACTCAAGCTAAAATTCTTTATTACAAGCTTAGTCTTATGCGGAGCAACGGTCATAGGGCCTTGCACCACCGGCGACCTCAACCCCGAGGATCCTGCCCCTCGATCTCTAAATACTCCTCCTAACCTGACAACCAAACAAGCATAGTGAGTCTAATGACTCAGCAAATATAAACAGTGTAATAACAAGGGTATAAAATAACTGCAGTAATACTCAAAATACTGTACATAATATACTTGAACCTTAAGCTGTAAAAATGCGCATGCTACAAGAGAATGAGACGACCTGTAAACAATGAACGCACACCAACTCACGCTATGAAACTCTTGAACTTTCTTAACTTAACTGAAACTCATGCATGAATGAAAACTGAATAAATTAAGACGAGCCAAAATGATACTGAAACTGAAACTGTAAACTTAGATCCTTGAATTGTGACCCTCTGTTTTGATCGATCAATGGTTGCAGTGCACTATGCTGGCAAGACACCGAGATTCCTCCCGACGCGACTTACCCCTTTATCTGTCATTTGGTAGGGATCCCGTTATTTCTCTCAATCTCACACTACCCGTATATTTTGGTAGGGATCCCGGGATGTCTCTCGATCTCGATCTACCCGTCTATGGCAAGTGAGTGAGGCATCCCCCACTCATCAATACCCTGTCTCGTCACAATCAAATCACTTTGTTCAAACAAATATTTTCTTTTCCCTTCTTTGACTCGGCTCAAAATACTTAGCATGAATGAATAAAAGCAGCTTTCTTTGTAACATTTCTCTCGGCTCAAAGACGAGACTCAAGCACACATGTATGCAACTTTAGGAAATGAGAATCAACACAAAATTGTGGACATGGGGTGGGAGAGTGGCTGCCCCTAGGTGCTAAGACCCATACTTAACTCTATTCCTCACAACCAAGGCATAACCCGAGCATTCGCACCCAAAAGCTCATATCTCATTCTTACCTTAACCGAATTCGACCCCGCTCAAACCGACACTCTCCATACACTACAAAAACCCCTAGGACCAGATTTTATCCTCATTTGACAACCCAAGCAATGCATACAAAACCCAACTTTGGATAGCCCCTTATTTCTTCCCAAAAATTCTGCACCGACACCTCAACTTCAAAGACCCATAACTCATTGAATACTTAACCGAAACAAGCCCATTTTATACCGACTCGACCACAACATCATAATCTAGACCTAGGACCAGCCCTATCCATGTCCAGACCTCGTTCAGGTCCTCCCCTGCCCCGAAAACAGAACTGCCCTGCAAATGGAGATCAACACCTTACAACCATTCTACTTGGAGGAAACCATCCCTAGCCCTTTTTCCCTTGCCTTTACTTCCTTCCAAACCACCAAACACACCTATAGACATGTATTAGGACTTTCCACAAACACATAGGCAGCCCTCAACCACACTCCAACTCCAATTTTCGAAAATCACATGATCATGCACCAAAATGCATCAAACTCATGAACAATCAATCAAGCCCAATGAAAATCATTAAAATGCTTCAAACTCACTTCAATTTCAGCCCTAACACATGCAAAATTTTGAAATTAAAGGGCATGAAACTTCTGAATTTTTGAAAGAATGCAATATGCAACAAACCCCTACATTTCTCAAGACACAATTTACCATCCAACTCCTTAAACATCATGTATATCCAAAAATCAAAAATCCAACATAACCCCTAGCTGAAAAATTCTTAAAACCTACACAACATGTCTAATAACAAAGGCATTTTGAAAATTTGCAAGGGATATAGCTCAAAAACATAGATAGCTTGTTTAAATACCCAAGGAAATGCATATACTTGCCTCAATCTTAAAAAACTCAAGAAAGAAGATGGAGAAGGGGCTGGAAAACTTGAACATCAGCTGCTACACCTTCCCAAGGAGCTCTGGTTGGCAAGGAGGAGGGACGACGGCGGCGCGGCGGGTTTTCGGCGAGGAGGGAAGAAGCCGATGGGTTAGCCTTGAAGAAGAATGAGAAGAAGGAGGCGTGTTGTGTGATAATTTGGGGACTAGGGTTTGCTTCTATTATTTGTTTTGGGATATAATAGTGTGTATGTATATATGTATGTAAGTATAGGTGGGTGTGTGAGTGAGATTTAAAAGTTCTACTCACACTAACAAAATTGCTACTCTTTTAATACAACTTTAACACTACTAAACTTTGCACCTTTAAAATTTCCTAAGTTTCAAAATCCCAAAATTAAAAATTTATAAAAATTTAATTTCACTAGTCTGGGCTTGAAAGTGCTAATCTTTCAAAAAATTTTAAAAATAAACTCAAGGATGCGATAAAAGCGATTTTTGACACCCGAAAAAAATCTAAAATCAACATTTCATCTATTTTTCTCAATTCTCATAAATATTAACTCTTGAAATATTATTTAAGAATTTACCGCCAAAATCCACCGTCACCTCATGCCGGAACCGGAAGCCACTGAAATCGAGAATCTCAAGAATAATTAACCTAATAATTAAACAAATAAACATCCGAAGGAATTTAAACACTAACTTAAAAATTAAAATCAACACTTTAAATATTTTGATGTCACAACAATAAGTGAAATATTTAAATAATAAATAGAGCGATTAAAATTATTTAAACAAACTAGACGAACGTTTGAAATCAATTTAAATAAATACACAAGCGATATAAAAACCTTTAAAATGATTTGGACAGTTAAAATAATTTTAATTAATAAGATAGGCATTTAAAATAATTTAAATAACTAATCGATAAACTTAAATTATTTTAAATAAATAAACTGGACAATTCAAATCATTTAAATAGGCAAAATCTTAAACGTTTAAAATCATTTAAATGAATAAACTAAACACTTAAAATCATTTAAACAAATAAACTTAAACAAATAAAAAAACATTAATTAAATAGTTAGTAAAATAAAATCATTTGAATAAATAATTAATATTTTATTAGCACATAATTCAAATAAAAAATTTAAATCAATTAAACTTAAAAATAATAATTATAGTATTTATTTAATTTAATATATGCGAATTAGTAGATTGGATTTTTAGGTACTACATTGAGTCTTGGTACCTCATACACTTGCATTCATGATCATATAGTATTTGTAAACTCATAATCTCGTGCTGAGCGTAGTTTGCTCACGTCCATATTTATGTGTTTATTGGACACCCCATTCGACGGGGCAGGTCTTAGTTTGGAGGCAGTAGGAGGCTTAGGGCGGACTTAGTTTCGGGTTGTGGCGGCTGTTGGAGATTTTTGTTTCTTCTAAAGGTTGTATTAGAACTCGTTGAATTGGTACTGAGAATCTGGTTCGATTTGGTTGTAATAATTTCGGATTTCTTTTGCTTGCGTTTGTATAAATTTGGTGTTTTCCGCATATAATTTTTGATTATGTTTTAATTAAAATTATTTCATGCTTAAGCTTCTAATTAATAGATGATCACGGTGCGGGTCACTACATGCCTACTACTCTTACTGTACCCAATGATTCTGAACCTGAGATTGCCTTATCAGATGATGAGGAAGAGTCAATAGCAAAATTCTTGAATAATCTGAAGCAAGCCAAAGAGCAAGTGTCTGGTTCCTCTCCTACTGTTTCTGAGGATAATCCCAATGAGGAGATGATGCAAGAGTTTGCAGACAATAAACCCAATCCATCTGATAGCTCCTCTTCTACTTCAAGTGAGGATTTTAGTGAAGAAGTTGTGTCTGAAGAAATTGACTCAAAGGAATATGTCGAGCCAAATGTTGACAAACACCTCTGTAAACTTCTTGGATGATGAGTATTCTGTAAGCGAGTCTTTTTCCTCCTCTTTTTATACCAAGGATGCTGCAGAATATTGGCAACACTATGCCAATCTTGAGTTTTTTGAGGAGAAAAACATTGATCTGGAGTCCTAAAAGTCTCAAAATATGTTATATTTTTCAAACAAAGAAATTTGATGTCCACTGTTACTATTTCTGCACCATTTTGTAGAAAACTTGTGTTGGAATTCTACACCAATTTAACTGTTGTTGTCAAAAATCCCTATCTGCTAAGTTTGGTAAGATCTATGTTGGGGTAAAAATTTTTAGTTTAGTCCTGTTGTGACCAATGGATTCTTTAACTCACCTGATGTGGAAGAAGATGCACAGCCTACTCTGGATGACATCACTTATGTTCTTACTGGTGGCATTATCAGTCGATTTCCTGCTCATCCCCAAAAGTTATCTGCTACAAATCTTACTTATTTTTATTATGTTCTCCACAAGACTGCATTCAAGATTTGAACTTCATCCACAAATTCCACCAGCGTCACCAAACACCAAGATGCAGTGTTGTTTGCTATAGGAACTAGAACAACTTTTAACTTTGGAAAACTTATGTTCAATACAATTATGCAATATGCAGACTTTGGATTGGTATCATACAAGCTCATGTTTCCTTCTTTGATATATGTTATGCTTGTATCTCAAGGTTTTGAGAAAGATGATGATGAACCTTTATCTAATGCTTTGGAAGTACTGAAGATATCATCTGCTCTTCGTAATGGTAAAAGAAAGTTGGATCTTCCTCGGACAGAATCAGATTTTGTGCCAGATGTTTCCAACACTGACCCTGTCACTGTAACCTCAGTACCTTCTGCTCCAACCCTCCAACTGGGCTTTGTTTGAATCCAAGTCCATATGATGCATGGTGAACAGAAGATTCTACAAGACAAAGCTGACATATGAATCCTTCTTGGCTGAAAATTGAAGTATGCTTGGAATGGATACCTCTTTTGGACAAAAAAGTAAGAATATGGTGAAGGATTTTGAAGATGGCTCCTCCTCTGGAGAAAATGGTGGCTTTGAGAGCAATCAAATTTAATTGTTTTTTTTACTAGTGCTTTAGTTCTTATGCTTATTTTGCTGAAATAATATATGCTTTTTTTTGTGTTAAGATGTTCACTTCACTGTATATTAACATGTTTTGATCTTAATAGGTGGTAATTTTCCCTGATCTAATAAGTGTTGTGTGCACGTGTTAACAACATTCTCGACAACACTCGGACTTAAAAGATCAAATTAAGGGGGAGAACTGATTTGATAGCTCGAACTCAGGGGGAGATCTGAGAGTTAAAATTTAGGGGGATTTGCTGAGTTTTCTATTTGTGTGTATGATTATTTTGTCCAGAAAGACAAAAAGAGGGAGATTTAAAGGATTAATTATTCATTGTGTTGGAACTTAATGGGGGGAATTAGGTTCTATTGGCATCTTTAGCAATTTAAAATGATTTTGCAAAAATGCAAGTGAAACACTTAGGACAGTCAAATATAAATGCAGTAAGTAAATAAAGTAAATGACAGAAATTAAATAAAGCGGTAAATAAGAGAGGATATGTTTATGGAAGTTCGACGATAAATCGTCTACATCTCTCCTTCTTGGTTAAGATCCATTAACCAAGGTATCACTAGCACTTCGTCTTGGCCCTGATGGCTCCAAGTTAGCCGATGCAACAACAACACGATCACCGCGTCTCTTGGCTTTGAGAGCTCCAAGGATAGCCTCACAACAACTCAAAACACTTGGCCTTAAGGGCTCCAAGGATAGCCACAACAACTCGATAAAAACTCGGCTTCACACTCGAGTATACACAACTACGATTTTCAAGAACTTATACAACTCGATACACAAATATATATTTAGGGACTTTGAAATAGGCTTAGAATGCTTGAAGGATCGCTCAAATGGTGCTTGAATGAATGAGAGAGTCGGATGTTGAGTTGTGATTCCAAATGGCCTTGGAATGCCTCTATTTATAGTGCTAAATAGGGTGAGATCGGACCGTCCGATCTGAGCTTCGGAGCCTCCGAACTGTACTGATTCAAATTCAAATATATGTGGTCGTGGCACTGTTCGGATCGTCTGAACTGAAGATCGAATCGTCCAATCGGCTGCATTAAATCCATTTTCGATCAAAAGTCTTCGAACAAGATCTGTTATCGCTGTAATGAGATTGGAGCGTCCGATCGGGTCTTCGGATCCTCCGAACCTTGGATTCGTGCCCTCTGAACTTGACTCCGAAGATTAAAGTATTTATTGTATGGTTTGGACCATCCGATCTCTTATCGGAGCATCCGAACCCATGCTTCGTGTCCTCCAAACTAGCATCCAAACATTTAAAAATTGATGGAAATACTTCGGACTGTCCGATCAGGCATCGGATCGTCCGATCTCTGTAGTTCAAAAATTTCAACTTTTGAATTTGTTCTTTGATTTTAAGCCACCAACTTTGTTCTTCGATTTTCAATATTTTTCTAACACAAAAAATTAATATATGCAAATTTCTCACTTAAAAATATTAGTAACAATTAACCTAGTTTTGTAATCATCAAAACATAATATTTGAAACTTGTTAATACATTAAAACATTAATCTCACAACACGAGATTTATATGCGTTTAAGTCATAACAATCTCTCCTTTTTTTATGATCACAAAACTTGGTGGAATAGGAGAAATAAATATGAATTAAAATAAATAGCATAAGCAATTAAATAACTCTCCCTTAATTAAACAACACAATTTTTAATGTTTAACCAAATATTATTATTTAACCAAATTTATTCTCCCCCTTTTTGCGATAATCAAAAAGATAAATAAAGAAAGACAATAAAGATAAGACAAATTTCATTAAACAACTAAATATTACATTTAAAAAAACAACAAATAAAAATTACAACTGAAATGCAATAAATATAAAATAAGAGTCATCTTCATTCTGTGACGGAGGATGTGACATGTAGTGATCAAAACGAGTCTCCAAATAAGTAACTCGAGTGTTCAACTCGACAAATGAATCTCTAGACTCATTCGAGTGGCTGATCAAAAGGTTTTCAATGCAATTCAACTGCTCAGAGAAACGATCAAATGAAAATTGATTCAAAGGAGTTGGGGGAACCTAAGGAGAGAGAAAAGTGAGATCGCCAATATTATGTGGACTATGGTGAAAACCGGAAGAAGAAGGAACTTCTTCGGGAGGAGGTGCAGAAGGAAATCCCTTCAACTGAACAGAGGGAAGAAGATTTGAATAGGGAATGAAAAAATCTCTAACAGGATGGAATGAAAAGGCACGAGTTGGGTCGTCAACCCAACGAGAGAAAGAAGGATTCCAAGATAAATCCATCTTGGTGATAGTGGCATGGTTAAAGATATGAGAATCGGGAATAGGTAAATGCTACACGTCATCAAAAGAAATATCGAAATGAGTCAAAATTTGATTAATGAAGCGATCAAAATGAATACTCACTCGTTTCAAAAATTTAGCCGTGTTATGCATAACCTACATAACAAAGCAAGGAAGGTTAAAAGGACGAGAGGAAATAATATGAAAAAGAACGTAAAGATTGAGATATTTGCAGGTGGAGGTGTCTCCACTGCAAGGAACAATAGACGAAGTGATAAGTTTTTGAACAATTTGATAATCAGGACAAAGATAATTGAGGAGAAGACGATCGTCTACGGCAGTGGCAGGACAACCAAGAATATTAGAAAGGGTTAAATCACGATCAAATGTAGGATCGTTTTGAGGCCATCACTGAGAAAAGAAGAGACTTGGTGCGTTCCTAGGAAGGCCGAACCAATCAGCGAGATCAGCGGAATAAAAATAAATATGCCGGCCTTGAACAACTGTGGCAATATGAATATCATCACCTCCCAGTTTGAGTTCAGGTTGGCGTAGAACTCAAAAAGAAGAGAAGGGAAAATGAGGTCATGAATAGAGGGTAGGAAAAAAGAAGTCCATTGTTGAGCATTGATAAGGCCCAACAATAGAAGATGAGAGCTCGCAAAATAGTCGATATCGAGAAGTTGACCGGGAAGGATTGGGCGTGATGGGTAATCATCGAGAATTGGACGGGATTCGGCATGTTGGTTTGGGTCGCAAGAGATATTCTCAATGCGGGGTCGAGTATTGCGACTCGAACCGCCAACTTCAAGATTGCGACGAGGAATTTTTGGAGAGGTTTTCGAATATAAGAAGAGAAGGAAAGATTTTGGTGTGAATAATTTCGGGAGATCCGAAGCCTATTTATAGGCAAGGGTTCGGACGGTTCGATCTATTTACCGAGGGATAATATTTTAACTTATCGGATAAAATTTGAACAGATCGGAGGATCAGAAGTGGTTCAGATCGTCTGATCCCTTCCAAAACCCTAGAAAATTTAATACGGTTTGACTGAATTGGATAGGATTTGAACATTTGGAGCGTTCGAAGGGGTTCGGAGCGTCCGAAGTTTGGGCAGTGGATCCGAAATACGAGGGATAATAAATTTTGAATTTAACCGCGGAGTGGTTCGGACGGTCCGAATAGGTTCGGACGATCCGATCTGATTTTTGGGGGTAAAATTCAAAAGTTTTAAATTGAATGGGAGGTAAACATTTCGGACAATCCGAACTACTCGAGTTCAGAATTACGAAAATGACCCTAGCTTTTGTAAATTGCATTTAAGTCCTTAACAATTAATTCATATAAAATTTGAGCTTGTAATTTTGAATAAATACAATTAATTTGTATTATCCAATATTAAATTTCTCAAAAGTATTATTAAGATCCCCCTCAATTTGACATTAAATTTAATTTATGTCTAAATGCGATTACAACTCAATCATTCCAAGTTCACCACGCAAACGAATAAAATTATTTTCATCTAGTAGTTTTGTAAAAATATCAGCAAGCTGATTTTTTGTGTCAACATGTTAGAACCTAATGGGGGGGGGGGGGGGATTTAGGTTCTATTGGCAACTTTAGCAATTTAAAGTGATTATGCAAATACGCAAGCGGAAGACTTAAAACAATCAAAAATAAATGCGGTAAATAAATGCGTAAAATAAATAAATGTGTAAAGTAAATAAAACAATAAATGAGATAGGATATGTTTATGGATGTTTGACAATAAATCGTCTACGTCTCCTCTTCTTGGTTAAGATCGAATAACCAAGGATCCACTAGCACTTCAATGTCTTGGCCTTGATGGCTCCAAGGATAGCCATACAATTCAACACGATCACCGTGCCGATACAACTCGAACACTTGGCCTTAAGGGCTCCAAGGATAGCCTCAACAATCACACAACACACTTGGCTTCACACTCAAGTGCTTACAACAATAGCACAACCAACTCACAAACTATTTTTACAAACACTCTCAAATATTCGAATATATCACACACACTTTGATAGAGAGAAGATTGCTTGAAAAGGAGAGAAGAGATGAGTTGGGATATCTCCAAATGACCTTGGAGAGCCTCTATTTATAGTTGGCAAAGATTTGAATATGATTTTGGTGCATGGAGCGTGTGTTGGGAAGTGAAGGAGTAGACAAAAAAAGTTTTCGGCGTCGCTGCCTGCTTCTACCCAGCACTGAGCGGATTTTGTGGAAAAAACATATCTCACAATCTAACCATTGGATGGATCGAAAAATTTTCCTAAAGCTTTAAAACATCATAAAAGTCATTCGGAACGGTGGAGATTTTCTTTGAACAAGCCAAACATTTCCAGTAATTTTCAGAAGTCGCTTCATCATGTTTTTGCTTCTTGTTATGCGTGACACATTTGAAAAATTCATATCTCTCAATCCATCCGTTGGATTGATCTGAAATTTGGAAATAAGGTTTATGACATCCTGATCTGGAGTTTGATTGGTGGAGATTTTATTTGAATCTCTAAAACACGTCCAGTAAGTTTCGGAAGTTGATTCTTCATCCTTCGCTTCATGTTCTGCAGAAATAGGTACTGCGCAACTATGGTGGAAAAATCATAACTCCATATCTAGCCGTTGGATTGATATGCAATTTTGATATAAGTTTGAAAACATCCAGATCTTGACTATTATTGGTCAAGATCGGATTCTGATGAATCAAACATTTCCAGTAAATTTCTGAAATTGCTTCTTCATCTTTTTGCTCCTTGCAGAAGTAGGTACTGTGCGGGGCATATTTGCAAAAATCATATCTCTCAATATACCCGTTGGATTGCTCTCAAATTTGGATAGAGGGTTTAAAACATCCTCATCCGGATTATGATTGGTGCAGATCGGATTTCAGTTCTTAGAAAATTCACAGTAATTTTTGAAAGTTGATGCTCCATACTTTGTCTTCTTCTTGTCCTTTTCTTCATATCCACATAAAAATGTTCCATCCATTCAATGAGCAATAAGAGACTTCATAAATACATTTATAGCTTCAAAATTGCTTCCAAGAATTTATTTGTCAATAAATCTAATCTGCAAAATCTCACTTTAAATGGTTAGTAACAATTAACCGAGTTTTGTAATCATCAAAACATAATATTATGAGACTCGTTAATGCATTAAAAACATTAATCTAATAACACGAGATTGTATGCGTTTAAGACGTAACAATCTCCCCATTTTTTATGATCACAAAACTTGGTTAAATAAGAGAAATAAATGTACAATATTAAATAAATAATTTAAATTTTCACAATAAAATTGCATAAATAAAACTATACAAAAACTCCCCCTCAATTAAATAGTTAGTTGAAAACAATTTTTTTTATCAAATAACCAATTTCATTCTCCATGCATTTAACCATACTAACTCTCCGCCTTAGTTAAAGTATTTAACCAAACTAATTCATCCCTTTTTGTGATAATCAAAAAGACTGGAAAAGTAAATGCAAAATAAGAGAATTGAAATATGATTTCTAAAATGCATCACATAAACTTTACATAAAATGTGAGCTTTATAACTTTGAATAAATACAATTAATTTGTATTATCCAAAATTAAGTTGCTTGAATTTTATTATTAAGCTCCCCCTTAATATGAAATTAAATTTCAATTTATGTCCACATGCGATTACAACTTAATCATGCCAAGTTCACCACGCAAACGAATAAAAGTATTTTCATCTAGTGGTTTTGTAAAAATATCGGCAATTTGATTTTTAGTGTCAACATATTGAAGTTCATCTTTATTTCGTTTGATGTGATCACGAATAAAATTATGACGAATTTTATTATGTTTGGTGCGCGAATGTTGAATCGAATTCTTTGTAAGACATATGACGCTAGTGTTGTCACAAAAAATAGGAATTTTTGAAAAAGATACACCATAGTCGAGCAATTGATGCTTCATCCAAAGAATTTGAGCACAACAACTACCCGCAGCCATATATTCGGCTTCGGTCGTTGACAACGCAACACAAATTTGTTTCTTTGAAAACCAAGAAACTAAAAAATTTCCTAGAAAGAAGCAAGTTCCACTAGTGCTTTTCCTGTCCACCTTATATCCACTAAAGACGACATCACAATACGCTTTTAAATCAAAGAAAGAATTTTTTGAATACCACAAGCCGAGATTTTGAGTATTTGAAAGATATTTAAAAATGCGTTTTAAGGCGAACAAATGTGATTTTTTTGGACATGATTGAAACCGTGCACACAAGCAAACACTAAACATAATGTCCGGCCTACTAGCAGTAGCATAAAGTAAGGAGCCAATCATAATACGAAAGAAAGATTGATCTACAGATTTACCATTTTCATCCTTATCGAGTCTTATTGTTGTGCTCATTGGTGTAGATGATGATTTTGTGTTCTCCATCCCAAACTTCTTTAGAATCTCCTTGATGTATTTTGAAACGACCCTAACCTCTAGTTTTATTACATAAATGAGAAAAAAAATTTCAGGATATCTTATGATTACTACCATAAAAATTTTTCAAAAATTTCTCCATGACCTACCGGTAAATATTTAATCCGTCCTGTCTCAACAATAGAAGTTCAAAAGAAAAGAAAGAATCTCAAAGGTAAGAAACATAACACGATAATCATAAGAATTGTTTGGGTACAGTCCCAAAAACAAGGCAAGAAAAACGGATAGAGAGTTTTCATGTCTAGTAAATAAGCAGGGGATCACATCCTGCTAGACAACTGGGAAATAAACATGAGTAAATAATTCTTTATTACAGACAACTCTATACTAAAAAGTAAAGGGAAGCGACGGCCATGGGTGTTCTCCGCCAGATGCTATCAACCTGGAGGTCCTGCCCCTCAGTCCCTAGGAAATCATCCTCACCTGCACCAATCAGATGTAGTGAGCCTAAAGACTCAACAAGAATATTGGGTAAAATAACGAATAATAAATATACATGCACACACAATTAAAAATAGTTTATACTAAAAATACATGCCTTTTCCTAACTGAAAGACTAGCAAAAATAGTACGCGAAAACGTTTCATGCATGATTGAATCTAACTGACTGAAGCTAAACTCGAATTGAGAGTGCATAGCAAGACTGAACATGTGAACTGAAGTGACTAAACTGAGAATTAATGAACTGAACTGATAAACTAACTGTAAACTTATAAGTTGATAAACTGATGAGCTGATAAACTGAATAACTGATAAACTGAATAATAACTGATAACTGAATAGCTGATAAACTAAATAATAACTGATAAACTAAATTATAACTAATAATTGAATAACTGATAAACTGTAAACTTAGATCGTTGATTGAAACCCTCTGATTTTGATCCATCAATGGCTGCAGTATACTATGCCGACAGGATGCCGAGATTTCTCCCGACGCGACATTGCCCCTTATAACTGATTTGGTAGGGGTTCCGAGATTTCTCCCGGCCGCACACTACCCGTCGATTTGGTAGGGGTTCCGGGATGTCTCCCGGCCGCACACTACCCATCGTTTGGCAAGTGAGCTGAGGCATCCCCCAACCGACATTGCCCGTCTTGGCACAATCAACTTTCCTTATTCGAAATATTTTCTTTTCTTGACTTGACTCAAAGACTTGGACTGAACTCGAGAAAAAGACTTCTTTCAAAATAAATTACTCGATTCTCAAATTAATGAAGTAAGATGGTTGACATGGATGGTGATTTAGGTGGCAAACCATAGCTAAGAATCTAGACTTTACTTTTTGGCACTTAGAACGAATCCCGAACAATCCACTTGCAAAGCCTATATCTTACTCGATTCTTAATCAACACGACTTTCGCTTGAAACACGAATCCCATGCACTCTATACTTAACTAGAAAATCATCCTCGAGGTACAATTCTTATCCAATAATTTTTGTCACTAAAGTTTCCAGGCAGCAAACACTTAACATCAAAATCAGCACCTTAACAATCAATAGCCTAGAACTCAACCAAAACATAACCGAATTGCTCGAAATGAAGTTTCCCTAACATCCTAGGCTGTTTCTAGACCCGAGCCCTTAACCAAAACAACAGTGCAACCCTGTCTTGAACAACCATTTCCGGACAGCCCACCACTAGCCAAATAATCTGCTCACCCAAGTCTTTAATAATCCCCTTTCCTAGATACCTAAACCTTGAATTCCTATGTTAACAACCTTTAGACTAGGACCTAGACCGCCCCTAGATCCACCACAACCTATAAGACCGACTCCCTCATGCCAAAACCCCAGCTTGCATGTCAGCCCTTCCCTTCCTAAGAACCGACCCCTGTCCTAGAGCAAATTCCCAATTCGTGACCGCCCCTGCTCTAGCCAAATCCCAGCTCGAATCGGCCCCTGTTCTAAGCAAATTCCCAATTCGAAACAGCCCTACTCCATCCCCCAGAAAACCCAACTCCTACAACCTCCAATCAACAGCCCCTTGCCTCAACAAATTGTTAGCAAACTGACACACCCTAAGTGCTACTATGTGAGCTACGTCTCAACCATGGTAGCCTCCCAAAGCACCATCCAACCAACAAGCAAATCTCAAACACACCACCTCAAGCTCACGGCAACATCACGAAATAGGGGAGGGGCGCAATTGCCCAGCAGCCCGATACTCACGAGGGCAGCCCCAAACAACACAAGAAGAACAACATAAATAATACAATGAGCAATAATACACATCAATAATATGCAAAAACGACGCAACAGAAAGGGGCCAGGAACGACGCATAGTGAAAAAAGAGATTTCGGACGGCACGCAAGAAATCAGAAGAATAAGCGAGTTGTTAGTCATAAGCCCAAAATAAACGAAATGCTAGCAGATACAAGAACACGATCATAATATTCCACTTGGTGGCCAAGGAAATCCGTATTCTTGCCTTACGCTCAAATAATCAGAAAATGGGAACTCAGTGGCTGGGCTCGAGCTGGAAAAATGGTGGAGCTCGTGCAGCTCCCTGGAGGCACGCTTCGCCGTAAAAGGTGGAGTTGCTGCGGCCGATGGCTTGGGATGGAAGAAAGTGAGAGTGACGATCCCTTGAGCGTTAGAAATGGGGAGGAAGAAATGAGAAGATCTCGACTGATGCTTGGAGAAGGGGATAGGGAGAATGGACCGAGATTGGGCCGAGACTTGGGCTGGGAAAACAATCCTTTGGGCCGATCAACACAATGAAGTGGGTGATGACTATAATGCATAAAATATAATGTATAGTATTTATAAGTGTTAGGCCCAAATTCCGCAAATACTGAATTTTATAAAATTTAAGAATTATATACTTAAATTCTATTTACCAGGTTTGAAAATGGATTTTTCAATACTTAAATATTTTGATGTCACAACGATAAATAAGATATTTAAATAATAAACAGTGCGATTCAAACAATTTACACAAACTAGGCTAACATTTAAAAGTAATTTAAATAAATTCACAAGAGGAGTTAAAAACCTTTAAAATGATTTGAACAATTAAAAAGGATTTAAATAAATAAGCTAGACGTTTAAAATAATTTAAGGCGACTAACCGCTAATATTAAGTTATTTAAAATAAATAAATAAGTTGGACAATAAAAATCATTTAAATACAGAAGTCATAAACCTTTAAAATATTTAAATCAAATTAGTAGTATAAAAAAATAATTTAAATGAGTAAACCTAAACAATTAAAAGAATTAATTTAATAGTTAGAAAAATAAAATTCTTTAAATAAATAATTAATATTTTATTAACACGTAATTCAAATAAAGAATTTATATCAATTAAAATAAAAAAATCCTAATATTTATTAATTTTAATGTATACGATTTAGTAGATTAGATTTTAGGTGCTACAATTCCTTCCCCCCTTAAATGGAATTTCGTCCTCGAAATTCAAGACTTACTGAACTAGGTTCGGAATCAAACAACCAGATCAACACTAAATCTTATTACCTTGCACCCAACATTAGTTGACGCTGATTAGCTTTCGATGCGCTCTCTTGATTCTTATTGATATCTATATCATCAAGGATCTGACTAACTTTTACTGCAATTTAAAATTCAAAATTCTTATTTGTTCCCGAGTGGTCTTATCCTCGATGAAATTTTATCACTCCTCAAATTTACTTTCGATCTAAATTTACAACCTAAAGAAAAAAAGGACGTCATCCTAGCGCAACCGATAAGTTCTACTACCTACCAAACCTTAAATCTTTAAGTTATTGCACATCTTACATGTTGCTAATGTTGGAAAACGCGGCTCTCAGATCAATCACGATTGATACCCGGTGCAGCGGAAGTTTAAAATTTTTAGTATGGAACAATTCCATAGTGTGGGTATCAACCGTTTAACGATTAAATTATAAGTGTGTGTAAAATTAAATAACAATTATTAAATTTTACCTTCAATCTCGAAGCGAGATTATTGGACTCCAACAGATTTCTCTGCTCTTGTTGTCTCTCCCAGGAACTGATGAACTTCTTCAATCAGGTCCACGAATAGAGGTTTAATCCCTCTGATAGATTGCACTAGAAAATCTATCAGAAGTTTTCTACGAAGAGAATAAACGAATTTGATTCGCTATTCCAGACTGCAATTCAAAATCACAGACCGGAATTTCTCACGCAGAGAAGGGAGGGGGGCGGCCGATTTGAGAGAGAGGAGGCTAGGGTTTTCGAAAAACCTGTCTCAAATTATGACCTGTTGTGTGTAATTTCTGTACTGCAATAACTTATTTATAATGCAGGCCACTAACACATTAGGGCCCATTAGTCATAAGTTGAGGCCCGACAAGCAAAGCCCGCATGTTCAGAAATTAATATAAAATTCATCGTGACTCCGATTGATAAACCGATTTTACCAATGTGCACAGAAACCATTTCTGCACATTTTAAAGTCAAGATAAATTTTCCTGAATCCGAATTCAGTGGTTTCCAAAAATGTACATCCCCATGTCATTTTAGGAAATCCTACTCCCTTTCTCTTATTTAAGAAGTCCAACTTCTTTATTCATTAAATTTAACTCTTTAAATTTAACTATCTCAACGGGGATTAAAACTCCATTACACTGTGTGACCCTCAATGGTTCAGGGATACAGCTAGCCGTGGGCTCACAACTCCTTGTGACTCGGAACAACGATTTCCGACTTGCCCAACGAATCATGGTAAAGCGCCTAGCAACATCGCCCCATGATTCCCTAGGTATCACTGATAGTGCCTACAAGAACCAGTAGATTTTGGTTAGCGTACAGTACGGTCCCTTCATCCATATATCCCGATCGAATCAACAACCATTGGTATATCGAGAGTCGCTCAAGATTCGATAACTATGCAATACATCTTGAAGATCAAATTAGTGACATCGCATGTGCTACTAAGAAACCATTTCTTAAATCACATCAAGTACTCTGGCCAGAGATTCGTCACACTAATATCTCCTCAGATCGCATAGGATATCCACACTCGCAAGTATGTGGTGAATCCTTGACAACAATGCATCGACTCCTATATGTGTTGTAACTGTACCCAATCCCGACACCTGATGACCCCCATAGAGTCGGTAAACGAGTCAAAGCACAGTACTAGCATATAGAGTCTCCATGATGTTTCAAGTAATAAGGACTAATGGTGTACAACCAAAACCGCGGACTTAATCCACTCGATAAGTGATAACCACTTGGAAAGTCCGGATAGGGTAGTTCGATTATTCATCCTATGAATATCCATTTGCATGCTTCGAACATCTCCATGTTCCCTACCAATGAAACGTGGTACTCCGCATCACAAATGCTAGTCTCAAACTCGAGCGATCCTTATCCTTATTATCGGACGGCTCAATCGACTAGGAACAGTTTAGAATATACAGTGACTATAAGATGTATTTCATGATAGACATCCCCATGTTCTACCACATCTTACATACACTATAGTATATTCAAGGTCTTTATCAAAACAACAATAGTATATCATAATATAACAATATGAAGAAAGATAAAGTCATTGCCATTAATAAAAGTGTAAATTACATTAAACAAAAGATCGTTTGTACAAAGAGTCATCAAAGCCCATAGCCACAAGTTGGCTCACTGGGCACCCACTCTTTCAATCTCCCACTTGCCCTATAGCCAACTAGTCATACTACGTAGACCCATTGCTTCGCGATGTTTGTCAAACAATGGTCCTGGCAAGGGCTTAGTAAGCGGATCAGCGATATTGTCTGCAGAGGCCACTCGTTCGACAGTGATGTCTCCTCTTTCCACAATCTCCCGGATGATGTGGTATTTCCTCAGTACGTGTTTGGATCTTTGATGAGACCTTGGTTCCTTTGCTTGAGCAACGGCACCCGTGTTGTCACAGTACACCGGGACTGGACCAACAAATTCAGGAATGACGCCCAACTCTTGGACGAACTTCCTCATCCAAACGGCCTCTTTAGAAGCAGCTGATGCTGCAATGTATTCAGTCTCAGTGGTGGAATCCGTTGTGGTGTCCTGCTTGGAACTCTTCCAAGAGACAGCACCGCCATTGAGCATGAACACAAATCCAGAGGTTGACTTCGAGTCATCCACGTCACTTTGGAAGCTAGAGTCGGTATAGCCTTCCAATTTCAGATCTCGTCCTCCATATACCATGAACATATTCTTAGTCCTTCGTAAGTACTTAAGAATGTCCTTCACGGCTTTCCAATGCATTTGACCAGGATTAGCCTGATATCTGCTCGTGACACTCAGAGCAAATGCTACATCTGGTCTGGTAGATATCATCCCATACATGATACTACCTATAGCTGACGCATATGGTACATGTGTCATATTCTCTATCTCTGCATCAGTCTTGGGACACATAGACTTGGATAAAGAAACTCCATGACACATGGGTAGATGTCCTCTCTTGGACCCATCCATTGAAAACCGTTTCAATATGGTGTCGATGTAGGTTGATTGAGTGAGTCCTATCATTCTCTTAGATCTATCTCTATAGATCTGTATCCCAAGAATGTAGGATGCCTCACCCAAATCCTTCATCGAGAATCTACCTGATAACCATATCTTTGTTGACTGCAACATCCCTACATCATTCCCAATGAGTAGGATGTCATTAACATAAAGTACTAAGAATGTCACAGCATCCTTAACTACTTTCTTGTACACGCACGGTTCCTCCGGGTTCTTGATGAAACCAAAATCTTTTATTGTTTCATCAAATTTCTGGTTCCAACTTCTTGATGCTTGTTTTAGACCATAAATTGATCTCTGAAGCTTGCATACCTTATGCTCGCTTCCCATAGATGTGAACCCCTCAGGCTGCTTCATATAGATTTCTTCCTTAATGTCTCCATTAAGAAAGGCAGTCTTCACATCCATTTGCCATATCTCATAGTCATACCATGCAGCTATGGCAATAAGGATTCTTATGGACTTGAACATTGCAACTGGTGAAAAGGTTTCATCATAGTCAACTCCTTGTCTTTGAGTGTAACCTTTCGCCACCAATCGCGCCTTGTAGGTCAATACCTTACCATCAGGCCCAAGCTTTCTCTTGTAGATCCATTTACACCCTATTGGAACAATTCCATCAGGAGGATCTACTAAAGACCAAACTTGGTTTGTATGCATTGAATCCAATTCAGACTGCATAGCTTCAAGCCATAAATTTGAATCCGCATCAGAAATTGCTTCCTTGAAGTTTCTTGGATCACATCCAATGTCGGGTTCATCTTGATCCCCTTCAAGAAGAAGACCATATCGAACAGGAGGTCTAGAAGTCCTCTCGGATCTTCTAGGTTCAGGCGTGTCCAATAATGGTTCCTGAGGCGTAGGATCGTTATTTTGTATTTCGGGTTCTTCTCGAACTTCTTCGAGTTCCATCATCTCGCCTTTCTTATCCAATAAGAACTCCTTCTCCAAGAAGGTGGCATTCCTAGAAACAAACACCTTTGTTTCAGCAGGATAATAGAAATAATATCCGATTGAATTCTTCGGATACCCTACAAAATAACATAAGCTGGATCGACTATCCAACTTATCTCCCACTGTCCGCTTCACGTAAGCAGGACATCCCCAAATCCTCAAGTACGAATACTTAGGAGCTTTGCCATTCCATAACTTGTATGGTGTTTTGTCCACTGCTTTAGTGTGGACGTTGTTCAACAACAATACCGCCGTTTCAAGCGCATAGCCCCAAAACGAAGGTGGAAGCTCAGTGAAGCTCATCATGGATCGAACCATGTCCAACAAAGTTCGATTACGACGCTCCGATACACCATTCAGCTGTGGTGTCATAGGAGGAGTCCACTGAGAGAGAATCCCATTCTCTTTCAGATAGTCCAAAAACTCGGTACTCAAGTATTCTCCACCTCGATCCGATCGAAGTGCTTTAATACTTTTACCTAGCCTGTTTTCTACTTCAGCCTTGAATTCTTTGAACTTTTCAAATGCTTCAGACTTATATTTCATTAAATATAAATACCCATACCTTGAATAATCATCAGTAAAGGTAATGAAGTAGGTGTGGCCATGTTGAGTCCCAACTCTAAATGGACCACAAACATCTGTATGGATCAAATCCAACAGATTTTGACTACGCTCAGGTTTCCCCTTAAAAGGAGATTTAGTCATTTTCCCTTTTAGGCAGGATTCACAAGTAGGTAGAGAGTTAATATCAGACATATCAAACATGCCCTCTCCCACTAGCTTGTTCATCCACCTTGAGGAAATATGACCTAGTCTAGCGTGCCAAAGGTTTGCCGGGTTTTGACTATCGATTTTCCTTTTGTTTGTTGTCGCCGGTTTATCAACATAATTTATTGGAACGTCTTTTAGTTTTAAGTTGTATAGATCGTTTTCAAGTTGTCCATTTCCAATCAAACATTCATTCTTGTAAATATTGCAAATCCCATTCACAAAATTGCAAGAATAACCATCTCTATCTAGCATAGAAACAGAAATAATGTTTTTAATTAAATCCGGAACAAATAAAACATCTCTTAAAAATAACTTAAAACCGTTCTGCAAAATTAAACAAACATCTCCAATGGCTGTAGCTTCAACTCTGGAACCATTCCCGAGCCTCAGCTGGGTCTCACCCATTCTAAGCCTGCGACTTCTTGTCATCACCTGCAAATCATTGCAAATGTGAGATCCACATCCGGTATCCAATACCCAAGAAGTAGTATTAAGTGAAATGTTTATTTCAATATAGAACATACCCTTTGCAGTTCCCAACTGCTCTAGATATTTCTTGCAGTTGCGCTTCCAATGACCGGGCTTCTTGCAGTAATGGCAAACATCCTTGGATTTTCCATTGTTTGAAGCCTTTGTCTTGTGCTTCTTCTCGGGTTCGACTTTCTTGGGTGGGGCAGAACGTTTCTTACCCTTCGTACTTGGCCCCTTCTTAGCAGAAGATGAGGAGCCCACCAAGAAAGCTGGTTTATCCTTCTTTAGTGTGGATTCATATGTCACAAGCATATTGACCATCTCTTCAAGGGTGGCCTCTATCTTGTTCATATTAAAATTTACCACAAATCCGTCAAACAAAGAAGGAAGAGACAGAAGCAGTAAATCCACGTTGAGTTCATGCTCCAACACCAAATCAAGAGTTGCTAACTTCTGTATGAGCCAAATCACTCGTACCCCATGATCACGGACCGAAGTCCCTTCACGCATGCGACACGTCATTAGCTCCTTAACAGTAGCGAACCTTTCAGCCCTCGATTGAGCCCCAAAAAGTTCCTTGAGTTGAGCGTGAATGTCAGCAGCATTCACGGTGTCCTCAAATCGCCTCTGGAGTTCATCAGACATCGAGGCTTGCATATAGCATTTGGTCTTGATGTCATGGTCCCACCATGCATCAAGTTTGGCCAATTCCTCCGGACTTACGTCAGCTGGTGCTTCCTTCGGAGGTGATTTCTCTAACACGTAGAGCATCTTCTCCGAAGTCAAGACAATCTTCAACTTCCGGAACCATTCCGTATAGTTTGCGCCAGTCAACTTGTTTTGTTCGAGGATCGAGAATAATGGATTACGCGAATTCATTGTATGAAATACTGAAAAGAAAAACAGACATATATCAATGATTGTTTATGCAATTTACTAAGACATAAAATAGGCAAATTTAATTTTATGAATCTCACTCCCACTATTTTAACGATTTCACTACCCTCTAGTGAAAACGGGAAACTTTTTCCTTAGTGAGAACATGGAGTCCAATTGACAAACTTATGGTCCCGAATAATATCAGCCAACCATAATTCTCAAAAGGTAGAGCCCAATTGCTTCCAAAGCAACCCCCATGTTTTTACCTCATGTCCAATAAGGGCCCAATAATATGACGCCGTTTATAGTGACATGTCAAGATGACCCATCAATATTAAGTTGTGATGGACGGTCGCCATGTGGATCCCCCAATAATATGAGCCGATCCCATGGGAGTTCCACCCAACTTACAACATTTGTCGATCCAATGTACAGCTTTCCGACGAACGGGCCCCCCAATAATATGAGCCGGACCGTATCCGCGGGTAGCATCTCATACATTGACCGTTGATGGAAGGTAGGAATATTTAAACAAATTTAAATTTCCTTTATTTATCTTGATATCAATTTTAAATCATATTTAAAATGAGGGATTTTTAATTATAAAAAATTTGTCTCATCAATTTCAAATTATTGCATGCTTGCCGGATTCACGCAATTATGTCTAAAACATGCATACAATCATAATATCATATATTATATATAGGATGATCGATTCCATTTCTAATTGACTCGTGGTTGCCAATCACGAGTCTTAGTCCAATCCTAGGTAATATGCAGTATGCAATGCAATCCTATTACATTAGCTTCCAATTTACATTTCTTCGTCTTTATTGTCTGCTGGGCCCACCATCTTCAAATCTTGATCTCCCACTAAATCTAATGTATTTACAATAAATAGCAATGACAAGTAGGGGATACATTTTAGGGGTGGGAACGGGCCATAAACCAAGCCCACTTTTATTACATATGACATTCATATTGGGCCATAAACCAGGCCCATTAATAAAACCAACAACAATAAAACAAATGTAAATTCCTAACATACACCTACAAAATTGGTCATGGCAATCGATCATCCTTATCCAATAACATTTAATTCAAAATTAATTTATTGGATATCATGCATATGGCAATTTAAATTTAAACAGGATAAAATCATATTTTATATATAAAATCATATTTTACATATAAAATCATATTTTACCTTTTATTAAATAAAATCATATTTTATCTACAGAATCTAATTTTATAGATAAAATCATATTTTACTTAATATATACATAAGATCAAATCTTATCATCAATTGTACCAAAAATAATTGATTTCAAAATTCAATTTAAGGATAAAATATTAAAATTTTCCAAAAATTCAAATTTATCCAAAAATCAATTTTAAAATTTTCGGACTCGAACAATTCGATCCGATGCCTCGTGAACCAATCAAAAACAATTTTTGACCGGACCAAAAATAAAATTTTAACACATTAAAATTAATTTAAATAAAAAAAATAATTTTTCCCGCGGGCCGCCCGGGACACTCCCGGGCCGGCCCGCACCCGTGGGCGCGGGCCGGGGCAGCCCGGCTGCCCCTTTAGGGCAGCGACAATCGCTGCCCTGGCGCCGCCCTGGGCAGCGCTGAGCGCTGCCCTGCCCTGCGCTGCGCTGCGCTGGGCAGCGCCGAGCGCTGCCTTGGCGGCGCTGAGCGCCGCCCCTGGGCGGCGACGTGCGCCGCCCGGGGCAGCGACCGTCGCTGCCCCACCGGGCAGCGATCCAATCGCTGCCCGGGTTTTGCCCGAAAAAAAATTTTTTTTATTTAAAATATTTATTTTGTTTTAAAAAACCAAGACTCAAAAATTTTTGTACAATCGATTAATTTAATCGTTTGATCTGAGCAACCTGGCTCTGATACCACTGTTGGAAAACGCGGCTCTCAGATCAATCACGATTGATACCCGGTGCAGCGGAAGTTTAAAATTTTTAGTATGGAACAATTCCATAGTGTGGGTATCAACCGTTTAACGATTAAATTATAAGTGTGTGTAAAATTAAATAACAATTATTAAATTTTACCTTCAATCTCGAAGCGAGATTATTGGACTCCAACAGATTTCTCTGCTCTTGTTGTCTCTCCCAGGAACTGATGAACTTCTTCAATCAGGTCCACGAATAGAGGTTTAATCCCTCTGATAGATTGCACTAGAAAATCTATCAGAAGTTTTCTACGAAGAGAATAAACGAATTTGATTCGCTATTCCAGACTGCAATTCAAAATCACAGACCGGAATTTCTCACGCAGAGAAGGGAGGGGGGCGGCCGATTTGAGAGAGAGGAGGCTAGGGTTTTCGAAAAACCTGTCTCAAATTATGACCTGTTGTGTGTAATTTCTGTACTGCAATAACTTATTTATAATGCAGGCCACTAACACATTAGGGCCCATTAGTCATAAGTTGAGGCCCGACAAGCAAAGCCCGCATGTTCAGTGGTTTCCAAAAATGTACATCCCCATGTCATTTTAGGAAATCCTACTCCCTTTCTCTTATTTAAGAAGTCCAACTTCTTTATTCATTAAATTTAACTATTTAAATTTAACTATCTCAACGGGGATTAAAACTCCATTACACTGTGTGACCCTCAATGGTTCAGGGATACAGCTAGCCGTGGGCTCACAACTCCTTGTGACTCGGAACAACGATTTCCGACTTGCCCAACGAATCATGGTAAAGCGCCTAGCAACATCGCCCCATGATTCCCTAGGTATCACTGATAGTGCCTACAAGAACCAGTAGATTTTGGTTAGCGTACAGTACGGTCCCTTCATCCATATATCCCGATCGAATCAACAACCATTGGTATATCGAGAGTCGCTCAAGATTCGATAACTATGCAATACATCTTGAAGATCAAATTAGTAACATCGCATGTGCTACTAAGAAACCATTTCTTAAATCTCATCAAGTACTCTGGCCAGAGATTTGTCACACTAATATCTCCTCAGATCGCATAGGATATCCACACTCGCAAGTATGTGGTGAATCCTTGACAACAATGCATCGACTCCTATATGTGTTGTAACTGTACCCAATCCCGACACCTGATGACCCCCATAGAGTCGGTAAACGAGTCAAAGCACAGTACTAGCATATAGAGTCTCCATGATGTTTCAAGTAATAAGGACTAATGGTGTACAACCAAAACCGCGGACTTAATCCACTCGATAAGTGATAACCACTTGGAAAGTCCGGATAGGGTAGTTCGATTATTCATCCTATGAATATCCATTTGCATGCTTCGAACATCTCCATGTTCCCTACCAATGAAACGTGGTACTCCGCATCGCAAATGCTAGTCTCAAACTCGAGCGATCCTTATCCTTATTATCGGACGGCTCAATCGACTAGGAACAGTTTATAATATACAGTGACTATAAGATGTATTTCATGATAGACATCCCCATGTTCTACCACATCTTACATACACTATAGTATATTCAAGGTCTTTATCAAAACAACAATAGTATATCATAATATAACAATATGAAGAAAGATAAAGTCATTGCCATTAATAAAAGTGTAAATTACATTAAACAAAAGATCGTTTGTACAAAGAGTCATCAGAGCCCATAGCCACAAGTTGGCTCACTGGGCACCCACTCTTTCAGCTAACCTTATACCCTACGTCGGAATTTCAAGCAATAGAGTCCCTAAAACCGATAAATAATTTATGTCGATCTGAACCATAAATTAAAAGCTTCCTCACAACGAGACTACGCTTAATATCTATTTACTAATTAAGTTAAACACATATAATATAGAATCGAGCTCTTAAGAAGTTCAGAAGTTCTCAGAATATTTAGCGACAAAACACTTAATCCTTCTAAATAGGATAGTTAAGGGACTATAGAATTCTACCTCGCTAGGCCTCAAGTTAAGAGATTAATCTGACTCATGCTCCCACAACATCGACACATGAAACCCATCATGTATCACCAACAACTCGGCGCCATGCTCAAATGATAAAACAGATTACCAATCTCCTCAACAATCGCATATGGACCGACAAAACGAGTTAATTTCCTATATACCCAAATCAAGAGTATTACGGAACAACGACACCTTCAAGAACGACTTAATAGCCAATTTGAAATTCTAAAGGCCTACGCCACTTATTAGCTTAGCTTTGCTTAATGATCCTGGACTACACTCAATCCCTTATTAGTTATTATAACTCACAACACTTCTAAGGATGCTTAAAACTCTCTTAAGTAATGAGTCTAGTTCAGCAAACTTTCAATTTGGACAAATGACTCTCCTTAACTTAGGATTGAATGACCTATTTCTATAATTAAATCTAACTCAATCCTTGATAAAAAATACAAACAAAAAATTCATTGTTGTTCAGTCCCAAGATATTAACCCATAACATATAGAATCCAAATAGGTGACTAAACAGCTCTCAATCATCCCTTCACCAATTCATACTTTCGTCTCTTCGGAATTCTTGGTTTTACCGAACGTTAAATTCTTAATTAAAATTTCTCAACAGCTTTATCCACTTTTCTCTATCTCATACGCAATGACTAAGTAATCCATATTTACCCTTGAAGCCAAACATACCATGAGCTATTAACCGTTTATGAAATTAGATTGTCCCTAAGTACCAAATAATTCTCGCGTATCGCCAAAATACATATCTCAAATCTCTAGTTCAACTCAACAACATGTCTGAAAAATTCAAAAATTCCCAAATTATTATGTGGTACAACGTAAATTCATATTTCAAGAACTTAGTATACAATTGAACACCTCAAAAATTTTGTAACCCGAGCGTAAATGATTTTTCCTTGCTCCTCTAGTACCCTAGTATTTCACCGATAAATATATCTACAGTTTATCCAAAAAACTACCTGAATATTCTATTCATCATTCTGTACCCATATTTGAAACATCAGTCTTACCGGTTGAAATTTACAAAATCTTAGAATGCGAAGGTAAAGTACCCAGAAGTGCTCTAGGGGCAACTCTATTTTCCCTATCTCACGACTCGTCACACATTTAATTAATTTACTATCTAGTAGCCTTCTCGCTAGAACTAGATCCAGTAAGTAATCGTCATTTCTCAGAACACAACGATAACTTAGGGTTTTATCTAGTACTAATATTAAATTCCCACAGTCTAAACTCTTGTTACGCGGTTACGAGCTTAATCTCTAGACAAGAAATTGAAATGTCAGTTGAATCTATAATCCACCCGAGTCTTCATCGTGATAGATCATATAAGGAAGCAAACATATAAATAATGCTGCTTAATATGAAATAAATAGTGCAAGCATTACAAGCAAACGGACTGCAGATGAAAATCTGAATAAGTGAAAACAACTCACTCATAATTCAATTTTTAGGGGTTGAGTGAATAATAATGGAGGATCCAAAAATAATAAATATGAGACAACCATACATTATGTCTGTTGATCACTCCCCCATGGGTAATGACATCATGGCCAAATAATCAAAGCACAATCAAGGCAATCTGTCTAACTTCAGTCGAGAGAAGTCCACACAAGTCAATAATCAGGGGAAACAACGGTCTCATGGCAAAATCAGATGTCAGCCACACAACATAAGTAGATTGCCAAAAATAAAGTCAAAGTGAATCTTACTTACATCACATGTGGCTCTAGGACCTAGGAAAAATTTCAAAATGTGTGAAATATAAACAAGATTTTATTAAGAAGTTGATCCAAGGTCAAAATAGCAGAATACAATGTTGACTGATGTCATACAATTCCATAAAAGCACAAAGGAAGTACAAAGAGACTTCGGATATTTGAGAGCATATGTTGCTATGGATACAAGCACAAAAGAAGAAAAAGAAAGTAATGATCGGAATAATAGTTCATATAATCAAAAGGCTCATTAGTAGCCGATCCATTATTATCCAAAATCCAAAATTTTCCCTGAACAAAAGTAAAACTTAGGCTATTCATAATATAATAAAAAAAATGTACCCCAAATCTTCGCACGAGTTCGATTCAATAACTTAATTGGCAAAACATACATCTATAAATTTCAAAGAAAACTATGCACTTAGTTGTATCCGATTAAAATTCAATATAAGAAAATAAATTATAATAGTACACACAATTAATATCTCCTAATACGCAAGGTTAATATTTATCGACAAACTCCTAGCATCTCATCAAAATTGTTAGCACTACCTAATAACTAAAATAATTCCAAGTACTATCCAAACTGGAAGAAATGTTGGTACACCAACTCCGTTTAACTTGAAATCGCATGCTAAAAAAATAAACAGTCAAATGGTACGCTTTAAACTACTAAAAGAAATTTTAAACAAAAATATACACTGAAATACACAATTAAATAAGTCAAACACCTAGTTTTGAAAATATTTTTTAAAAGAAGGTGACATCAAAACATTTAAAGTAATAACTCAAATGTGTATAACATATAAAATTTCTTAAAACTTACAGACTTTGAGGCGAGATCCCATAGGTTTCAGCAACTGGCAGTAGGCACAACCCAAAGCAGGACCGTCTCTCTGATACCAACTGAAACGACCCTAACCTCTAGTTCAATTACATAAATGAGAAAAAGAATTTCAGGATATCTTATTATTATTACCATATAAATTTTACAAAAATTTCGCCATGACCTATCTGTAAATATTTAATCCGTCCTGTCTTAACAACAACGGTTCAAAAGAAAAGAAATAATCTCAAAGGTAAGAAATATAACACGATAATCATAAGAATTGTTTGGGTACAGTCCCAAAAACAAGGCAAGAAAAACGGATAAAGAGTTTTTATGTCTAGTAAATATGTAGGGGATAACATCCTTCTAGACAACTGGGAAATAAACATGAGTAAATAATTCTTTATTATAGACAACTCTATACTAAAAAGTAAAGGGAAGCGACAACCATGGGTGTGCTCCGCCAGATGCTATCAACTTGGAGGTCCTGCCCCTCAGTCCCTGAGAAATCATCCTCACCTGCACCAATCAGATGTAGTGAGCCTAAAGACTCAACAAGAATATGTGGTGAAATAACGAATAATAAATATACATGCACACACAATTAAAAATAGCTTATACTGAAAATACATGTCTTTTCCTAACTGAAAGTCTAGCAAAAAGAGTACGTGCAAACATTTCATGCATGATTGAATCTAAATGACTGAAGCTAAACTCAAATTGAGAGTGCATAGCAAGACTGAACATGTGAACTGAAGTGACTAAACTGGGAATTAATGAACTGAACTGATAAACTAATTGTAAACTTATAAGCTGATACACTGAATAACTGAATAACTGATAAACTGAATAATAACTGATAACTGAATAATAAATTATAACTGAATAACTGATAAACTAAATAACTGATAACTGAATAACTGATAAACTGAATTATTACTGATAACTGAATAATTGATAACCAAATAACTGATAAACTGTAAACTTAGATCGTTGATTGAAACCATCTGATTTTGATCGATCAATGGCTGCAGTATACTATGCCGGCAAGACGCCGAGATTTCTCCCGACGCGACATTGCCCCTTATAACTGATTTGGTAGGGGTTCAGAAATTTCTCCCGGACGCACACTACCCGTCAATTTGGTAGGGGTTCCGGGATGTCTCCCGGCCGCACACTACCCGTCGTTTGGCAAGTGAGCTGAGGCATCCCCCAACCGACATTGCCCGTCTTGGCACAATCAACTTTCTTTATTCGAAATATTTTCTTTTCTTGACTTGACTCGAAGACTTGGACTGAACTCGAGAAAAATACTTCTTTCAAAATAAATTACTCGATTCTCAAATGAATAAAGTAGGATGGTTGACATGGATGGTGATTTAGGTGGTAAACCATAGCTAAGAATCTAGACTTTACTTTTTGGCACATAGAACGAATCCTGAACAATCCACTTGCAAAGCCTATATCTTACTCGATTCTTAATCAACACGACTTTTGCTTGAAAACACGATTCCCTGCCTAAGAACCGACTCCTGTCCTAGAGCAAATTCCCAATTCGTGACCGCCCCTGCTCTAGCCAAATCCCAGCTTGAATCGGCCCCTGTCCTAAGAAAATTCCCAATTCGAAACAGCCCTACTCCATCCCCCAGAAAACCCAACTCCTACAACCTCCAATCAAAAGCCCCTCGCCTAAATAAATTGTTAGCAAACTCACACACCCTAAGTGCTACTATGTGAGCTACGTCTCAACCATGGTAGCCTCTCAAAGCACCATCCAATCAACAAGCAAATCACAAACACACCACCTCAAGCTCATGGCAACATCACGAAATAGGGGAGGGGCGCAATTGCCCAGCAGCCCGATACTCACGAGGGCAACCCCAAACAACACAAGAAGAACAACATAATTAATACAATGAGCAATAATACACATCAATAATATGCAAAAATGACACAACAGAAAGGGGCCTGGAACGATGCATAGAGAAAACAGAGATTTCGGATGGCACGCAAGAAATCAGAAGAATAAGCGAGTTGTTAGTCATAAGCCCAAAATAAACAAAATTCAAGCAGATACAAGCACACGATCATAATAATCCACTCGGTGGCCAAGAAAATCCGTATTCTTGCCTTATGCTAAAAAAATCAAAAAATGGGAACTCAGTGGCTGGGCTCGAGCTGGAAAAATGGTAGAGCTCGTGCAGCTCCCTGGAGGCACGCTTTGCCGGAAAAGGTGGAGTTGTTGTGGCCGATGGCTAGGGATGGAAGAAAGTGAGAGTGCCGATCCCTTGAGCGTGAAAAATGGGGAGGAAGAAATGAGAAGATCTCGACTGATGCTTGGAGAAAGGGATAGGGAGAATGGACCGAGATTGGGCCGAGACTTGGGCTGGGAAAAAAAATCCTTTGGGTTGATCAACACAATGAAGTGGGTGATGACTATAATGCATAAAATATAATGTATAGTATTTATAAGTGTTAGGCCCAAATTTCGCAAATACTGAATTTTATAAAATTTAAGAATTAAATACTTAAATTCTATTTATCGGGTTTGAAAAGCTAATTTTTCAATACTTAAATATTTTGATGTCACAACGATAAATAAGATATTTAAATAATAAACAGTGCGATTCAAACAATTTACACAAACTAGGCTAACATTTAAAAGTAATTTAAATAAATTCACAAGAGGAATTAAAAATCTTTAAAATGATTTGAACAATTAAAAAGGATTTAAATAAATAAGCTAGACGTTTAAAATAATTTAAGGCGACTAACCGCTAAACTTAAGTTATTTAAAATAAATAAATAAGTTGGACAATAAAAGTCATTTAAATAAAGAAGTCATAAACCTTTAAAATATTTAAATCAAATTAGTAGTATAAAAAAATAATTTAAATGAGTAAACCTAAACAATTATAAGAATTAATTTAATAGTTAGAAAAATAAAATTCTTTAAATAAATAATTAATATTTTATTAACACGTAATTCAAATAAAGAATTTATATCAATTAAAATAAAAAATCCTAATATTTATTAATTTTAATGCATACGATTTAGTAGATTAGATTTTAGGTGCTACAATTCCTTCCCCCCTTAAATGGAATTTCGTCCTTGAAATTCAAGACTTATTGAACTAGGTTCGGAATCAAACAACCAGATCAACACTAAATCTTATTACCTTGCACCCAACATTAGTTGACGTTGATTATCTTTCGATGCGCTCTCTTGATTCTTATTGATATCTATATCATCAAGGATCTGACTAACTTTTGCTGCAATATAAAATTCAAAATTCTTATTTGTTCCCGAGTGGTCTTATCCTCGATGAAATTTTATCACTCCTCAAATTTACTTTCGATCTAAATTTACAACCTAAAGAAAAAAAGGACGTCATCCTAGCGCAACCGATAAGTTCTACTACCTACCAAACCTTAAATCTTTAAGTTATTGCACATCTTACATGTTGCTAACCTTGTACCCTACGTCGGAATTTCAAGCAATAGAGTCCCTAAAACCGATAAATAATTTATGTCGATCTGAACCATAAATTAAAAGCTTCCTCACAACAAGACTACGCTTAATGTCTATTTACTAATTAAGTTAAACACATATAATATAGAATCGAGCTCTTAAGAAGTTCAGAAGTTCTCAGAATATTTAGCGACAACACACTTAATCCTTCTAAATAGGATAGCTAAGGGACTATAGAATTCTACCTCGCTAGGCCTCAAGTTAAGAGATTAATCTGACTCATGCTCCCACAACATCGACACATGAAACCCATCATGTATCACCAACAACTCGGCGCCATGCTCAAATGATAAAACAGATTACCAATCTCCTCAACAATCGCATATGGACCGACAAAACGAGTTAATTTCCTATATACCCAAATCAAGAGTATTACGGAACAACGACACCTTCAAGAACGACTTAATAGCCAATTTGAAATTCTAAAGGCCTACGCCACTTATTAGCTTAGCTTTGCTTAATGATCGTGGACTATGCTCAATCCCTTATTAGTTATTATAACTCACAACGCTTCTAAGGATGCTTAAAACTCTCTTAAGCAATGACTCTAGTTCAGCAAACTTTCAATTTGGACAAATGACTCTCCTTAACTTAGGATTGAATGACCTATTTCTATAATTAAATCTAACTCAATCCTTGATAAGAAAATACAAACACAAAATTCACTGTTGTTCAGTCCCAAGATATTAACCGATAACATATAGAATCCAAATAGGTGACTAAACAGATCTCAATCATCCATTCATCAATTCATACTTTCATCTCTTCGGAATTCTTGGTTTTACCGAACGTTAAATTCTTAATTAAAATTTCCCAACAGCTTTATCCACTTTTCTCTATCTCATACGCAATGACTAAGTAATCCATATTTACCCTTGAAGCCAAACATACCATGAGCTATTAACCGTTTATGGAATTAGATTGTCCCTAAGTACCAAATAATTCTCGCGTATTGCCAGAATACATATCTCAAATCTCTACTTCAACTCAACAGCATGTCTGAAAAATTCAAAACTTCTCAAATTATTATGTGGTACAATGTAAATTCATATTTTAAGAACTTAGTATACAATTGAACACCTCAAAAATTTTGTAACCCGAGCGTAAATGATTTTTCCTTGCTCCTCTAGTACCCTAGTATTTCACCGATAAATAAATCTACAGTTTATCCAAAAAACTACCTGAATATTCTATTCATCATTATGTACCCATATTTGAAACATCAATCTTACCGGTTGACATTTACAAAATCTTAGAATGCGAAGGTAAAGTACCCAAAAGTGCTCTAGGGGCAACTCTATTTTCCCTATCTCGCGACTCGTCACACATTTAATTAATTTACTATCTAGTAGCCTTCTCTCTAGAATTAGATCCAGTAAGTAATCATCATTTCTCAAAACACAACGATAACTTAGGGTTTTATCTAGTACTAATATTAAATTCCCACAGTCTAAACTCTTGTTACGCGGTTACGAGCCGAATCTCTAGACAAGAAATTATAAGGAAGCAAACATATAAATAATGCTGCTTAATATGAAATAAATAGTGCAAGCATTATAAGCAAACGGAATGGAGATGAAAATCTGAATAAGTGAAAACAACTCATTCATAATTCAATTTTTAGGGGTTGAGTGAATAATAATGGAGGATCCAAAATAATAAATATGAGACAACCGTACATTATGTCTGTTGATCACTCCCCCATGGGTAATGACATCATGGCCAAATAATCAAAGTACAATCAAGGAAATCTGTGTAACTTCAGTCGAGAGAAGTCCACACAAGTCAATAATCAGGGGAAACAACGGTCTCATGGCAAAATCAGATGTCAACCACACAACATAAGTAGATTGCCAAAAATAAAGTCAAAGTGAATCTTACTTACATCACATGTGGCTCTAGGACCTAGGAAAAATTTCAAAATGTGTGAAATATAAACAAAATTTTATTAAGAAGTTGATCCAAGGTCAAAATAGCAGAATACAATGTTGACTGATGTCATACGATTCCATAAAAGCACAAAGGAAGTACAAAGAGACTTCGGATATTTGAGAGCATATGTTGCTATGGATACAAGCACAAAAGAAGAAAATGAAAGTAATGATCGGAATAATAGTTCATATAATCAAAAGGCTCATTAGTAATTGATCCATTATTATCCAAAATCCAAAATTTTCCCTGAACAAAAGTAAAACTTAGGCTATTCATAATATAATAAAAAAATGTACCCCAAATCTTCGCACGAGTTCGATTCAATAACTTAACTGGCAAAACATACATCTATAAATTTCTAAGAAAACTATGCACTTAGTTGTATCCGATTAAAATCCAATATAAGAAAATAACTTATAATAGTACACACAATTAATATCTCCTAATACGCAAGGTTAATATTTATCGACAAACTCCTAACATCTCATCAAAATTGTTAACACTACCTAATAACTCAAATAATTCCAAGTACTATCCAAACTGGAAGAAATGTTGGTACACCAACTCCGTTTAACTTGAAATCGCATGCTAAAAAATAAACAGTCAAATGGTACGCTTTAAACTACTAAAAGAAATTTTAAACAAAAATATACACTGAACTACACAATTAAATAAGTCAAACACCTACTTTTGAAAATATTTTTTAAAAGAAGGTGACATCAAAACATTTAAAGTAATAACTCAAATGCGTCTAGCATATAAAATTTCTTAAAACTTACAGACTTTGAGGCGAGATCACATAGGTTTCAGCAACTGGCAGTTGGCACAACCCAAAGCAGGACCGTCCCTCTGATACCAACTGAAACGACCCTAACCTCTAGTTTAATTACATAAATGAGAAAAAGAATTTCAGGATATCTTATTATTACTACCATAGAAATTTTACAAAAATTTCGCCATGACCTATCTGTAAATATTTAATCCGTCCTGTCTCAACAATAGCGGTTCAAAAGAAAAGAAAGAATCTCAAAGGTAAGAAATATAACACGATAATCATAAGAATTGTTTGGGTACAGTCCCAAAAACAAGGCAAGAAAAATGGATAAAGAGTTTTCATGTCTAGTAAATAAGCAGGGGATCACATCCTGCTAGACAACTGGGAAATAAACCTGAGTAAATAATTCTTTATTACAGACAACTCTATACTGAAAAGTAAAGGGAAGCGACGGCCATGGGTGTGCTGCGCCAGATGCTATCAACCTGGAGGTCCTGCCCCTCAGTCCTTGGGAAATCATCTTTACCTGCACCATGCATATGTAGTGAGCCTAAAGACTCAACAAGAATATGGGGTGAAATAACTAGTAATAAATATACATGCACACACAATTAAAAATAGCTTATACCAAAAATACATGTCTTTTCCTAACTGAAAGTCTAGCAAAAAGAGTACATGCAAACGTTTCATGCATGATTGAATCTAACTGACTGAAGCTAAACTCAAATTGAGAGCGCATAGCAAGACTAAACATGTGAACTGAAGTGACTAAACTGGGAATTAATGAACTGAACTGATAAACTAACTGTAAACTTATAAGCTGATAAACTGAATAATAACTGATAACTGAATAATAACTTATAACTGAATAACCGATAAACTAAATAACTGATAACTGAATAACTGATAAACTGAATTATTACTGATAACTGAATAACTGATAACTGAATAACTGATAAACTGTAAACTTAGATCGTTGATTGAAATCCTCTGATTTTGATCAATCAATGGTTGCAGTATACTATGCCGGCAAGACGCCGAGATTTCTCCCGACGCGACATTGACCCTTATAACTGATTTGGTAGGGGTTTCGAGATTTCTCCCGGACGCACACTACCCGTCGATTTGGTAGGGGTTCCGGGATGTCTCCCGGCCGCACACTACCCGTCGTTTGGCAAGTGAGCTGAGGCATCCCCCAACCGACATTGCCCGTCATGGCACAATCAACTTTCTTTATTCGAAATATTTTCTTTTCTTGACTTGACTCGAAGACTTGGATTGAACTCGAGAAAAATACTTCTTTCAAAATAAATTACTCGATTCTCAAATGAATGAAGTAGGATGGTTGACATGGATGGTGATTTAGGTGGCAAACCATAGCTAAGAATCTAGACTTTACTTTTTGGCACTTAGAACGAATCTCGAACAATCCACTTGCAAAGCCTATATCTTACTCGATTCTTAATGAACATGACTTTCTATTGAAAACACGATTCCCATGCACTCTATACATAACTAGAAAATCATCCTCGAGGTACAATTCTTATCCAATAATTTTTGTCACTAAAGTTTCTAGGCAGCAAACACTTAACATCAAAATCATTACCTTAACATTCAATAGCCTAGAACCCGACCAAAACATAACCGAATTGGTTCCCGCTCAAAATTAAGTTTCCCTAACAACCTAGGCTATTTCTAGACCCGAGCCCTTAACCAAAACATGAGTGCAACCCTGCTTTGAACAACCATTTCCGGACAGCCCACCACTAGCCAAATAATCTGCTCACCCAAGTCTTTAATAATCCCCTTTCCTAGACACCAAAACCTTGAATTCCTATGTTAAAAACCTTTAGACTAGGACCTAGACCGCCCCTAGATCCACAACAGCCTGTAAGACCAACTCCCTCACGCCAAAACCCCAGCTTGCATGTAAGCCCTTCCCTGCCTAAAAACCGACCCCTGTACTAGAGCAAATTCCCAATTCGTGACTGCCCCTGCTCTAGCCAAATCCCAGCTTGAATCGGCCCCTGTCCTAAGCAAATTCCCAATTCAAAACAGCCCTATTCCATCCCCCAAAAAACCCAACTCCTACAACCTCCAATTAACAGCCCCTCGCCTCAATAAATTGTTAGCAAACTCACACACCCTAAGTGCTACTATGTGAGCTACATCTCAACCATGGTAGCCTCCCAAAGCACCATCCAACCAACAAGCAAATCACAAACACACCACCTCAAGCTCATGGCAAAATCACGAAACAGGGGAGGGGCGCAAATGCCCAGCAGCCCAATACTCACGAGGGCAGCCCCAAACAACCCAAGAAGAACAACATAAATAATAAAATAAGCAATAATACACATCAATAATATGCAAAAACGACGCAACAGAAAGGGGCCTGGAACGACGCATAGAGAAAACAGAGATTTCGGATGGCACGCAAGAAATCAGAAGAATAAGCGAGTTGTTAGTCATAAGCCCAAAATAAACAAAATGCAATCAGATACAAGCACACGATCATAATAATCCATTCGGTGGCCAAGGAAATCCGTATTCTTGCCTTATGCTAAAAAATCAGAAAATGGGAAATCAGTGTCTGGGCTCGAGTTGGAAAAATGGTAGAGCTCGTGCAGCTCCTTGGAGGCACGCTTTGCCGGAAAAGGTGGAGTTGCTATGGCCGATGGCTAGGGATGGAAGAAAGTGAGAGTGCCAATCCCTTGAGCATGAGAAATGGGGAGGAAGAAATGAGAAGATCTCGACTGATGCTTGGAGAAGGGGATAGGGAGAATGGACCGAGACTTGGGCTGGGAAAAAAAATCCTTTGGGTCGATCAACACAATGAAGTGGGTGATGACTATAATGCATAAAATATAATGTATAGTATTTATAAGTGTTCGGCCCAAATTTCGCAAATACTGAATTTTATAAAATTTAAGAATTAAATACTTAAATTCTATTTATCGGGTTTGAAAATGCTAATTTTTAAATACTTAAATATTTTGATGTCACAACGATAAATAAGATATTTAAATATTAAACAGTGCGATTAAAAAAATTTACACAAACTAGGCTAACGTTTAAAAGTAATTTAAATAAATTCACAAAAGGAATTAAAAACCTTTAAAATGATTTGAATAATTAAAAAGGATTTAAATAAATAAGCTTGACGTTTGAAATAATTTAAGACGACTAACCGCTAAACTTAAGTTATTTAAAATAAATAAATAAGTTGGACAATAAAAGTCATTTAAATAAAGAAGCCTTAAACCTTTAAAATATTTAAATCAAATTTGTAGTAAAAAAAAATAATTTAAATGAGTAAACCTAAACAATTAAAATAATTAATTTAATAGTTAGAAAAATAAAATTCTTTAAATAAATAATTAATATTTTATTAACACGTAATTCAAATAAAAAATTTATTTCAATTAAATCAAAAAAAATAAATCATAATATTTATTAATTTTAATGCATATGATTTAGTAGATTAGATTTTAGGTGCTACATATTTTCTTTGGTTCACAAAGAACCCATCCTTGAACTGTTTGATTTGCAATCCGAGAAAATAGTTAAGTTCCCCCATCATGCTCATCTCAAAGTGATCCTGCATCAACTTAGAGAATTCTTGACAAAGAGTTTCATTAGTAGAACCAAAAATTATGTCATCAACATAAATTTGCACAATCAATAAATCATCTTTGACATTTTTGGTAAATAAAGTAATGTCAATATTTCCTCTCGAAAAACCATTTGAGAGAAGGAAAGTTGATAGTTTTTCATACCAAGCTCGAAGAGCTTGTTTCAAAACATACAATGCTTTGTTTAGTCTATACACATTATCAGGAAATAACGAATCAACAAAGCCATCAGGTTGTTCAATATATATTTCCTCTTTTAAATCACCATTTAAAAAGGCTCTTTTAACATCCATTTGAAATAATTTGAAATTCTTAGAGCAAGAAAAAACAAGTAGCATGCGAATGGATTCTAGTTTAGCAACAGGCGCATAAGTTTCATCATAATCTATGCCTTCTTCTTGACTATATCCTTTTGCTACAAATCTAGCTTTATTTCTTGTGATAGTACCATGCTCATCAAGTTTATTCCTAAAAACCCATTTACTACCAATAATAGATCTATCATGCGGCCTAGGAACAAGAAACCATACATCATTCCGTTTAAATTTATTTAATTCATCTTGCATAGCAATAATCCATGCATCATCTAATAAAGCATCATCAATACACTTTGGTTCAATATGAGAAACAAAATCAAGATGATTGCAAATATTATTAAGAGATGAGCGACTGGTTACTCCCTTTAAAGGACTGCCGATGATAAGATCCATTGGGTGATCTTTGTGAAGCGTCCATTCCTTTGGAAGTGGTGTTTCCTCAACAGAAACATCTATATCATTTAGACTTGAGGAGACCATCTCTTCTTCGAGTAAATTTACGTCATCATTGTTAGTACGAGAAACTATAGACATAAATTCATCAAAAATTACATGCATGGATTCTTTGACAAGTAAGGTGCTCTTATTAAATACTCTATAAGCCTTATTCGTAGTAGAATACCCAAGAAAAATACCTTTGTCGGATTTGGCATCAAATTTGCCAAGGTTGTCCTTACCATTATTATGGATATAGCATTTAGATCCAAAAGCCCGAAAATATGAAATGTTAGGCTTTCTCCCTCTCCATAATTCATATGGAGTTTTCTTGAGAATTGGCCTTATTGATACACGATTGATGATATAATAAGCAGTGTTCATTCCTTCAGCCCAAAAATATTTTGGTAGAAAATTCTCACAGATCATGGTCCTTGCAATCTCTACAAGTGTCAAATTTTTCCTCTCAATGACCCTGTTTTGTTGAGGAGTCCTAGGACAAGAAAAATTATGACCGATGTCTTTTTCTTCACAAAAATTTGTAAAATTTTTATTTTGAAATTCAGTCCCGTGGTCACTATGGATCTGTTTGATAGAAAGATTTTTATTATTCTCAACTCGTTTGACAAAAGTTTTAAAATAATCAAAGGCATCATTTTTGTGGGATAAAAACATTGTCCATGTGTAACGTGAGAAATCATCCACAATGAAAAATGCATAAAGCTTCCCTCCTAGGCTAGCGTTCCTCAAGGGACCACATAGATCTAGGTGGAGAAGTTCAAGGGGCATAGAAGTTGATACAAAATTTTTGCTTTTAAAAGATTCTCTTGTATGTTTGCCAAATTGGCACGCATCACAAACAGAATCTAATTTTAAATTAAATTTTGGCATACCAACGACTAAATCAAATTTCAAAAGTTTTTCAATGGTACTAGGACCAACATGACCTATTCGTCTATGCCAAAGAATGTTATCATCAACATTCAAAGATACAAGGCTTTTGATATTTGATAAAGATAAATTATTTAAAGAAATCTTGTATTCATTTTCACTTCTATATCCTTTGAAATTTATGGATTTGTCAGTCGTGAGTGATATAGTGTAGTGTTGGGGAGTGAATTTGACTTCATAACCTCTATCGCACAATTGACTTATGCTTAGTAGATTATGTTTAACCCCTTTCACTAGGAGTACATCATCAATCAAGCAAGATTTAGATATACCTATTGAGCCGATTCCTTCAATTACTCCTTTGTTGTTGTCTCCAAAGGTGACAGTTCCCTTCTCCTTTGGTTTGACGGATTGGAGTAGCTCCTTGTTCCCCAACATATGTCTAGAACATCCACTGTCTTGATACCATATGCTAGGAATAATATTTTTCCTATTTTCCTGCAGAGAGTGTTTTTGGCACCCTTTAGTTCTTTTGGGTCCACAGTTGTTAGAAAAGAGAAACATAAAATAGATTTCTAAGAGTTCAGTCTCTCATAGCAACATCATCGCCATTTTCCAAGAATGCTCCTTGTAGTAGGTAGGGCTATGACCTCTTTAAAAACCTATTTCCTTGGATAGAGCAGTGTTCAACAGGAAGACTAGTTGCAAGTCAAGGCAGTTTAAACCGATCTATGATGAACTTCCTTAGATCATGATCTCATAATGTCGACCGATGAGTTGTCAGGTACTCTTAGGCCTACATTTCATATAGCTCTTTTGATCATATTGAAATCTCAAAGATCTACATTTATGTCTAACATGACCAATTTTACAACAATAAGAGCATGTAGGGGGTGATCTCATTTTAGCTTTAGAAATGAGACTATTAATGTCTATTGATTTCTTTTCATACCCTAAACCGCCTCTATCAAAGCTACATTTTTGCATGCTTAGTAAGTTATTCAATTTATTGCTACTAACATTTAATTTAAAAAATGATTTTTCTAAGTGAGCTATTTTATCCTTTAATCTTAGGTTTTCATTCTCCTTAGATTCTAATTCATTTTTAAGGTTTTTATTTTCCTTTCTAAGAGATTTAGTCATATCATACATGAGTTGATATGCATGCAATAGTTCATCATAGGAAGGTACCTCGTCATCGTCGTCAGAAACGATGTCATCATTCTTAGCCATGAGGCATATGTTGGCTTTCTCATCGTCGTCACCGCTATCGCTCCAAGTGGCTATGAGTGCTTTCTTCTTGCCTTTGTCATTTTTCTTCTTGAGAGGGCATTCATTTGCATAATGCCCTTGTTGTTGACAATTGATGTGAAACTTTGATTCCATGAAGAGCAAACACGATTATATTAAAATCGTACCCTCAATCCAATAGCGAATAAAAGAAACAACGATTTTTCCCTATCTTTTAAACAAGTAAGTTTGCAAAATCCACCTCTAGTTGAACCCGTAACTAGCAACAGATAATTGCAGAATAAACAATCGATCACAACGGGACCTTCAAAGGAACCTGTCTTTGACAACCCACGAAGATAATCAATCGACAAACGCCACAAAGTTGTTAAACTTTGATAAGTTTGATTTTGACAAAGAAAAAGCTTCAATAAAAATTCTAGAGAGAATTTTATGAATAAAATTTGAAATCTTAATTGTTAATTGTGTTGAATAATGAGCAATATATGGTTATATATTGTTTTCAACTCAAAATAATAAAAGATAATGCAAAAGATATCATAAAAAGTTTTCTAGTAGGCTTAAAACTCTCAAAAATTGAAAAGAATATCATAAATACTCAAAAATCCGAAAACACACACTACACGCCGTACTATGTGTAAGGGCGGTAGCGTTGGAGCGCTTGGCACATAGCGCTGGAGCGCTCCGTACAGCGCTGGAGCTCCGATGGTCTAGCGCTGGGGCGCTGCAAAATACGAAGTTTAGGTGCTGGAGCGCCTGATTTGAAGCGCTGGAGCTTTGTCATGTCGTGAAAATCTTTCATTTTCTTGATCTTTTAGGACTTTATTAACACCATAACACCCTCCAAATTGATCTTCAAAAACTCCAACTTGATTCCCATGAATTCCATATCCTTAAACTCTCGACTGTAAATCACGGAGCAAATCTTGGAACAATATAAATTTTTGAGCGCCTTCTAGATTCATATCAGACTCCCTTTTTTCAAAAAGATTTGTCCTCAAATCTTGCCATTTATCTACAAAAATCAAGCAAAGATTAGAAACTTTAAAAATATTTTTCACAAGCAACAATGTACTTTGCACACTCAAAACCATGTCAAGAATCACAAAATTTCTCATATACGAATTCAATTCCTCAACATCATAACCAAGAAAAAACATTATTAATATTCCATTAAGCAATACATACACTAAATTCCTCCCCTTCTTAGACTTAGTTAACATCATCACAAAATTCATAGTTAAGTATAACCATTGTTCCCTAGGAATAAGAATTAATTCACATGCAATATTCCACTCACAACTCCACTCAATAAATCTTTTCATGTGCAACCACAACAAATATTCATGCAACTTATTCATCAACTTTATACTACATGCTCGCACAACAAGTAACTTATTCAATGAAGAAGATGGAATAAAAGTTCTATTCGTCTTAAACAAACACTTATTGCTCACATAGAATTTCTCAAGAGTTTCATACAAACATAACTCAAACACATCTTTCAAACCATTATTCAATGCATATAACTCATTAACATTCTCAATCCATAAAACCTTTGTATTAGATAAGAACTCATACCTTTGTGATAGTGTAGTAACTACCACATATTCCTTACCTTGTTGACAATTAATCACCTTTTCATCAAGAACTCTCTTTTCTTGAGGACGCACACCATAAACAAATACAAAAAGTTCTCTTGTGCACAATACACACACTTTTAAATTTTCATAAAAATCCCTTTCACTATGTGTAGATAACACAAGTATCAAATGTTCAACATGCCCATTCAAAATTTTGCTACATACTAAGATATAATCAAAGTATACCACAACAAATTTACCCATAGATGCATGCAAAACACAACCCATCAAGCCCATGAAAGTACTAAGCACATTAGCTAGCCCAAAAATCATTACTAACCACTCAAGAAAATAAGACTTTCCACCTAGAGAATTCATGCACACAACATGCACATCAACATAACTCCAACCACTCAATTTCTCAACAAACCATGATTCATATGATTTCAACACTATCATATGATCCAAATTATTCAATTCCTTAACATACCTAGATTCCAATAACTTAAGATCAAGATTTGAATTCAATCCATATTTCATAGATAACGTATTCACAAATCCTTCTACTAAAAAATTTAATCCAAGCAATTTAAAATTTGGACCATACCTTTGAAAGTAGACATTTGATTGGTATTCAATATTTAAAGTTAAATCATACCTCTCAAATGCAACAACCCTCAAATCTCTAACCTCAATTTGTGTGTGACCAAATTCACAGATATGCATTAGGCTAAGACTTGTAGTATTGTATCTCCTTTGCTTCTTCATCAATGCATCTACAAAATCCTGCAAAGAAGAACAAACGTTGCTCGGGATTGAACTTGCTATATCATCACAATGAGATAAAACCTCTTTGTACATAAGTACTTTAGGAATTTTATTCAATTGCACAAAAATTTCAACCTCACTATTTTGGCCAAAATATTTTTTTTTTTGGTCTCTTTCTACTCATTTTCTTTCCTCTCTTTTTTTACCTCAAAGGTCATCTTACTTTTTTTAACACTCTTTTTTTCGGCCTTAAATATTTCTTTTTCTTTTTCTTTGTTTTCAATGACTATCTCACTTTTTTTATCACCCTTTTTTCAGTCATATCACTCAATTTTTCAATTTTCAATTGATCCTCAAGAAACTCTTTTGGACTCAATTGAATAGCAAAATTACAAGAGTCATCCAACAACAAATTACTAGTCTCACTATGAACATCAAAAAGACTCTCATCTACTACAAGAACATTAGACGACTCTTGAACACATAAAAACTCACCTACCACTTCACATTCTCCAACAATAACACCACTATCAACCATATCATGCACAATAGAAGATTTCTCATCAAGCCATTCACCTTCCACCGCACAAATTTCAACAATCACTTCATCAATTAATGAAGTTTCATCCTCAGCTTTCTCAACTACTTCTACTTCACATTTAGATTCAACCTCTACACGAAAATCCGACAATTTCATCATAGCCTCCTTAAAATATTGGCTCATATCATGCTTATCTTTTCTACGACACCATAAGCATGCAATATCAAAGGTACTAGAATTTGAAAGTTTAGATGTACCTTGATGTTCACGTTTGGGAGCTTCACAGTGATTAGGAGCAAAACATTTCCGCATAGCTCTCTTCATCTCATCCTATGTAGAAATAGGATTCATTCCATGCCTTTTCCTGTTCACCACCACTTTATCCCACCAAGTGCAAGCATAGCCGGTAAACTCTTGTAAAACAAGTTAAACTTCCTAGCTTCAGAAAAATCACGACCTTCAAATAAAAATTCTACCCTTTTCTCCCACTTCAAATACGACTCCGAATCTGAATAACCATCAAACGATGGAATTTTATTTTTTTTAACTTTTCAGAAAAATAATTAAAATCTCTCCTATCTCCATCATCATATCTCCTTGCATCCACATACCCCATCAACTCTTGTCTAGCTCCTACTACTATCATACCCATATAATCTTTTTTCACTCTCCCTATACCCATCAAAGTTTGTTTGAAACATTGTACCTGCAAGAAAAAGGTTAGTAATAAAAATTCCTCACCCAAATCTCACAAGTCAATCCAAAGAAATTCACTGAAGCACTTCTTTTTTTTCACTCAAAAAAAATATGGAATAGCTTATGATTTGAGATTTTAAATATCAAACTCTAAAGTTCAAAAACTTGTAACAATTATCAATCGATTCACGTAGATTGCACAAAAACAAGTCAAGAGACTTATGAATATTGAAAGAAACATGGCACCCAAAAACTCACAAGACACAAGAAATTTGCCACAAGCTATTTTTATAACCCTTTTTTTTTTTCTAAATTTCAGCCTCTTTTTTTGACCGATTATAGATTTTTTTTCAAATTTTAAATTTTTTTTTGAATGTATAACTTGTAGCACAAGACACGAGATTTGGATAACAAGTTTGGAAGAGACGACAAAAAAAATTGATATGAGATAGACGAAGAACAAAGAACGACGAACGATGAACGAAGAACGAAGAAAGAATATAGATTAAAGAAGGATACGACTTACTTGAGTCAAAACCTTAAGCTTTGATACCAAATGATGTGAAACTTTGATTCCATGAAGAGCAAACACGATTATATTAAAATCGTACCCTCAATCCAATAGCGAATAAAAGAAACAACGATTTTCCCCTATCTTTGAAATAAGTAAGTTTGCAAAATCCACCTCTAGTTGAATCCGTAACTAGCAACAGATAATTGCGGAATAAACAATCGATCACAACGGGACCTTCAAAGGAATCTGTCTTTGAAAACCCACAAAGATAATCAATAGAAAAACGCCACAAAGTTGTTAAACTTTGATAAGTTTAATTTTGACAAAGCAAAAGCTTCAATAAAAATTCTAGAGAGAATTTTATGAATAAAATCTGAAATCTTAATTGTTAATTGTGTTGAATAATGAGCAATATATGGTTATATATTTTTTACAACTAAAAATAATGAAAGATAATGCAAAAGATATCATAAAAAGTTTCCTAGTAGGCTTAAAACTCTCAAAAATAGAAAAGAATATCATGAATATTCAAAAATCCGAAAACACACGCTACATGTCGTACTGTGTGTAAGGGCGGTAGCGCTGGAGCGCTTTGCACATAGTGCTGGAGCGCTCCGTACAGCGCTGGAGCTCCGATGGACTAGCGTTGGGGCGCTGCAAAATACGAAGTTTAGGTGCTGGAGCGCCTGATTTGAAGAGCTGGAGCGCTGTCCTGTCATGAAAATCTTTCATTTTCTTGATCTTTTAGGACTTTATTAACACCATAACACCCTGCAAATTGATCTTCAATAACTCCAATTTGATTCCCATAAATTCCAAATCCTTCAACTCTTGACTGTAAATCACGGAGCAAATCTTGGAACAATATAAATCTTTGAGCGCATTCTAGATTCATATCAACAGTTGTATCATGTCACTTCCTTGTCTGTCTTCTTGAATTTATTTCCTCGCATGAATCTTTGGAATTTGCTTGCGAAGAGCAGCATGTCATCATCATCATCATCTTCAACTTGTCTAGATAAGGCAATCCCCTTTGCCTTGATCTTTTCATCTTCTTTCTTCGCTTCCTTTCTTGTGGATACTTCCAACTCATGGGTTTTTAGGGTCCCATGAAGTTGGTCAAGATCATAGGATGCGGTGTCACCTTTGTTGGATTCGATGATTGCCGTTCTCTTTGCATCCCACTCCTTGGGTAGGGCGCGTAGAGCTCTCCTCCATACTTGCTTGGATGGATATTGTTCTCTAAGTTGAGCTAACTCATTGATGATTTGAGTGAGCTTTCGGAACATGGTGTAAACATCCTCATTGGCTTCCATCTCAAATGTCTCGTATTTGAGTTGGAGTAGATCAATTTTTGTCTCATTGACTTGACTAGTTCCTTCGTGGCATATCTCCAATTTATCCCATATCTCTTTTGCGCAGGAGCACATCGAGATCCGGTTGTATTCGTTCATATCTAAAGAACAATGCAAAATATTCATAGCTTTAGCATTTTGAGAAATTAACTTCATGTCCTCCTTTGAAAAGTCATTCATTTAGGTATATATGGACCTTTCACGGTTACTTACCAAAGATCATAATCTACGGATTGGATATATAGGGACATTCGATTTTTCCAATATCCGTAGTTTATGCCGTTGAAAAGTGGAGGACGATTGGTTGATTGCCCTTGAGCATAATCGCTTGCTAGATTTGCCATTTAGAACCTTTTGAAAATTTTTCAAAAAGTGTGGCTTTGATTCCACTTGTTAGAACCTAATGGGGGGGATTTAGGTTCTATTGGCAACTTTAGCAATTTAAAGCGATTATGCAAATACGCAAGCGGAAGACTTAAAGCAGTCAAAAATAAATGCGGTAAATAAATGCGTAAAATAAATAAATGCATAAAGTAAATAAAGCGATAAATGAGATAGGATATGTTTATGGAAGTTCGACAATAAATCGTCTATGTCTCCCCTTCTTGGTTAAGATCGATTAACCAAGGATCCACTAGCACTTCAACGTCTTGGCCTTGATGGATCCAAGGATAGCCGTACAATTCAACACGATCACCGCGCCGATACAATGTTGGAGAACGCGGCGATCAGATCAATCAGGATTGATACCCGGTGCAGCGGAAGTTTAAAAATTTTATATGGAACGATTCCATAGTGGGTATCAAAACCTTACGATTAAATTGTGTGTGTAAAAATTAAATAACAATTATAAATTTTTACCTTCAATCTCGAATCGAGATTTTGGACACTAACAGATTGCTCTGCTCTTGTTGTATATCCCTGGAACTGATGGACGAACTGTTCTTCAATCACGTCCACGAACGGATATTCAATCCCTCTGATAGATTGCACTAGAAAATCTATCAGAAGTTTCTACGAAGAGATTAACGAATTTGATCCGTTAAACCAGACTGTAATTCAAAATTCACAGACTGGATTTTACCGAGCAGAGGGGAAAAGGGGGCGGCCACTTCAGAGGAAAAATACTAGGGTTTTTCGAAAATTTTGTGACCTGTTGTGTATTATTTCTGTACTGCAATAACTTATTTATAATGTAGGCCGCTAACAGCTTAGGGCCCATTAGTCATAAGTTCAAGCCCGACAAGCAAAGCCCGCATGTTCCGAAATTAATATAAAATTCATCATGACTCCGATTGATAAACCGATTTCACTAATGAGCACAGAAACCATTTCTGCACCTTTTAAAGTCAAGATAAATTTTTCTGAATCCGAATTCAGTGGTTTCCAAAAATGCCCATCCCTATGTCATTTTAGGAAATCTCACTTCTCTACTCATAATTAAGAAGTCCAACTTCTTTGTTCATTAAATTTAACTCTTTTAAATTTAACTATCTCAACGGGGATTAAAAATCCATTACTCTGTGTGACCCTCAATGGTTCAGGGATACAGCTAGCCGTGGGCTCACAACTCCTTGTGACTCGAAACAACAATTTCCGACTTGCCCATCGAATCATGGTAAGAGCTCCTAGCAACATCGCCCCATGATTCCCTAGGTATCACTGATAGTGCCTGCAAGAACCAATAGATTTTGGTTAGCGTACAGTACGGTCCCTTCATCCATATATCCCGATCGAATCAACAACCATTGGTATATCGAGAGTCGTTCGAGATTCGATAACTATGCAATACATCTTGAAGATCAAATAGTGACATCGCATGTGTTACTAAGAAACCATTTCTTAAAACACATCATGTACTCTGTCCAGAGATTCGTCACACTAATATCTCCTCAGATCGCATAGGATATCCACAGTCGCAAGTATGTGGTGAATCCTTGACAACAAAGCATCGACTCCTATATGTGTTGTAACTGTACCCAATCCCGACACCTGATGACCCCAATAGAGTCGGTAAACGAGTCAAAGCATAGTACTAGCATATAGAGTCTCAATGATGTTTCAAGCAATGAGGACTAATGGTGTACAACCAAAACCGCGGACTTTATCCACTCGATAAGTGATAACCACTTGGAAAGTCCGGATAGGGTAGTTCGATCATTCATCGTATGAATATCCATTTGCATGCTTCGAACATCTTTATGTTCCTTACCAATGAAACGTGGTACTCTGCATCGCAAATGCTAGTCTCAAACTCGAGCGATCCTTATCCTTATTATCGGACGGCTCAATCGACTAGGAACAGTTTAGAATACACAGTGACTATAAGATGTGTTTCATGATAGACATCTCCATGTTCTACCACATCTTACATACACTATAGTATATTCAAGGTCTTTATCAAAACAACAATAGTATATCTCAATATAACAATATGAAGAAAGATAAAGTCATTGCCATTAATAAAAGTGTAAATTTGTGACGACCCGAGTTCTAATCTCTCAATAAACATTAATCAACAATAATAGAAAACAATCAATGTCTAAACAAAAGAATAAATTTTTTTTTTTTTAAAGAGATTGCCCTGCGCACGCGCGGACATCACCCCTCGCGCGCGCGCCGGCCAATGAGACCGAGATCTCAAAAGCTGGCTCGCGCGCGCGCGAGTACTTGCTCGCCCGTGCGCCGGCCGCTGCACCAGAAAAATTGTTCAGCTGCTGTCAAAAATGGTTCTCCAAATATTTCCATCCAAGATCAACTCAAACAAGGATTTATTCATGATCCAATCCATAGCAACATCTAACATGCATTCTAACATGCTATACAATGGATACCATTAGATCATAACAAGCCTTACAATCATAATAATCAAGACTTTCCAAAATATACAAAACACATTGCTATATAACAAGATCAAGATACTTCATGGTGTTTTAAGGATTTACATCAAATCTCAAATCCTATAAACATCAACAAGACAACAACTAGATCATTTACAAGTCTTGATACAAGTATCTAAAACATGCTCATGTTTAGAATTCAACTCTACTACATGACAGCTCACTCAACCATCTAACTCGGATCATCACGCTATATCTCTTCAACCCTTGTTCTTTAAGATTGCCTTTGTTCTGCTCCGTTTCCTCCTATTGCCATGACACATACAACATAACAATAGCCGGATAACTCCGGTGAGAAATATATTTCCCAGTAAAAGCAACTAAACATGCATATCAAACATATATCAAGATCATGATATAAAAGTAAATACAATGCATGTTTTCAAAACAAGGTTCATTTCATCATTCGTCGGTTGGGATCCCGAGAAGTAGATATCATAACTAATCCACCGACTCTCCCGCTCGAGGTGGGGTTACATATCTTTATTCTCTAGACTTTGAAGCAATCATATATGCAAATCAGACGCTAGGATAAATCAACCACCCAGGCCATACATATACGATTCCTCAAATCGTCTATTCGAACGTTTCCGTTCATTTCAAAATCAAGGAATAAGTCTTCAAGATGAATGCAACATATATCATCATCAAGGCATTCATAACATCAAAAACTTATTCAACAACTCAAATGAAAGCACATAAGAGCAATTAAGCAAACAAGTATGTGATTTAGGGGAACTCGATACAAACCATCTCGAGTTGTATTCCCAATCAAATAGTAGTACACTTTTACCTTCGTATTTCATCTGTTCTGAATTCTTCAACCTCAAAACAGGCACATCAATCTTTATTCAATTCATTCCTTTCAGAATCGAGTCGAAATCATCAGCACATCTTCAATCAAATCATTTCAAACCTCAAGCGAACTTCCTCGGTTCACAATTCGACCTCTTGAGTTGATTGAGCTCGTAGCACGTCTGAAATATAAAGATTGCATCTAACAAAATCAGTATACAATCCCCAAAATCATTAGCTCAATCATAGACTATCAGTATATTTTCAAAACATAACCAAGCATCGTAGCGATTGACAATCGGGAATCGTTACGGTATCGAATTCATTTCTACTTTCAACTCCATTCTTACGGTTTTCATATCCGTTCATTGTCATTCAACTCTTCAAACCAACAGCTATTATCATAAACATATCAAAGAACATCTCATCTCGAATATCAGCTATCACACTTGTCTCAAAACACGAATCGACGGCGTAGCGATTAAAAATCGGTAACCGACGACATATCGAAATCATTTTCAACTATTCCAACAAATTGTATATCTTCAATCAGCTATATAATCCCATCATAATCATCATACCAGCAAAATCATAGTTTATATAACTGAAAACATCTGCTGGAAATCAAAGCGAATACAAACAATAGTCATTCGTCAATTCGGTTTCGATATCGGAATGCATACAAGTTCAAAAACACAATTAGAAACTTATAATCTGATCTCTGCAATATTTTGATCTTCAAAACATACCGAAGTAATCAGAAACTTACATCAAATTGAAGTACTCATCGCAAGGATTCCAGAACATCTTTCGGAATCGAAATCGGATGAACGGATCAAAAGTTACGGCGATTTGAAGAAATCAAAATCAAAAGAAAAAGATGAGCTCTCGGCTCTCTGTTCAGTTTCTGAATTCTTTCCCATCTATTCACGTGTAAATGCTGAGAAATCTGATTAAATTGGATAGATATTGCATAAATTGCAATTTAGTCCCTGAAGTCTTCAGTAATTGCAATTCAGTCCTCGGCCGTCGTTTTAATTCAATTTCAATCCAAAATAATTTAAAAATATTAGAATTTAAATCAAAACTCTAAATATTCCAAAATTAAATATTCTCGGATTAAAATAAATTAAATTCGGATTAATTAAATAATCCTGACCTTTTGCATTCTAGTCCTTCAAATGTCAGTATGTGCAAATCAGTCCCTGATCAAGTTGTATCTTCAAAATTCATCTTCTTTAATTTCCGAAACATGGAATTAAATCTTCAATTCCATAAATATTCAAATCGAATATTTATTCTTTTAATTTAAGAATTCTCGGAATTTAATTCTCAAAATTCGTAAAGTCTCAAATCAAATATTTTTAGCCCGGAAATTAAATCTATCATTTCCATAACTTCTCAAATCAATATTAGCCCATAATATGGAATTTAAGTCTCAAATCCCATAATTAATAATTTAATATTTTCGGGCCTTACAAAATTATATTAAACAAAATATTGTTTATACAAAGAGTCATCAAAGCCCTTAGCCACAAGTTGGCTCACCGGGCACCCACTCTTTCAATCTCCCACTTGCCCTAAAGCCAACTAGTCATACTACGTAGACCCATTGCTTCGCGATGTTTGTCAAATAATGGTCCTGGCAAGGGCTTAGTAAGTGGATCAGCGATATTGTCTGCAGAGGCCACTCTTTCGACAGTGATGTCTTCTCTTTCCACAATCTCCCGGATGATGTGGTAATTCCTCAGTATGTGTTTGGATCTTTGATGAGACCTTGGTTCCTTTGCCTGAGCAACGGCACCCGTGTTGTCACAGTACACCGGGACTAGACCAACAACTTCAGGAATAACGCCCAACTCTTGGACGAAATTCCTCATCCAAACGACCTCTTTAGCAGCAGCTGATGCTGCAATGTATTCTGCCTCAGTGGTGGAATCCACTGTGGTGTCCTTCTTGGAACTCTTCCAAGAGACAGCACCGCCATTGAGCATGAACACAAATCCAGAGGTTGACTTCAAGTCATCCACGTCACTTTGGAAGCTAGAGTCGGTATAGCCTTCCAATTTTAGTTCTCTTCCTCCATATACCATGAACATATTCTTAGTCCTTCGTAAGTACTTAAGAATGTCCTTCACAGCTTTCCAATGCATTTGACCGGGATTAGCTTGATATCTGCTCGTGACACTCAGAGCAAATGCTACATCCGGTCTGGTAGATATCATCCCATACATGATACTACCTATGGCTGACGCATATGGTACATGTGTCATTTTCTCTATCTCTTCATCAGTCTTGGGACACATAGACTTGGATAGAGAAACTCCATGACACATGGGTAGATTTCCTCTCTTGGACCCATCCATTGAAAACCGTTTCAATATGGTGTCGATGTAGGTTGACTGAGTGAGTCCTATCATTCTCTTAGATCTATCTCTATAGATCTGTATCCCTAGAATATAGGATGCCTCACCCAAATCCTTCATCGAGAATCTACCTGATAACCATATCTTTGTTGACTGCAACATCCCTATGTCATTCCCAATGAGTAGGATGTCATCAACATAAAGTACTAAGAATGTCACAGCATCCTTAACTACTTTCTTGTACACGCATGGTTTCTTCGGGTTCTTGATGAAACCAAAATCCTTTATTGTTTCATCAAATTTTTGGTTCCAACTTCTTGATGCTTGTTTTAGACCATAAATTGATCTCTGAAGCTTGCATACCTTATGCTCGCTTCCCATAGATGTGTACCCCTCAGGCTGCTTCATATAGATTTCTTCCTTAATGTCTCCATTAAGAAAAGCAGTCTTCACATCCATTTGCCATATCTCATAGTCATACCAAGCAGCTATGGCAATAAGGATTCTTATGGACTTGAACATTGCAACTGGTGAAAAGGTTTCATCATAGTCAACTTCTTGTCTTTGAGTATAACCTTTCGCCACCAATCGCGCCTTGTAGGTCAATACCTTACCATCAGGCCCAAGCTTTCTCTTGTAGATCCATTTACACCCTATTGGAACAATTCCATCGGGAGGATCTACTAAAGACCAAACTTGGTTTGTATGCATCGAATCTATTTCCGACTGCATAGCTTCAAGCCATAAATTTGAATCCGCATCAGAAATTGCTTCCTTGAAGTTTCTTGGATCACATCCAACATCGGGTTCATCTTGATCCCCTTCAAGAAGAAGACCATATCGAATAGGAGGTCTAGAAGTCCTCTCGGATCTTCTAGGTACAGGCGTGTCTGTCAATGGTTCCTGAGGTGTAGGATCGTTATTTTGTATTTCGGGTTCTTCTCGAATTTCTTCGAGTTCCATCATCTCGCCTTTCTTATCCAATAAGAACTCCTTCTCCAAGAAGGTGGCAATCCTTGAAACAAACACCTTTGTTTCAGCAGGATAATAGAAATAATATCCGATTGAATTCTTCGGATACCCTACAAAATAACATAAGCTGGATCGACTATCCAACTTATCTCCCACTGTCCTCTTCACGTAAGCAGGACATCCCCAAATCCTCAAGTACGAATACTTAGGAGCTTTGCCATTTCATAACTCGTATGGTGTTTTGTCCACTGCTTTAGTGTGGACGTTGTTCAACAACAATACCTCCGTTTCAAGCGCATATCCCCAAAACGAAGGTGGAAGCTCAGTGAAGCTCATCATGGACCGAACCATGTCCAACAAAGTTCGATTACAACGCTCCGATACACCATTAAGCTGTGGTGTCATAGGAGGAGTCCACTGAGAGAGAATCCCATTCTCTTTTAGATAGTCCAAAAACTCGGTACTTAAGTATTCTCCACCTCGATCCGATTGAAGTGCTTTAATACTTTTACCTAGCTTGTTTTCTACTTCAGCCTTGAATTCTTTGAACTTTTCAAATGCTTCAGACTTATATTTCATTAAATATAAATACCCATACCTCGAATAATCATCAGTAAAGGTAATGAAATAGGTGTGGCCATATTGAGTACCAACTCTAAATGGACCACAAACATCTGTATGGATCAAATCCAACAGATTTTGACTACGCTCAGGTTTCCCCTTAAAAGGAGATTTAGTCATTTTTCCTTTTAGGCAGGATTCACAAGTAGGTAGAGAGTTAATATCAGACATATCAAACATGCCCTCTCCCACTAGCTTGTTCATCCTCCTTGAGGAAATATGACCTAGCCTAGCGTGCCAAAGGTTTGCCGGGTTTTGGCTATCGATTTTCCTTTTGTTTGTTGTTGCCGGTTTATCAAAATAATTTATTGGAACGTCTTTTAGTTTTAAGTTATATAGATCATTTTCAAGTTGTCCATTTCCAATCAAACATTCATTCTTGTAAATATTGCAAATCCCATTCACAAAATTGCAAGAATAACCATCTCTATCAAGCATAGAAACAGAAATAATGTTTTTAATCAAATCCGGAACAAATAAAACATCTCTCAAAAGTAACTTAAAACCATTCTGCAAAATTAAATAAATATCTCCCACAGCTTTAGCTTCAACTCTGGAACCATTTCCGAGCCTCAGCTGGGTCTCACCAATTCTAAGCCTGCGACTTCTTGTCATCACCTGCAAATCATTGCAAATGTGAGATCCACATCCGGTATCCAATACCCAAGAAGTAGTATTAAGTGAAACATTTATTTCAATATAGAACATACCCTTCGCAGTTCGCAACTGCTCTAGATATTCCTTGCAGTTACGCTTCCAATGACCGGGCTTCTTGCAGTAATGGCAAACATCCTTGGACTTTTCCATGTTTGAAGCCTTTGTCTTGTACTTCTTCTCTGGTTCGATTTTCTTGGGTGGGGCAGAACGTTTCTTACCCTTTGTACTTGGCCCCTTCTTAGCAGAAGAAGAGGAGCCCACCAAGAAAGCCGGTTTATCCTTCTTTAATGTGGATTCATATGTCACAAGCATATTGACCATCTCTTCAAGGGAGGCCTCTATCTTGTTCATATTGAAATTCACCACAAATCCGTCAAACGAAGAAGGAAGAGACAGAAGTAGTAAGTCCACGTTGAGTTCATGCTCCAACACCAAATCAAGGGTTACCAACTTCTGTATGAGCCAAATCACTCGTACCCCATGATCACGGACCGAAGTCCCTTCACGCATGCGACACGTCATTAGCTCCTTTACAGTAGCAAACCTTTCAGCCCTCGATTGAGCCCCAAAAAGTTCCTTGAGTTGTACGTGAATGTCAGCAGCATTCACGGTGTCCTCAAATCGCCTCTGGAGTTCATCAGACATCGAGGCTTGCATATAGCATTTGGCCTTGATATCATGGTCCCACCATGTATCAAGTTTGGCTAACTCTTCCGGACTTATGTCAGCTGGTGCTTCCTTCGGAGGAGATTTTTCTAACACGTAGAGCATCTTCTCCGAAGTCAAGACAATCTTCAACTTACGGAACCATTCCGTATAGTTTGCGCCAGTCAATTTATTTTGTTCGAGGATCGAGAAAAGTGGATTACGCGAATTCATCTTTATGAAATACTGAAAAGAAACAGACAAATATCAGTGATTGTTTAAGCAATTTACTAAGACATAAAATAGGCGAAATTTATTTTATGAATCTGACTCCCACTATTTTAACGATTTCACTACCCTCTAGTGAAAACGGGAAACTGTTTTCCTTAGTGAGAACATGGAGTCCAATTGACAAACTATGGTCCCGAATAATATCAGCCAACCATAATTTTCAAAAGGTAGAGCCCAATTGCTTCCAAAGCAACCTCCACGTGTTTACCTCATGTCCAATAAGGGCCCAATAATATGACGCCGATTATTGTGACATGTCAAGATGACCCATCAATATTAAGTTGTGATGGACGGTCGCCATGTGGATCCCCCAATAATATGAGCCGATCCCATGGGAGTTCCACCCAACTTACAACATGTGTCGATCCAATGTACAGCTTTTCGACGAACGGGCCCCCCCAATAATATGAGCCGGACCGTATCCGCGTGTAGCATCTCATACATTGATCGTTGATGGAAGGTAGGAACATTTAAACAAATTTAAATTTCCTTTATTTATCTTGATATCAATTTTAAATCATATTTAAAATGAGGGATTTTAATTATGAAAATTTGTCTCATCATTTTTAAAATTTTGTATGCTTGCCGGATTCACACAATTTTGTCTAAAACATGCATACAACAATAATATCACATATTATATAGGATGATCGATTCCATTTCTAATCGACCCGTGGTTGCCAATCACGAGTCTTAGTCCAATCCTAGGTAATATGCAGTATGCAATGCAATCCTATTACATTGAGCTTCCAATTTACATTTCTTCTGTCTTTATTGTTTGCTGGGCCCACCTCCGTCTTCAAATCTTCATCTCCCACTAAATCTAATGTATTTACAATAAATAACAATGACAAGTAGGGGATACATTTTTAAGGGGTGGGAACGGGCCATAAACCAAGCCCACTTATATTACATATGAAAATTCATATTGGGCCATAAACCAGGCCCATTAATAAATCCAACAACAATAAAAACAAATGTAAATTTCTAACATACACCTACAAAATTGGTCATGGCAATCGATCATCCTTATCCAATAACATTTAATTCAAAATTAATTTATTGGATAACATGCAATGGCAATTTAAATTTAAAAGGATAAAATCATATTCCATATATAAAATCTTATTTTACATACAAAATCATATTTTATCTTTTTATCAAATAAAATCATATTTTATCTATAAAATCCAATTTTATACATAAAATCATATTTTACTCAATATATCCATAAGATCATATCTTATCATCAATTGTACCAAAAATAATTAATTTCAAAATTCAATTTAACGGATAAAATATTTAAATTTTCCAAAAATTCAAATTTATCCAAAAATCAATTTTAAAATTTTCGGACTCAAACAATTCGATCCGACGCCTCGTGGACCAATCAAAAACAATTTTCGATCGGACCAAAAATAGAATTTTAACATATTAAAATTTAATTTAAAATTAAAAATTAATTTTTTTTCCGCGGGCCGCCCGGGACATTCCCGGGCTGCCCGCGCCCCCTAGGGCTCGGGCCGGGCAGCCCGGCTGCCCTTAGGGCAGCGACGATCGCTTCCCTGGGCAGCGCCGTGCGCTGCGCTGGGCAGCGAAGATCGCTGCCCGGGTTTTTGCCATTAATTTTTTTTTATTTTTAAATATTTATTTTGTTTCAAAAACCGAGGCTTAAAAATTTTTTGTACAATCGATTAATTTAATCGCTTGATCTGAGCAACCTGTCTCTGGTACCACTGTTGGAGAACGCGGCGATCAGATCAATCAGGATTGATACCCGGTGCAGCGGAAGTTTAAAAATTTTATATGGAACGATTCCATAGTGGGTATCAAAACCTTACGATTAAATTGTGTGTGTAAAAATTAAATAACAATTATAAATTTTTACCTTCAATCTCGAATCGAGATTTTGGACACCAACAGATTGCTCTGCTCTTGTTGTATATCCTTGGAACTGATGGACGAACTGTTCTTCAATCAGGTCCACGAACGGATATTTAATCCCTCTGATAGATTGCACTAGAAAATCTATCAGAAGTTTCTACGAAGAGATTAACGAATTTGATCCGTTAAACCAGACTGTAATTCAAAATTCACAGACTGGATTTTACCGAGCAGAGGGGAAAAGGGGGCGGCCACTTCAGAGGAAAAATACTAGGGTTTTTCGAAAATTTTGTGACCTGTTGTGTATTATTTCTGTACTGCAATAACTTATTTATAATGTAGGCCGCTAACAGCTTAGGGCCCATTAGTCATAAGTTCAAGCCCGACAAGAAAAGCCCGCATGTTCAGAAATTAATATAAAATTCATCATGACTCCGATTGATAAACCGATTTCACTAATGAGCACAGAAACCATTTCTGCACCTTTTAAAGTCAAGATAAATTTTTCTGAATCAGAATTCAGTGGTTTCCAAAAATGCCCATCCCTATGTCATTTTAGGAAATCTCACTTCTCTACTCATAATTAAGAAGTCCAACTTCTTTGTTCATTAAATTTAACTCTTTAAATTTAACTATCTCAACGGGGATTAAAAATCCATTACTCTGTGTGACCCTCAATGGTTCAGGGATACAGCTAGCCGTGGGCTCACAACTCCTTGTGACTCGAAACAACAATTTCCGACTTGCCCATCGAATCATGGTAAGAGCGCCTAGCAACATCGCCCCATGATTCCCTAGGTATCACTGATAGTGCCTGCAAGAACCAATAGATTTTGGTTAGCGTACAGTACGGTCCCTTCATCCATATATCCCGATCGAATCAACAACCATTGGTATATCGAGAGTCGTTCGAGATTCGATAACTATGCAATACATCTTGAAGATCAAATAGTGACATCGCATGTGTTACTAAGAAACCATTTCTTAAAACACATCATGTACTCTGTCCAGAGATTCGTCACACTAATATCTCCTCAGATCGCATAGGATATCCACACTCGCAAGTATGTGGTGAATCCTTGACAACAAAGCATCGACTCCTATATGTGTTGTAACTGTACCCAATCCCGACACCTGATGACCCCAATAGAGTCGGTAAACGAGTCAAAGCACAGTACTAGCATATAGAGTCTCAATGATGTTTCAAGTAATAAGGACTAATGGTGTACAACCAAAACCGTGGATTTTATCCACTCGATAAGTGATAACCACTTGGAATGTCCGGATAGGGTAGTTCGATCATTCATCGTATGAATATCCATTTGCATGCTTTGAACATCTCTATGTTCCTTACCAATGGAACGTGGTACTCTGCATCGCAAATGCTAGTCTCAAACTCGAGCGATCCTTATCCTTATTATCGGACGGCTCAATCGACTAGGAACAGTTTAGAATACACAGTGACTATAAGATGTGTTTCATGATAGACATCTCCATGTTCTACCACATCTTACATACACTATAGTATATTCAAGGTCTTTATCAAAACAACAATAGTATATCTCAATATAACAATATGAAGAAAGATAAAGTCATTGCCATTAATAAAAGTATAAATTATATTAAACAAAAGATTGTTTATACAAAGAGTCATCAAAGCCCTTAGCCACAAGTTGGCTCACCGGGCACCCACTCTTTCATACAACTCGAACACTTGGCCTTAAGGGCTCCAAGGATAGCCTCAACAATCACACAACACATTTGGTTTCACACTCAAGTGTTTACAACAATAGCACAACCAACTCACAAACTATTTTTACAAACACTCTAAAATATTTGAATATATCACACAAACAATTTGATAGAGAGAAGATTGCTTGCAAAGGAGAGAAGAGATGAGTTGGGATATCTCCAAATGACCTTGGAGAGCCTCTATTTATAGTTGGCAAGGATTTGAATATGATTTTGGTGCATGGAGCGTGTGTTGGAAAGTCAAGGAGTAGACAAAAAAGTGTTCGGCGTCGCTGCATGCTTTCACCCAGAACTGAGCGGATTTTGTGGAAAAATCATATCTCACAATCTAACCGTTGGATTGATCTGAAATATTTCTTGAAGCTTTAAAACATCGTAATCGTCATTTTGAAATGTGGAGATTTTCTTTGAACGTTTCAAAAATTTCCAGTAATTTTCGGAATTTTCTTCATCATGTTTTCGCTTTTTGTTCTGCGCGACACATTTGAAAAATTCATATATCCCAATCCATCCATTGGATTGATCTGAAATTTGGACATAAGGTTTATAACATTTGAATTTGATAGGTGGAGATGTTATTTGAATGTCTCAAACATGTCCAGTAATTTTCGGAAGTTGATTCTTCATCCTTCGCTTCATGTTATGCAGAAATGGGTACTGCGCAACTTTTGTGGAAAAATCATAACTCCATATCTAGCCGTTGGATTGATATAAAATTTTTATATAAGTTTGAAAACATCTGGATCTTGAATATTACCGGTGGTGATTGGATTCTGATGAATCAAACGTTTCCAGTAAATTTTTGAAATTGCTTCTTCATCTTTTTTCTCCTTGCAGAATAGGTGTTGTGTGGGGCATATTTGAAAAACTCATATCTCTCAATATAGCCATTGGATTGCTCTCAAATTTGGATAGCGGGTTTAAAACATCCTCATCCGGATTATGATTGGTGGAGATCGGATTTCAATGTTTAGAAAATTCCCAGTAATTTTCGGAAGTTGCTACTCCATACTTTGTCTTCTTCTTGTTCTTTTCTTCATATCCACATAACAATGTTCCATCCATTCAATGAGCAATTAGAGACTTCATAAATATATTTATAGCTTTAAAATAGTTTCCAAGAATTTATTTGTCAATAAATCTAATCTGCAAAATCTCACTATAAATGGTTAGGAACAATTAACCAAGTTTTGTAATCATCAAAACATAATATTATGAGACTTGTTAATTCATTAAAAACATTAATCTCATAACACGAGATTTGTATGTGTTTAAGGCGTAACACAACATATTGAAGTTCAACTTCATTTCGTTCGATGTGATGTTGAATAAAATGATGTCGAATATGAATATGTTTGGTGCGAGAGTATTGAATCGGATTATTTGTAAGACATATGACGCTAGTGTTATCATATAAAATATGAATTTTTGAAAAAGATACACCATATTCAAGCAATTGATGCATCATCCAAGGAACTTGCGCATAAAAACTACCGGCATCCATGTATTCGGCATCGGTCATTGACAACGTAACACAATTTTGTTTCTTTGAAAACAAAGATACTAAACAGTTTTCCAAAAAGAAACAAGTTCCACTAGTGCTTTTTCTATCCACCTTATATCCACCAAAATCGGCATCATAATAAGCTTTTAAATAAAAAAAGGAATTTTTGGAATACCATAAGCCGAGATTTGGAGTATTTGAAAGATATTTGAAAATGCTCTTTAAGGCGAACAAATGTGATTCATTTGGACATGATTGAAATCGTGCACACAAGAAAACACTAAACATAATGTCAGGTCTACTAGAAGTTGCATAAAGTAGGGAGCCAATCATACTACGAAAAGATTGTTGATCTACAGTTTTACCATTCTCATCCTTGTCGAGTCTGACTGATGTGCTCATAGGGGTAGATGATGCTTTTGAGTTCTCCATGCCAAAATTCTTGAGAATCTCCTCAATGTATTTTCCTTGGTTGATAGAGAACCCATTTTTGCATTTCTTGATTTGCAATCCAAGGAAATAATTAAGTTCCCCCATCATGCTCATCTCAAAGTGGTACTGCATAAGCTTGGAGAATTCTTGGTAAAGAGTTTCATTAGTAGAACCAAAAATGATATCATCCACATAAATTTGCACAATCAATAACTCATCATTTTTAGTCCAAGTAAACAAAGTAATATCAACAACACCTCTAGAAAAAAAAATTAGAGATATGAAACGAAGAAATTTTTTCATACCAAGCTCGAGGAGCTTGTTTCAATTCATACAAGGCTTTATCAAGTTTGTAAACATGATCAGGAAAATGGGGATCTATAAAGTTAGATGGTTGATCAACATAAACTTTGTAGTAACCTGCATCCATAATTAACGATTAATGAGTATATTAATCGTGCAATAGCTTAGTTAAGGCTTTTAGCGCTTATTGAATGATGCATGGGTATTTGCATTGTAGACTTGATGATAGGCTTGGAACCTAGGGTGGGACTACTAGGACTGCCTTAGAAAGGTATGTAAGTACTGACTGAGATTGCCAGCGGATATGCATGCTTATATGTTGCATTTATGTGTTTGCATGATATTATTGTTATGCGGCATGTGCATATCATCTTGTGCCTGTACATCTGTATACCTTTCGAGATGAGCCAGTTAGGGTTGCTCAGCCCTGTTAGGACATTTGATATCGAGTACCCTTAGGTACTAATACCTCGAGGACTCCGCGGTCCGCGTCCAGGATTCGGGAATGAGTGGTCGCACACAGTGGTTAGCTACCCCGATGTGACGAGCTTATATCCCAGGCGCCAGTTTGAGCAGTTTGTATACAGTTATCCCAAATATGGATACCCAGTCATTTGCATGCATCATATTTGTATGTTTATCCGTGCTTTCGTATTGAGCTTAGAGCTCACGTCCAGTATTTTCTGTGCACCTGGATACCCTATTCGATGGGGCAGGTATAGGTGCAGGATTGAGCACCAGGAGCCTGGAGTAGCCAGTGACCTTGAAGACAGCAGGATTAGCTATAGGTTTTATTTAAAGTAATTCGATCGGGTTGTATAAATCGAGTTTGATTAGCCGGTTGTATTCTGCCGATCTACTTGTATTTAGTCTTCCGCAGCAATTTGATTTAATGCATGCTTAATTATGCTCTTAACTCTGATTAGGTAGTGGATCCGGGTCGGGTCGCTACAACTCTGATCTAGAGAGATCTAGGCATCCTATCGGGATTCCGGAAGTGGCGCAGCGATCTAGACGTTGTAGCGGAGCTGTGGCCTAGTTTTGAGGCTATCGACAGCAAAGGGCTAACGACGGACGCAGGTATAGCTTTGGCTTCCAAAAAATATTTAGGAGTATAGAATGGTTTAGTTAAGGTTTTTAGAGCTTATTATTGATGCATGGGTAATTGCATTGTAGTAGTAGTAGACTGGACTAGTAGGCTTAGAGTCTAGATCAGCGGAGATAGGTTTTGACCAGCAGTGTTAGAGGTACGTAAGTACTGACCGAGATAGCCGGCATGACATATTTGCATGTATGTTGCGTGAGCATGTGCTATATGTTTTATCATGTTTTACCACCTTAGCACATGCATGATTTTACGTGTGACTGCATCCGGAGAGATGTGAGTCATTGACAATCTCCATAGGGAACAGTGATCTCATGTTGGACTCGAGTCAGGTATGACAGTTTCCATATGGTACTTGTATCCTGTTATGAATTCGGGTCAGGTTGGGGTTGGCTCAGCCCTGATATAGAATATACGAGTACCCCGCGGAGTCGCTCTCTAGCTGGTACTGTATATTCCTGGCGCCTTGAGCAAGTGTTTTACCTGGGATTTTAAATCATCTGTGTGCGCATATTTGTACATATATCATTGCTTATGTATTGAGCGTTTTCGCTCACGCCCTTGTGTTTGGGTATTGTGGTGTACCTTATGGCAGGGCAGGTTTGAGGCTAGACTGTCCAGGCGGCTCTCAGCAGGATTGAGGATCCGAGAGCGTGACGTTTTAGAGGGTAGAGATTTGTTTACCCTGAACCTTCGATTTGGTTGTATAATGGTATTTATACACTTTTGTTATCGTCGGTTGTATTCTGCAGATTGGATTTGTTGTATTTTGATTATCCGCTCTTTACGCTTTTAATATTTTATTGCATGCGCTAATTAACTCTGATTAGATAGTGGATCCGGGTAAGGGTCACTACACTTTTTGGTATCAGAGTGCATTGAACTGGGAATTTCGTAAAGCGGATTAAGTAATTATCTTTTCATATGCAACAGATGGCAGATTACGATGAGAGTCACGATAGCGGAGGCGGTGGTCGATCGGGCGATCCGAATGATCGTAGACGTCGTCGAGGCCAGATTGAGGAGCGTAGATGAGTGAGCATGCGCAGATTTAAGGAGGTTAGCCCGAAGCCCTTGACAGGAGGTGAGACGCCTGAGGAGGCTGAGGATTGGCTCGAGAGAATGGAACAGTGTTTTCAGGAGTTCCATTGCACAGACGAGGATAGGATGGAGATTCTTGCCTTCATGCTTGAGGGACGCGCGAGGAAGTTGTGGAGATCTAATTCCGCACCATTCATAGCAGCGAGAGGAGCAGCTACGTGGGTCGAGTTCCGAACAGCTTATCAGAGACTTTATTTTCATCAGCTCTACGACAGGCGAAAGCCAGTGAGTTACTGTGTCTGCGACAGGGTACGATGATGATCGAGGAGTACCAGCAAAAATTCTTTGATCTTCTACCTTATTGTCCTCACATTGCTGATAGTTCTATGGCAAAGTACGACCATTTCCTTCAGGACCTGAACCCTGAGATTCATCGGATGGTTGCTGTGGGCAGTGATATGAACTACGAGGGCTTTGTGGACCGTTGTCGCCAAGCAGAGGACAGTATTCGGAGGAACAGGGGACCCTTCTCTTCTTCTTCAATGCCAGCGAGTTCTAGTCCTTTGGGTCCGAAGGGCCAGTCTTTCAAGAAGCCAGGAGGTACTTCTTCTTCTTCATCTGGATCTGGAGGAGTGCATAATTTTGGTGGTCAGAGACCGAACCGATGTCGTCAATGCAGACGCAGGCATCCGCCAGGACAGTATGGTCGATCGACCAGTGCATGTTTCCAGTGTGGCCAGGAGGGTCACATGAAGAGGGATTGTCCGATGCTGATTGGAGCAGCGGGTTTTTCAGGAGGTTCTCAGGCATCTGTTCAGCCACCTCAGTATCATCAGTCATCTTATCAGGAGCAGTATTCGCAGCACCGTCAGCAGCCGCAGCAGTCTCAGCGACAGCCTGCTCAGACTCTTTCTCGGGGTCATTCTTCTTTGCGGCCACGTGCCCAGGGTCAGGTCTTTGCGCTTAACTAGGAAAAGGCAGAGGCTGACAGTGATCGGATGATCGCAGGTACCTGTAGTTTATGTGGTTTTCCTGCGTATGTTTTGATTGATACTGGTGCATCGCATTCTTTCTTCTCAACATGTTTTGCTAAGAAGTATAAGTTACCATTCATTCCTTTAGACGTCCTGCTAGTAGTTTCTACTCCTATGGGTAGCGAGGTTTTAGCCAAGCATCTAGTTGTGGGTTGTGTTTTGGATTTCGAGGGGCATCAGCTTAGTGCTAACCTGATGGTTCTAGCTATGGAGGATTTCGATTGCATCATTGGGAAAGATCTATTGACTTCCTATCGAGCGATAGTGGATTGCTATCAGAGGTTTGTTCAGTACCGTCTGGAGGATGACCAGTTTTGGTATTTCTATGGTGAGGGAGCGCGACCCCCAATGCCAGTGGTTTCTACTCTGAAAGCCCGCGTGCTTTAGAGTCTGGCAGGGAAGGCTACCTTATCTATGCCATTGACGCATCCTTAGGGGAACCAGATATCCAGGAGATACCAGTGGTTCGTGATTTTCCAGATGTGTTTCCGGAGGAGATTCCAGGCTTACCATCAGTGAGGGAGATCGAGTTTGGCATTGAGTTACTGCCAGGGACTACACCGATTTCCAGAGCTCCTTACCGTTTAGCACTATCAGAGATGAAAGAGATGCAGAAGCAATTGCAAGATCTTCTTGATAAGGGCTATATTCGACCCATTGTTTCGCCATGGGGAGCCCCAGTGATTTTGTAAAAAATAATGATGGTTCGATGCGGTTGTGTATCGATTATCGTCAGTTGAATCAAGTGACAGTGAAGAATAAGTATCCTCTTCCATGGATAGATGATATCTTTGATCAGTTGCAGAGTACTTCTGTCTATTCAAAGATTGATCTTCGTCTGGGTATCATCAGTTGAGAGTTCGACAGGAGGATGTTCCTAAGACAGCATTTCGTACACGGTATGAACACTATGAGTTTCTAGTGATGTCGTTTGGTCTGACGAATGCTCCAGCTATTTTTATGGATCTGATGAACAGGGTGTTCCACAACTTTTTGGATAAGTTCGTGGTAGTGTTCATCGATGATATCTTGGTTTATTCTCGCAGCATGGATGAGCATGCCTACCATCTCTACACTGTACTTCAGGCCTTGATATGCGAAGCTGAGCAAGTGTGACTTCTGGATTGACCGAGTTGTATTCCTTGGTCACGTCATTTCTCAGGAGGGCGTATCTGTTGACCCCAGCAAGACAGAGGCTATTCTGAATTGGTCGGGTCCGACTACAGCTTCTGAGATTCGTAGTTTCCTTGGTTTGGCAGGATACTACCGGCGTTTTGTGGAGAATTTCTCTCAGATAGCTAGGCCTTTGACACAGTAGACGAAGAAAGATGCTTCTTTCGTGTGGTCAGATGCTTGTGAAGACAGTTTTCGTGAGTTGAGACGTCGGTTGACGATAGCTCCAGTACTTTCCTTATCGTCTGGATCAGGTGGGTTTGTAGTCTACACTGATGCTTCTCACCAAGGTTTGGGTGCATGTTGACTCAGAATGGACATGTGATCGCGTATGCTTCCAGACAGTTGAAAACTCACGAGGGGAACTATCCCATACATGATCTAGAGCTAGCAGCCATTGTCTTTGCTCTGAAGATATGGTGTCACTATTTATACGGAGAAAGATTGAGATCTTCACCGATCATAAGAGTTTGAAGTATCTGTTCACTCAGGCTGAGTTGAACATGCGGCAGCGTCGTTGGATGGATCTGTTGAAGGATAATGATTGTGATATCAAGTACCATCCAGGTTCTTCGAACCCCGTTGCTGATGCGCTTAGTCACAAAGTCTATGTGAGTTCCCTTCATACAAGTTTGGTTTCGAAGGCAGTGGAGGAGTGTTGTTCTTTGGGATTCACGTTCCGTCATAAGAAAGAACAGCAAGGGATTCGTGTTTCTTCTGTGCTTACAGAGCCAACCTTGTATCGACGAATTCGGGAAGCTCAGAATTCTGATCTGAGGACTCAGAAGTTAACCCGTTTGGCTGAGGGTGGTAATACTTCTTGTTTCCATATGCAAGGAGACGGTCTGTTGTGTCTTTTTGGTCGAGTAGTGGTACCCGAGGATTCTGCTTTGAGGGATGAGATCTTATCACAAGCTCACCGCAGTCGATTCTCTGTACATCCAGGCAGCATGAAGATGTGTAAAGATCTTCGCACTCATTTTTGGTGGAAAGGGATGAAGCGCAGTGTCTATCAGTTTGTATCCCGATACCTTGTGTGTCAGCAGGTGAAGGCAGAGTTTAGACGACCCGGAGGGTTACTTTACAGCTTAGAGATTCCTGAGTGGAAGTGGGAGCATGTGACGATGGATTTTGTCACCCATTTGCCTATGTCTTCTAGGAATTGTGATGCTATTTGGGTTGTCTTGGACCGCTTATCGAAGTCAGCGCATTTTCTTACCTATAACCGCGATTATACCTTTGATAGGATGGCGCAATTGTATGTGCAGGAGATCGTTCGATAGCATGGAATTCCGTTGAGTATTGTCAGTGATAGAGATCCGAGATTCACCTCGAGATTTTGGGGTAGTTTCCAGTGAGCCCTTGGTACTTCTTTGAGCTTGAGTACGGCTTATCATCCCGAGACAGACGGACAGTCCGAGCGTACTATTCGTACTTTAGAGGATATGCTTCACGCAGCAGTGATGGATTTTGGTTCAGCGTGGCAAGATCATTTACCATTGGTAGAGTTCGCTTACAACAATAATTTCCATCGCAGCATTGACATGGCACCATTTGAGGCTCTTTATGGACGTCGTTGTCGTACACCATTGTTTTGAGACGAGGTTGGCGAGCGTCAGGTTGAAGGTCCTCAGATGATTCAGCAGATGACTGATTAGTGTATTTTATACACTTAATTTATATATGATTTTAATATTTAAATATTTGTTTCGAGCAGATTTATGTGGGTATTTTAGTGTTTTTGTGTTTACAGTGAATTATGTAATTTTGTGGAGAAAAGAAGAAATTGAAGAATAAAAGAAAGGAAAAAGAAAAGAAGAGAAATTGAAGAGAGAAAAGAAAATAAAAAGAAAGAGAAAAGCCAAAGGAAAAGAAACGATCAGACAAAAGAAATGGTATTTGTTAATGGGCCTTTCTTATTTGGGCCAAGGTTCAGCGCTTCTCTTTAGCGCTATCTCAAGTGCTATCGCGCTATTTCTATTACTCTGGGAAAATTGGAGTAGAGATTAAGGCGCGCTCACGCCGTTCCAAGAGCGCCCGCGCGATCGTGATTTGGAAATTTTATTATCTCGGTCAATTAATTATTGGGCTTGATTTTTTGGGCTTTTGTGCATGATATAAAAGAAATTCTTATCAGAGAGAAAAAAAAAAGAGAGCCGCACAACCTATTACATGAAACATCAGAGAACGTGAGATTGCTGGGATTTTCTGGAGCTTATCTGAAGAACAAAGACAAAGTTTGATCGACCGGACACGGCATCGACGACGGATTTGTTTCTTTTATCTTTAATTATTTAATTCTGAATTTATGTTTGGATTTTTAAACATGTTTTGGTTTATTCATAATTTTATTATGAACTAAATTTTTAGAGTCTAGAGGTCAGATGGAACCTGGTGTAGACGCTTTCATAAATTCTTGATTTTATTGGATTGAGTTTCTTCTAGATTAATTGTTTTTCTAGAATTGATTGTCTTTTCAATTATCTGATCAATAATTGATTTGTTATATTTATTTGAAATCATTGCTCGGGAGAGGGGATTTTGAATAGGACATTAGAACTACACAGTTAATTATTTATACAGCTCGGGAGGAGTGTATGATTTTAACAGAGCTTTTAAAAAGAACATTGTTTTGTGATAGATCACTGCGATAAATTCTTAATAGGGATATTTGAATTTAATTGTAGTTGATAAACATTATTTGTTGCTCGGAAGAGGGAAATAATACACGTAAGTGTTCTAGGCTATTAATCGATTAAAATTCATGAAGATTAATTAATTAGGATTGATTGTTGTTGAAACCATGTGAAATTTATACCTTTAGACCATTATTCTCTGATTGATTATTCCTGAAAGTTGTGTGCATGCTATCTAAAATCATCTGATTATTTATTTTATTGCAAAATTTTCAAAGTTTGATTTTCTAGATAAAGTTTAGACTATTCTAATTACAAGTACTAAATATTTTCATTTTACTCCCTGTGGGATCGATATCTGAATTATTCACTATATTAAAACTTGACACTCGTACGCTTGCGAGGAATTTTCACAACAAGTTTTTGGCGCCGTTGCCGGGGAGTAATTTTGATTATTATTTTTTTTAGTCTTGTTACCAATTAGTCTAGATTTTAATTTAGAGTTTTTTTTATTTTATTTTGAAGTTACTAATTGAATTCTTCTTAATTTTAATTGCAGTTTATGCGACGATCTCAAAGTGCGAATTCTCTACTTTTTGACCCGGAGATCGAACGAACTGCACGTGCTTTGAGAAGAGCGAGAAGAGAAGAAATTAATAACATGGCTGAAGAGAATGTGAATCAAGCTCCCCTGGTGCCTATCAGAGATCACTTCAGGCCGACGATCTAGGCTCACTACTCTGGAATAGCTCGAGGAACAATCAATGCCAACAATTTTGAGCTAAAGCCGGCCTTGATCAACATGGTTCAATCGAACCAATTTAATGGGAGTGCCACAGCTGATCCTCACTTGCATCTCAGGACCTTTTTAGAAATTACTGATACGGTAAAATTTAACGGTGTTCCTGAGGATATTATTCGTTTACGCTTGTTTCCGTTTTCTCTCAGGGATCAAGCTAGAAGTTGGTTGCAATCACTGCCGCTTGGAAGCATCACTACTTGGGAGGGGATGGCAGAAAAATTTCTTGCTAAATATTTTCCACCTGCCAAGTCCACCCAGTTGAAGATCGAGATCAGCACTTTCAGGCAGATGGATTCTGAACAGCTCTACGAGGCGTGGGAAAGGTACAAAGAACTACTTAGACGTTGTCCTAACCACAATTTTGCAGATTGGGAACAGATCGAGTGGTTTTACAACGGACTGAATGCGCCTACGAGGATGAACGTGGATTCTGCTTTTGGAGGAACTATTTTTGCAAAGGACCCCGCTCAAGCCTAAGATATGCTGGAACAAATGACGATAAACAGTTTTCAATGGCCATCTGAGCGTATGGGAGTCAAGAAGCCAGCTGGAGTGTATGCATTGGATCCTCTCACATCCATCACTGCTCAATTATCTGCATTGACTACGCAGATAGCTTCTTTGAATAAGATTCATGTTGAAGATTCAACTGGAGTTGAGGGATCACATACACCAGAGCAAGTTAATTATATCAATCCTAATGGCTACCGAGGTTATGGATCTTACAGAGGTAATCCGGTTCCTAATGTTTATCACCCTAGTTTGAGGAATAATGAAAATTTTTCATATGCTAACAATAATAATAAGGGTGATGGTAAGTTGTCTTTGGAGGACGTTGTTAGTACTTTTGTGCAGGAATCAGGTAAGAGGATGGCGAGAACTGAGTCTCGCCTTGGCAGCTTGGAGATGCACATGGCCAACATGGGTGCTGTACTTCAATCCATGCGAAAGCACTGAAAGACAACAACCGCGGCCAGTTCCCTAGCAATACTGAGGTGAATCCTAAGGAACAGTGCAATGCCATAGAGTTGAGAAGTGGAAAAGAAGTTGGATTCCAAGAACCTGCTGTTGAAGAGGAGAAATGTGAGGAAAAAGTCGAAGAGAAGGGGTCTAAACTTGAGCCAAAACCAATGTACAAGCCTTCACTTCCCTACCCGCAGAGATTCAAGAAGAAAGCATTGGATGAGCAGTTCTCCAAATTCTTGGATATTTTCAAGAAAATTCAAATCAACATCCCCTTTGCTGAAGCTTTGGAGCAAACGCCGAACTACACAAAATTCATCAAGGAAATGATGTCCAAGAAAAGGAGACTGCTAGAGAATGAGGTGGTCAATTTAACAGAAGAGTGCAGTGCGGTGCTTCAAAAGAAGATGCCACAAAAGCTTAAGGTGTTGGAAAACTGGCGAGTTCCCAGACCAATTACGATTGATACCCGGTGCAGCGGAAGTTTAAAATTTTTTTCATGGAACGTTTCCATGGTATGGGTATCAACCGTTCATCGATTGAATTACGTGTGTGTGTAAAATTTAAATAACAATTAAATAAATTTTACCTCAAATCTCGCAACGAGATTAATGGACACCAACAGAACAATTCTGCTCTTGTTGTCTCTCCCTGGAACCGATGAACGCCTTCAATCAGGTCCACGAACAGAGGTTTAATCCCTCTGATAGATTGCACTAGAAAATCTATCAGAAGTTTTCTGCGAAGAGAATAAACGAATCTGATTCGTTATTCCTTACTGCGATTCAAAATCACAGACCGGAATTTCTCTGTGACAGAGCAAGGGGGCGGCCGAAAACGTTTTTGAGAGGGGCTAGGGTTTCGAAAATCCTGTCTCAAAAATTATGAGCTGTTGTGTGTAATTTCTGTACTGAAATAACTTATTTATAATGCAGGCATCTAACACCTTAGGGCCCATTAGTCATAAGCTGGGGCCCGACAAGCAAAGCCCGCTCGTTCAGAAATTAATATAAAATTCATCGTGACTCCGATTGATGAAACGATTTCACCAATGTGCACAGAAACCATTTCTGCACGTTTTAAAGTCAAAATAAATTTTCCTGAATCCGAATTCAGTGGTTTCCAAAAATGTCCATCCCTATGTCATTTTAGGAAATCCTACTCCCTTACTCTTATTTAAGAAGTCCAACTCCTTAGTTCATTAAATTTAACTCTTTAAATTTAACTATCTCAACGGGGATTAAAACTCCATTACACTGTGTGACCCTCAATGGTTCAGGGATACAGCTAGCCGTGGGCTCACAACTCCTTGTGACTCGGAACAACACTTTCCGACTTGCCCAACGAATCATGGTAAAGCGCCTAGCAACATCGCCCCATGATTCCCTAGGTATCACTGATAGTGCCTACAAGAACCAGTAGATTTTGGTTAACGTACAGTACGGTCCCTTCATCCATATATCCCGATCGAATCAACAACCATTGGTATATCGAGAGTCGCTCAAGATTCGATAACTATGCAATACATCTTGAAGATCAAATTAGTGACATCGCATGTGCTACTAAGAAACCATTTCTTAAATCACATCAAGTACTCTGGCCAGAGATTTGTCACACTAATATCTCCTCAGATCGCATAGGATATCCACACTCGCAAGTATGTGGTGAATCCTTGACAACAATGCATTGACTCCTATATGTGTCGTAACTGTACCCAATCTCGACACCTGATGACCCCCTCAGAGTCGGTAAACGAGTCAAAGCACAGTACTAGCATATAGAGTCTCCATGATGTTTCAAGTCGTAAGGACTAATGGTGTACAACCAAAACCGCGGACTTTATCCACTCGATAAGTGATAACCACTTGGAAAGTCCGGATAGGGTAGTTCGACTATTCATCCTATGAATATCCATTTGCATGCTTCGAACATCTCCATGTTCCCTACCAATGAAACGTGGTACTCCGCATCGCAAATGCTAGTCTCAAACTCGAGCGATCCTTATCCTTATTATCGGACGGCTCAATCGACTAGGAACGGTTTTAGAATATACAGTGACTATAAGATGTATTTCATGATAGACATCTCCATGTTCTACTACATCTTACATACACTATAGTATATTCAAGGTCTTTATCAAAACAACAATAGTATATCACAATATAACAATATGAAGTAATATAAAGTCATTGCCATAAAAGTGTAAATAATATTAAACAAAAGATTGTTTATACAAAGAGTCAACAAAGCCCATAGCCACACAGTTGGCTCACTGGGCACCCACTCTTACAATCTCCCACTTGCCCTATAGCCAACTAGTCATACTACGTAGACCCATTGCTTCGCGATGTTTGTCAAACAATGGTCCTGGCAAAGGCTTAGTAAGTGGATCAGCGATATTGTCTGCAGAGGCCACTCGTTCGACACTGATGTCTCCTCTTTCCACAATCTCCCGGATTATGTGGTATTTCCTCAGTACGTGTTTGGATCTTTGATGAGACCTTGGTTCCTTTGCTTGAGCAACGGCACCCGTGTTGTCGCAGTACACCAGGACTGGACCAACAAATTCAGGAATGACGCCCAACTCTTGGACGAAATTCCTCATCCAAACGGCCTCTTTAGCAGCAGCTGATGCTGCAATGTATTCAGCCTCAGTGGTGGAATCCGCTGTGGTGTCCTGCTTGGAACTCTTCCAAGAGACAGCACCGCCATTGAGCATGAACACAAATCCAGAGGTTGACTTCGAGTCATCCACATCACTTTGGAAGCTAGAGTCGGTACAGCCTTCCAGTTTGAGTTCTCGTCCTCCATAAACCATGAACATATTCTTAGTCCTTCGCAAGTACTTAAGAATGTCCTTCACGACTTTCCAATGCATCTGACCAGGATTAGACTGATATCTGCTCGTGACACTCAGAGCAAATGCTACATCCGGTCTGGTAGATATCATCCCATACATGATACTACCTATAGCTGACGCATATGGTACATGTGTCATATTCTCTATCTCTGCATCAGTCTTGGGACACATAGACTTGGATAGAGAAACTCCATGACACATGGGTAGATGTCCTCTCTTGGACCCATCCATTGAAAACCGTTTCAATATGGTATCGATGTAGGTTGATTGAGTGAGTCCTATCATTCTCTTAGATCTATCCCTATAGATCTGTATCCCAAGAATGTAGGATGCCTCACCCAAATCCTTCATCGAAAATCTACCTGATAACCATATCTTTGTTGACTGCAACATCCCTACATCATTCCCAATGAGTAGGATGTCATCAACATAAAGTACTAAGAATGTCACCGCATCCTTAACTACTTTCTTGTACACGCAAGGTTCCTCCGGGTTCTTGATGAAACCAAAGTCTTTAATTGTTTCATCAAATTTCTGGTTCCAACTTCTTGATGCTTGTTTTAGACCATAAATTGATCTCTGAAGCTTGCATACCTTATGCTCGCTTCCCATGGATGTGTACCCCTCAGGCTGCTTCATATAGATTTCTTCCTTAATGTCTCCATTAAGAAAAGCAGTCTTCACATCCATTTGCCATATCTCATAGTCATACCATGCAGCTATGGCAATAAGGATTCTTATGGACTTGAACATTGCAACTGGTGAAAAGGTTTCGTCATAGTCAACTCCTTGCCTTTGAGTATAACCTTTCGCCACCAATCGCGCCTTATAAGTCAATATCTTACCATCAGGCCCAAGCTTTCTTTTGTAGATCCATTTACACCCTATTGGAACAATTCCATCGGGAGGATCCACTAAAGACCAGACTTGGTTAGTATGCATCGAATCCAATTCAGACTGCATAGCTTCAAGCCATAAATTCGAATCCGCATCAGAAATTGCTTCCTTGAAGCTTCTTGGATCACATCCAATGTCGGGTTCATCTTGACCCTCTTCAAGAAGAAGACCATATCGAACTGGAGGTCTAGAAGTCCTCTCGGATCTTCTAGGTGCAGGCGTGTCCAGCAATGGTTCCTGAGGTGTGGGATCGTTATTTTGTATTTCGGGTTCTTCTCGAACTTCTTCGAGTTCCATCATCTCGCCTTTCTTATCCAATAAGAACTCCTTCTCCAAGAAGGTGGCATTCCGTGAAACAAACACCTTTGTTTCAGCAGGATAATAGAAATAATATCCGATTGAATTCTTCGGATACCCCACAAAATAACACAAGCTGGATCGACTATCCAACTTATCTCCCACTGTCCGCTTCACGTAAGCAGGACATCCCCAAATCCTCAAGTACGAATACTTAGGAGCTTTGCCATTCCATAACTCGTATGGTGTTTTGTCCACTGCTTTAGTGTGGACGTTTGTTCAACAACAATACCGCCGTTTCAAGCGCATAGCCCCAAAACGAAGGTGGAAGCTCAGTGAAGCTCATCATGGATCGAACCATGTCCAACAAAGTTCGATTACGACGCTCCGATACACCATTAAGCTGTGGTGTCATAGGAGGAGTCCACTGAGAGAGAATCCCATTCTCTTTTAGATAGTCCAAAAACTCGGTACTCAAGTATTCTCCACCTCGATCCGATCGAAGTGCTTTAATACTTTTACCTAGCTTGTTTTCTACTTCAGCCTTGAATTCTTTGAACTTTTCAAATGCTTCAGACTTATATTTCATTAAATATAAATACCCATACCTAGAATAATCATCAGTAAAGGTAATGAAGTAGGTGTGGCCATGTTGAGTCCCTACTCTAAATGGACCACAAACATCTGTATGGATCAAATCCAACAGATTTTGACTACGTTCAGGCTTCCCCTTAAAAGGAGATTTAGTCATTTTCCCTTTTAGGCAGGATTCACAAGTAGGTAGAGAGTTAATATCAGACATATCAAACATGCCCTCTCCCACTAGCTTGTTCATCCTCCTTGAGGAAATATGACCTAGTCTAGCGTGCCAAAGGTTTGCCGGGTTTTGACTATCGATTTTCCTTTTGTTTGTTGTCGCCGGTTTGTCAATACAATTTACTGGAACGTCTTTTAGTTTTAAATTGTATAGATCGTTTTCAAGTTGTCCATTTCCAATTAAACATTCATTCTTGTAAATATTGCAAATCCCATTCACAAAATTACAAGAATAACCATCTCTATCAAGCATAGAAATAGAAATAATGTTTTTAATTAAATCTGGCACAAATAAAACATCTCTCAACAATAATTTAAAACCATTCTGCAAAATCAAACAAACATCTCCAATGGCCGTAGCTTCAACTCTGGAACCATTCCCGAGCCTCAGCTGGGTCTCACCCATTCTAAGCCTGCGACTTCTTGTCATCACCTGCAAATCATTGCAAATGTGAGATCCACATCCGGTATCCAATACCCAAGAAGTTGTATTAAGTGACATGTTTATTTCGATATAGAACATACCCTTTGCAGTTCCCAACTGCTCAAGATACTCCTTGCAGTTGCGCTTCCAATGACCCGGCTTCTTGCAGTAATGGCAAACATCCTTGGATTTTCCATTGTTTGAAGCCTTTGTCTTTTGCTTCTTCTCGGGTTCCACTTTCTTGGGTGGGGCAGAACGTTTCTTGCCCTTCATACTTGGCCCCTTCTTTGCAGAAGATGAGGAGCCCACCAAGAAAGCTGGCTTATCCTTCTTAAGTGTGGATTCATATGTAACGAGCATATTGACCATCTCTTCAAGGGTGGCCTCTATCTTGTTCATATTAAAATTTATCACGAATCCATCAAATGAGGAAGGAAGAGATAGAAGCAACAAGTCCACATTGAGTTCATGCTCCAACACCAAATCAAGGGTCGCTAACTTCTGTATGAGCCAAATCACTCGTACCCCATGATCACGGACCGAAGTCCCTTCACGCATGCGGCACGTCATCAACTCCTTAACAGTAGAGAACCTTTCAGCCCTCGACTGAGCCCCAAAAAGTTCCTTGAGTTGCGCGTGAATGTCAGCAGCATTCACCGTGTCCTCAAATCGCCTCTGGAGTTCATCAGACATCGAGGCTTGCATATAGCATTTGGTCTTGATGTCATGGTCCCACCATGCATCAAGCTTGGCCAATTCCTCCGGACTAACATCAGCTGGTGCTTCCTTCGGAGGTGCTTTCTCTAACACGTAGAGCATTTTCTCCGAAGTTAAGACAATCTTCAACTTCCGGAACCATTCCGTATAGTTGGCGCCAGTCAGCTTGTTTTGTTCGAGGATCGAGAATAAAGGATTTCGCGAATTCATTGTATGAAATACTGAAAAGGAAAACAGACATATATCAATGATTGTTTAACAATTTACTAAGACATAAAATAGGCGAATTTAATTTTATGAATCTCACTCCCACTATTTTAACGATTTCACCACCCTCTAGTGAAAACGGGAAACTTTTTCCTTAGTGAGAACATGGAGTCCAATTGACAAACTTATGGTCCCGAATAATATCAGCCAACCATAATTCTCAAAAGGTAGAGCCCAATTGCTTCCAAAGCAACCCCCATGTATTTACCTCATGTCCAATAAGGGCCCAATAATATGACGCCGTTTAAAGTGACATGTCAAGATGACCCATCAATATTAAGTTGTGATGGACGGTCGCCATGTGGATCCCCCAATAATATGAGCCGATCCCATGGGAGTTCCACCCAACTTACAACATTTGTCGATCCAATGTACAGCTTTCCGACGGACGGGCCCCCCAATAATATGAGCCGGACCGTATCCGCGGGTAGCATCACATACATTGACCGTTGATGGAAGGTAGGAACATTTAAACAATATTTAAATTTCCTTTATTTATCTTGATATAAATTTTAAATCATATTTAAAATGAGGGATTTTATTTATAAAAATATTTGTCTCATCATATTTAATTTATTGCATGCATTGCCGGATTCACGCAATTTATGTCTAAACATGCATACAATCATAATATCACATATTATATAGGATGATCGATTCCATTTCTAATTGACCCGTGGTTGCCAATCACGGGTCTTAGTCCAATCCTAGGTAATATGCAGTATGCAAATGCAATCCTATTACATATGCTTCCAATTTACATTTCTTCAGTTCTTCATTGTCTGCTGGGCCCACCATCTTCAAATCTTGATCTCCCACTAAATCTAATGTATTTACAATAAATAACAATGACAAGTAGGGGATACATTTTTAGGGGGTGGGAACGGGCTATAAACCAAGCCCACTTTTATTACATATGACATTCATATCGGGCCATAAACCAGGCCCATTAATAAAACCAACAACAATAAAGACAAAATGTAAATTCCTAACATACACCTACAAAATTGGTCATGGCAATCGATCATCCTTATCCAATAACATTTAATTCAAAATTAATTTATTGGATAACATGCTGTGGCAATTCAAATTTAAACAAGATAAAATCATATTTTATATATAAAATCACATTTCACATATAAAATCATATTTTATCTCCATATCAAATAAAATCATATTTTATCTATAAAATACAATTTTACAAATAAAATCATATTTTACTTAATATATCATAAGATCATATCTTATCATCAATTGTACCAAAATAATTGATTTCAAAATTCAATTTACGGATAAAATATTAAAATTTTCCAAAAATTCAAATTTATCCAAAATCAATTTTAAAATTTACGGACTCGAACAATTCGATCCGAAATCTCGTGAACCAATCAAAAACAATTTTTGACCGGACCAAAAATAAAATTTTAACATATTAAAATTAATTTTTAATAAAATATTAATTTTTCCCGCGGGCCACCCGGGACACTCCCGGGTTGGCCCGCACCCGGGGCGCGGGCCGGGGCAGCCTGGCTGCCCCCTTAGGGCAGCAACGCTTGCTGCCCTGGCGGCGCATGGCGCCGCCGCTGGGCGGCGCCGAGCGCTGCCCTGCGCAGCGCCCAGCGCTGCGCTGGGCAGCGCACAGCGCTGCCCTGGGCAGCGCCGTGCGCCGCCCTGGGCGGCGCCGTGCGCCCCCTTTGGGCGGCGCCGTGCGCCGCCCCTGGGGGCAGCGACCATCGCTGCCCCCTCCGGGCAGCGATCCAATCGCTGCCCGGGTTTCGCCCCCGGAAAAAAAAAAAAAAAAATTTTTTTTTTATTAAAAATATTTATTTTGTTTCAAAAAACCGAGACTCAAAAATTTTGTACAATTGATTAATTCAATCGATTGATCTGAGCAACCTGGCTTTGATACCACTGTTGGAAAACTGGCGAGTTCCCAGACCAATTACGATTGATACCCGGTGCAGCGGAAGTTTAAAATTTTTTTCATGGAACGTTTCCATGGTATGGGTATCAACCGTTCATCGATTGAATTACGTGTGTGTGTAAAATTTAAATAACAATTAAATAAATTTTACCTCAAATCTCGCAACGAGATTAATGGACACCAACAGAACAATTCTGCTCTTGTTGTCTCTCCCTGGAACCGATGAACGCCTTCAATCAGGTCCACGAACAGAGGTTTAATCCCTCTGATAGATTGCACTAGAAAATCTATCAGAAGTTTTCTGCGAAGAGAATAAACGAATCTGATTCGTTATTCCTTACTGCGATTCAAAATCACAGACCGGAATTTCTCTGTGACAGAGCAAGGGGGCGGCCGAAAACGTTTTTGAGAGGGGCTAGGGTTTCGAAAATCCTGTCTCAAAAATTATGAGCTGTTGTGTGTAATTTCTGTACTGAAATAACTTATTTATAATGCAGGCCACTAACACCTTAGGGCCCATTAGTCATAAGCTGGGGCCCGACAAGCAAAGCCCGCTCGTTCAGAAATTAATATAAAATTCATCGTGACTCCGATTGATGAAACGATTTCACCAATGTGCACAGAAACCATTTCTGCACGTTTTAAAGTCAAAATAAATTTTCCTGAATCCGAATTCAGTGGTTTCCAAAAATGTCCATCCCTATGTCATTTTAGGAAATCCTACTCCCTTACTCTTATTTAAGAAGTCCAACTCCTTAGTTCATTAAATTTAACTCTTTAAATTTAACTATCTCAACGGGGATTAAAACTCCATTACACTGTGTGACCCTCAATGGTTCAGGGATACAACTAGCCGTGGGCTCACAACTCCTTGTGACTCGGAACAACACTTTCCGACTTGCCCAACGAATCATGGTAAAGCGCCTAGCAACATCGCCCCATGATTCCCTAGGTATCACTGATAGTGCCTACAAGAACCAGTAGATTTTGGTTAACGTACAGTACGGTCCCTTCATCCATATATCCCGATCGAATCAACAACCATTGGTATATCGAGAGTCGCTCAAGATTCGATAACTATGCAATACATCTTGAAGATCAAATTAGTGACATCGCATGTGCTACTAAGAAACCATTTCTTAAATCACATCAAGTACTCTGGCCAGAGATTTGTCACACTAATATCTCCTCAGATCGCATAGGATATCCACACTCGCAAGTATGTGGTGAATCCTTGACAACAATGCATTGACTCCTATATGTGTCGTAACTGTACCCAATCTCGACACCTGATGACCCCCTCAGAGTCGGTAAACGAGTCAAAGCACAGTACTAGCATATAGAGTCTCCATGATGTTTCAAGTCGTAAGGACTAATGGTGTACAACCAAAACCGCGGACTTTATCCACTCGATAAGTGATAACCACTTGGAAAGTCCGGATAGGGTAGTTCGACTATTCATCCTATGAATATCCATTTGCATGCTTCGAACATCTCCATGTTCCCTACCAATGAAACGTGGTACTCCGCATCGCAAATGCTAGTCTCAAACTCGAGCGATCCTTATCCTTATTATCGGACGGCTCAATCGACTAGGAACGGTTTAAGAATATACAGTGACTATAAGATGTATTTCATGATAGACATCTCCATGTTCTACCACATCTTACATACACTATAGTATATTCAAGGTCTTTATCAAAACAACAATAGTATATCACAATATAACAATATGAAGTAATATAAAGTCATTGCCATAAAAGTGTAAATAATATTAAACAAAAGATTGTTTATACAAAGAGTCAACAAAGCCCATAGCCACACAGTTGGCTCACTGGGCACCCACTCTTACATAAGGATCCAGGGAGTTTTACTATTCCTTGTTCTATTGGTGGTTCTTATTTTAATAATGCACTTTGTGATTTAGGGGCCAGTATTAATTTAATGTCGTTGTCTATTTACCGGGCCTTGGAGTTGGGAGACATGAAAGCGACTAAGATTTCATTGCAATTGGCGGATCGGAGCATTACATATCCCCTAGGAATTGTTGAAGATGTTCTAGTCAAGGTGGATAAATTTATCTTCCCGACGGATTTTGTGATCTTGGATATTGAAGCAGATCATGGTGCTCCACTGATTTTTGGGAGACCATTTTTGGCCACTGCGGATGCAAGAATTGAAGTGAAGAAGGGTGAATTGTCGATGGGTGTAGAATGCGAACGCGTAATTTTCAATCTATTTACGAAAGCACCTAATCCACCCTTCGAAGAATTGTGCTTGATTGAGCCGGTTGTGAAGCTAGAGGACTGTCAAAGAGCTAATATTGCGGTTGAATCGTCAAAGAAGAAAAAACCAAATTTACCACCAATGAAGGCCACGAAAAAGAGAGCAAAACTTAAACGGTGGATCGTGGAATTTATTTGGCGTGTGAAGAAAAAGGGGAAGACTTAATACCGGTGAAAGTCGGGCTGACGACTATAAACCAAGCGCTACTTGGGAGGCAACCCAAGCTTTTTCTTTTATTTTAGTTTTATTTGCTTTTATTTTTAATTTATTTAATTTTTGTTATTTAATTGTTTTAAGTATTTTTTTTATTTATTTTAAATTTTTTAGCTAATTTTTCTTAATTTTAAAAAAATTTGCAGGCTCCAGAAATCTCAAATTCGAGCAAGGGGCGCGCCCGCCCCATTAATCTGAGCGCCCGCGCCATATCCTGGATGAAATTGGTTTGATTTGAGAACTAGAGGCACGCCTGCGCCACCCATCTTGAGTGCCCGCGCGTAGAAGGCGCAAACAAGAGATCCCCATCTGCGCTTATTTATGCGCAATCGCGCAAGCCATTAGCGCAAATCCTTGCGCTAACGAGACACTCTTCTGCGCTACATTCCAGCGCAATCGCGCTCCATGCTGTTTCTTCACCTTGCGCGAACCATTTCCATTTGCGCAGCCTTCTTAGCGCAATCTCGCTTGCCTCCAAATCTCACACCTTGCGCAAACAACATCATCTGCGCTTCTTGAAGAGCAATCGCACAAGCTTCACTCCTTGCGCTAATGAACCCTCATCTGCGCTTCTTTAGGTGCTATCGCGCCTCCCTAGCTCTCAAGTGCGCAACTTCTCAGACTTACTTCCATGCGCCAACAACCCTTAACAGCGCATGCCTCCATCACCTCTCCTTTGCGCTAACAATCCTAAGCTGCTACTCCTCTGTGCAGCAACACCTCCATGCATGCACCAGCACATCCTCTCTTGCGCAATTCAGCAGCTCCCAGCTGCTCTTTCACCTTGTGCATACAGGATCCTCAGCCGTGCATCCTCTTGAGAAACCGCCCAAGATATTTCCTTGCACTGCGCAGCTTGCATGTCCAGCAGCCCTCTCATTCCTTGTGCTATTTACATCCTCCGTGCATCAATCATGAGCTATTGTGTTCTTAAAGTGAACCCCGAACCGAGCACCATACAACCCACATATAATGACAGCACACCCTAGCTGCCAATCGCCATGCGAGATCGAACATCCACTATGCACATTTTCTCTTCTTTCCTATACATTAAGTTCCGTATCTATCTTGCTTTGATTTTATGTTTGTATCTTATTGTTTGCATGTATTATTTTTCAGGATCATTTGGATTTTCATGTGGTGCTTCTCAAACATTTTAACCATGGTATTGCGGATGCGACACTATTTTACATGAACAGGAATTTTTTTAACACCGGGTACTGACGCTCGGTGTCGAAGGTATGAGTCCCTTGTTCTTTTTATTTTTTTAAATCATTAGGGACAATGATTATATTAAGTTTGGGGGGATTAATTAGTGTTTGATAGTTGAGTATTTGAGTTTTACTGTGTGCTTCATAAATAAATTTTTTGTTGAGTTTATTTATTTTTTATTGAGTTGAATTTAAAAGAAGTTGAGAAATATGTGGATGCATGGCTGAAAAATTTTTGTTTTGTGCTAGAACTGAAATTCATGATTGTCTGCCTATCTAACAAATATTTTTGAGAAAATGAAACCAATTGGATGAACAATTTCCTATATACTCTGTGATTAATACTTGAATCTGATTTTTTGAAACATACAGACATAGATATGATTGAGGCATTGTTTGAAATTTTTGGGCCTGATTTTCATTGAATTATTTTATCCTTAGTTGCCTATTTGAGCCTACACGTATATTAGTACATTGAGGTACGAGAAAATCTGAATTTTTTGTGAAAATCATCGTTAACTGCTGATGATTATCTTTTCTGCACTGATTGATATTTGTATGAATTAATTGTGGATTGAGACTTGTCTAGAACTAGTTTAAACACTCTTCGAGGCGAAATACGGGCAATACTGAGATTAGGAATGATTTTGGCAATTTTTCTGAATTCGTTTGAGCCTTTCAAGCTACCCATTAATACATGTTATCTCTAGTACCTTGTTTGAGCTTTATTGAAAATTGAATGGCATGCGTGTAAACGTGTGATTAAACCCCCATTCGCCATTATTTCAAGGTCCTACATTGACTACCTAATTAGCCTAAACACTAATTCCTACCTTTAAGGGAGTAATTTGAATGCTAAAATGTTGTATGCTCCTAGTTTTATTTGTGAAAAATGGAATGGTGTGGTGGATGAATTGAAAAGATGAAAAGAGGTAGTAGAAAAAACAAAAGGAAGTTGAAAAGGGATTTGAAAGAAATGAAAAAAAATTGTGAAAGAAGTTGTGAAGAATTTGAAAAATCAATGAAGTGGAAAAATAAAGTGTGAAGTTGTGCAAGAAAAGGAGTCGAAATTAGATCATAAATATAAATTACTCCTTGTTTTGAATTCTTATCTTTCATTTGTAGCCATGAGCCAGACCTTACATTATAAGCTGAATAAGTCCTATTGGCCGAGTCTCAGTTGCCCAATATACTAGTGGAGAAGAGTTGCGAGAATTTAGCCTATGGACTGTTGATTGACGCTTTTAATGATTATGAATTTTGATCGAAAAACGCACACATTATTATTCTTTGCATTTACCTATTTGTGAGTGTTTTTGATTAATATCCTATATTTTGATCCTATGCTACTTTGAAAAGTCCTCATGATCTATTAATGTGTGAATTGAATTTGGAGAATGGTGTTTTGAACGTGAGTTGCGGAGATTGTGAATTTATGCGGTTATTTTGTTATGATTGAAACTTTCGAGTGTTAGTAGGTTGGATGAGATTGGATTTGATATTTTTGAAATCATTGTTGATGTCATTGCTCCATACTATTTCTTGACTATTCTTGTTGGTTTTTGATGATTTGAGTGTTTAAATTTTGTTTTTGAATTGTTTTGCTCGGGACTAGCAAAAGTCTAAGTTTGGGGGTATTTGATAAGTATATTTTATACACTTAATTTATATATGATTTTAATAGTTAAATATTTGTTTCGAGCAGATTTATGTGGGTATTTTAGTGTTTTTGTGTTTACAGTGAATTATGTAATTTTGTGGAGAAAAGAAGAAATTGAAGAATAAAAGAAAGGAAAAAGAAAAGAAGAGAAATTGAAGAGAGAAAAGAAAATAAAAAGAAAGAGAAAAGCAAAAGGAAAAGAAACGATCAGACAAAAGAAATGAGATTTGTTAATGGGCCTTTCTTATTTGGGCCAAGGTTCAGCGCTTCTCTTTAGCGCTATCTCAAGTGCTATCGCGCTGTTTCTATTACTCAGGGAGAATTGGAGTCGAGATTAAGGCGCGCTCGTGCCGTTTCTAGAGCGCCCGCGCGATCGTGATTCCGAAATTTTATTATCTCGGTCAATTAATTATTGGGCTTGATTTTGTGGGCTTTTGTGCATGATATAAAAGAAATTCTTATCAGAGAGAAAAAAAAAGAGAGCCGCACAACCTATTACACGAAACATCAGAGAACGTGAGATTGCTGGGATTTTCTGGAGCTTATCTGAAGAACAAAGACGGAGTTTGATCGACCGGACACGGCGTCGACGACGGATTTGTTTCTTTTATCTTTATTTATTTAATTCTGAATTTATGTTTGTATTTTTGAACATGTTTTGGTTTATTCATAATTTTATTATGAACTAAATTTTTAGAGTCTAGAGGTCGGATGGAACCTGGTGTAGACGCTTTCATGAATTCTTGATTTTATTGGATTGAGTTTCTTCTAGATTAATTGTTTTTTCTAGAATTGATTGTCTTTTTAATTATCTGATCAATAATTGATTTGTTATATTTATTTGAAATCATTTCTCGGGAGAGAGGATTTTGAATAGGACATTAGAACTACACTGTTAATTATTTATACAGCTCGGGAGAGTGTATGATTTTAACAGAGCTTTTAAAAAGAACATTGTTTTGTGATAGATCACTGCGATAAATTCTTAATAGGGATATTGGAATTTAATTGTAGTTGATAAACATTATTTGTTGCTTGGAAGAGGGAAATAATACACGTAAGTGTTCTTGACTATTAATCGATTGGAATTCATGAAGATTAATTAATTAGGATTGATTGTTTTTGAAACAAGGTGAAATTTATACCTCTAGACCATTATTCTCTGATTGATTATTCCTGAAAGTTGTGTGCGTGCTATCTAAAATCATCTGATTATTTATTTTATTGCAAAATTCTCAAAGTTTGATTTTCTAGATAAAGTTTAGATTATTCTAATTACAAGTACTAAATATTTTCATTTTACTCCCTGTGGGATCGATATCTGAATTATTCACTATCTTAAAACTTGACACTCGTACGCTTGCGAGGAATTTTCACAACAATGACTGATGCAGTGGAGTTGATCCGACGCAGGATTAAGGCGGCCCAGGATCGACAGGCTAGCTACGCGAACACTCACCAGAGGCCATTACATTTCGAGGTAGGAGAGCATGTATTCTTGTGTGTATCACCTTTCCGGAAGGTGATGAGGTTTGGTCGCAATGGTAAGTTGACACCGAGATATATTGGGCCTTTTGAGATTCTCGAGAAGGTTGGGGACGTTGCCTATCATCTAGCATTGCCACCAGATCTTTTGGGGATTCACGATGTGTTCCACGTGTCCTTATTGAGACAGTACGTGGCGGATGAGTCGCATATTTTGCATCCGACCGAGGTAAAATTAGATCAGGATCTGTCTTATGTGGAGAGACCCCTATGGATTCTAGACAGGAAGGACAAGGTACTTCGTAACAAGCGTATACCGTTGGTGATGGTACAGTGGCAGCGCAGAGGTACAGAGGAAGCTACTTGGGAGTTAGAGAGCCGAATGCGAGCCGAGCACCCTGAGTTATTTTGAGATTTTGTACTTCTTTGTATCAAGTTTGTACTTGTTCAGTTGTAATAAAGGACATTTGGTTGACTATTCATGTTTTTCCTCTAGACTTAAATTTCGAGGACAAAATTTCTTAAGTGGGGGAAAATGTAGTAACCTGTATCCTTAATTAATAATTAATGAGTATATTAATCGTGTAATCAAGTTTAAAATTATTAATATGTGATTAAGTATGTTTTTGTTGGATTAACGGACTTCAAAAATGGATTTAGAATGATCGGAAAAGGCCCGAAGGGTGACCAGGAACGGAAGCAACTTTCTGGCAGTTGATGTCATCCGTGACGTCAGAAATATGACGTCATTGCTTACGCACTTGATGGGACATCAAAAGCAACAAAGAGGAACGGACGCAAAATTCGGCAGAACGAACGCAACGATGGGGAATGGAAGTTCCGTTCCGTGTCTATAAATAGAAGGTCCGAGAGCTCATTTCTCGCACCTCTTTCCTCTCTTCTCTCTCGATTTCTAGGCCTTCTAACTCAGATATAGGGAGATCTAGGCGTCCTATCGGGATTTTGGAAGTGGCGCAGCGATCTAGACGTCATAGCGAAGCTGTGGCCTAGTTTTGAGGCTATCGACAGCAAAGGGCTAACGACGAACGCATGTATAGCTTTGACTTGCTAAAAATATTTAGGAGTATAGAATGGTTTAGTTAAGGCTTTTAGAGCTTATTATTGATGCATGGGTAATTTCATTGTAGTAGCAGTAGACTGGACTAGTAGTCTTGGATTCTAGATCAGCGGAGCTAGGTTTTGACCAGTAGTGTTAGAGGTACGTAAGTACTGACCGAGATAGCCGGCATGATATATTTGCATGTATGTTGCGTGAGCATGTGCTATATGTTTTATCATGTTTTAGCATGTTTTACCACCTTAGCACATGCATGATTTTACGTGTGACTGCATCCGAAGAGATGTGAGTCATTGAAAGTCTCAATAGGGAACATTGATCTCATGTTGGACTCGAGTCAGGTATGACAGTTTCCATATGGGACTTGTATCCTGTTTTGGATTCGGGTAAGGATGGGGTTGGCTCAGCTCTGATATAGAATATACGAGTACCCCGCGGAGTCTCTCTCTAGCCGGTACTGTATATTCCTGGCGCCTTGAGCAAGTGTTTTACCTGGGATTTTAAATCATCTGTGTGCGCATATTTGTACATATATCATTGCTTATGTATTGAGCGTTGTCGCTCACGCCCCTGTATTTGGGTATTGTGGTGTACCTTGTGGCGGGGCAGGTTTGAGGCTCGACGATCCAGGTGGCTCTCAGCTCAATTGAGGATACGAGAGCGTGAGGTTTTAGAGGGTAGGGATTTGTTTACCCTGAACCTTCGATATGGTTGTATAATGGTATTTATACACTTTTGTTATCGTCGGTTGTATTCTCGCGATTAGATTTGTTGTATTTTGATTATCCCGCTCTTTACGCTTTAAATATTTTATTACATGCGCTAATTAAATCTGATTAGATAGTGGATTCGGGTAAGGGTCACTAACCTTTTTGTATCAGAGCGCATTTCAATGGGAATTTCGTAAAGCGGATTAAGTAATTATCTGTTCTTATGCAACAGATGGCAGATTACGATGAGAGCCACTATAGCGAAGGCAGTGGTCAATGGGGTGATCCGAATGATCGTAGACGTCGTCGAGGCCAGCATGAGAAGCGCAGACAAGTGAGCATGCACAGATTTAAGGAGGTTAGCCCGAAGCCCTTGACAGGAGGTGAGACACCTGAGGAGGCTGAGGATTGGCTCGAGAGAATGGAACAGTGTTTTCAGGAGTTCCGTTGCACAGACGAGGATAGGATGGAGATTCTTGCCATCATGCATGAGGGACGCGTGAGGAAGTGGTGGAGATCTACTTCCGCACCATTCATAGCAGCGAGAGGAGCAGCTATGTGGGTTGAGTTCCGTACAGCTTATCTGAGACTGTATTTTCCTTCAGCTCTACGACAGGCGAAAGCCAGTGAGTTTTTGAGTCTGAGACAGGGTACGATGATGATCAACGAGTACCAGCAGAAATTCTTTGATCTGCTACCTTATTGTCCTCACATTGCTGATAGTTCTATGGCAAAGTACGACCATTTCCTTCAAGGCCTGAACCCTGAGATTCATCAGATGGTTGTTGTGGGCAGTGATATGACCTACGAGGGCTTGGTGGACCGTTGTCGCCAAGCAGAGGATAGTATTCGGAGGAACAGGGGACTCTTCTCTTCTTCTTCCAGGCCAGTGAGTTCTAGTCCTTTGGGTCCGAAGGGCCAGTCTTTCAAGAAGCCAGGAGGTACTTCTTCTTCTTCATATGGATCCGGAGGAGTGCATAATTTTGGTGGTCAGAGATCGAACCGATGTTGTGAGTACAGACGCAGGCATCCGCCAGGAAAGTGTGGTCGATCGACCAGTGCATGTTTCCAGTGTGGCTAGGAGGGTCACATGAAGAGGGATTGTCCGATGCTGATTGGAACAGCGGGTGGTTCAGGAGGTTCTCAGGCATATGTTCAGCCACCTCAGTATCAGCAGTCACCTTATCAGCAGCAGTATTCACAAAAGCATCAGCAGCCGCAGCAGTCTCAGCGACAGCCTTCTCAGACTCCTTCTCGGGGTCATTCTTCTTTGCGGCCATGTGCCCAGGGTCAGGTCTTTGCCCTTAACCAGGAACAGGCAGAGGCTGGCAGTGATCGAATGATCGCAGGTACCTGTAGTTTATGTGGTTTTCCTGCGTATGTTTTGATTGATACTGGTGCATCGCATTCTTTCGTCTCAGCATGTTTTGCTAAGAATTATAAGTTACCATTCATTCCTTTAGACGTCTTGCTAGTAGTTTCTACTCCTATGGGTAGCGAGGTTTTAGCCAAGCGTCTAGTTGTGGGTTGTGTTTTGGATTTCGAGGGGCATCAACTTAGTGCTAACCTGATGGTTCTAGCTATGGAGGATTTTGATTGCATCATTGGGATAGATCTCTTGAATTCCTATCGAGCGATAGTGGATTGCTATCAGAGGTTTGTTCAGTTTCGTTCGGAGGATGACGAGTCTTGGTATTTCTATGGTGAGGGAGCGCGACCCCCAATGCCAGTGGTTTCTGCTCTAAAAGTCGGCGTGCTTTAGAGTCTGGCGGGGAAAGCTACCTTATCTACGCCATTGACGCATCCTTAGGGGAACCATATATCCAGGAGATACCAGTGGTTCGTGATTTTCCAAATGTGTTTCCGGAGGAGATTCCAGGCTTACCTCCAGTGAGGGAGATCGAGTTTGGCAATGAGTTACTGTCAGGGACTACACCGATTTCCAGAGCTCCTTACCGTTTAGCACCATCAGAGATGAAAGTGCTGCAGAAGCAATTGCAAGATCTTCTTGATAAGGGTTATATTAGACCCAGTGTTTTGCCATGGGGAGCCCCAGTGCTGTTTGTCAAAAATAAAGATGGTTTGATGCGTTTGTGTATCGATTACCGTTAGTTGAATCAAGTGATAGTGAAGAATAAGTATCCTCTTCCGCGGATAGATGATCTCTTTGATTAGTTGCAGGGTACTTCTATCTATTCGAAGATTGATCTTCGGCCTGGGTTATCATCAGTTGCGAGTTCGACATGAGGATGTTCCTAAGACAGCATTTTGTACAAGGTATGGATACTATGAGTTTCTAGTGATGCCGTTTGGTCTGACGAATACTCCAGCTGTTTTTATGGATCTGATGAACAGGGTGTTCCGAGACTTTTTGGATAAGTTCGTGGTAGTGTTCATTTATGATATCTTGGTTTATTCTCGCACCATGGATGAGCATGCCTACCATCTCTACACTGTACTTCAGGTATTGAGGGAAAGATAGTTGTACGCAAAGCTGAGCAAGTGTGACTTCTGGATTGACCGAGTTGTATTCCTTGGTCACGTCATTTCTCAGGAGGGCGTATCTGTTGACCCCATCAAGACAGAGTCTATTCTGAATTGGTCGCGTCCGACTACAGCTTCTGAGATTCGTAGTTTCCTTGGTTTGGCAGGATATTACCGGCGTTTTGTGGAGAATTTCTCTCAGATAGCTAGGCCTTTGACACAGTTGATGAAGAAAGATGCTTCTTTCGTGTGGTCAGATGCTTGTGAAGACAGTTTCTGTGAGTTGAGACGTCGGTTGATGACAGCTCCAGTACTTTCCTTACCGTCTGGATCAGGTGGGTTTGTAGTCTACACTAATGCTTCTCTCCAAGGTTTGGGTGCGTGTTGACTCAGAATGGCCACGTGATCGCGTATGCTTCCAGACAGTTGAAAACTCACGAGGAGAACTATCACGTACATGATCTAGAGCTAGCAGCCATTGTCTTTTCTCTGAAGAAATGGCGTCACTATTTGTACGGAGAAAGATTTGAGATCTTCACCGATCATAAGAGTTTGAAGTATCTGTTCACTCAGGCTGAGTTGAACATGCAGCAGCGTCATTGGATGGATCTGTTGAAGGATTATGATTGTGAGATCAAGTACCATCCAGGTTCTTCGAACCCTGTTGCTGATGTGCTTAGTCGCAAAGTCTATGTGAGTTCCCTTCGTACCAGTTCGGTTTCGAAGGCAGTGGAGGAGTGTTGTTCTTTGGGATTTACGTTCCGTCATAAGAAAGAACAGCAAGGAATTCGTGTTTCTTCTGTGCTTACAGAGCCAACCTTGTATCGACGAATTCGGGAAGCTCAGAATTCTGATCTGAGGACTCAGAAGTTAACCCGTTTGGCTGAGGGTGGTAATACTTCTTGTTTCCATATGCAAGGAGACGGTCTGTTGTGTCTTTATGGTCGAGTAGTGGTACCCGAGGATTCTGATTTGAGGGATGAGATCTTATCACAAGCTCACCGCAGTCGATTCTCTGTACATCCAGGCAGCATGAAGATGTGTAAAGATCTTCGCACTCATTTTTGGTGGAAAGGGATGAAGCGCAGTGTCTATCAGTTTGTATCCCGATACCTTGTGTGTCAGCAGGTCAAGGCAGAGTTTAGACAACCTGGAGGGTTACTTCACAGCTTAGAGATTCCTAAGTGGAAGTGGGAGCATGTGACGATGGATTTTGTCACCCATTTGCCTATGTCTTCCAAGAATTGTGATGCTATTTGGGTTGTCGTGGACCGCTTATCGAAGTCAATGCATTTTCTTCCCTATAACCGTGATTATACCTTTGATAGGTTGGCGCAATTGTATGTGCGGAAGATCTTTCGATTGCATGGAATTCCGTTGAGTATTGTCAGTGATAGAGATCCGAGATTCACCTCGAGATTTTGGGGTAGTTTCCAGCGAGCCCTTGGTACTACTTTGAGCTTGAGTACGGCTTATCATCTCGAGACAGACGGACAATCCGAGCGTACTATTCATACTTTAGAGGATATGCTTTGCGCAGCGGTGATGGATTTTGGTCCAGCGTGGCATGATCATTTACCATTGGTAGAGTTCTCTTACAAAAATAGTTTCCATCACAGCATTGACATGGCTCCATTTGAGGCTCTTTATGGACGTCGTTGTCGTACACCTTTGTTTTGGGACGAGGTTGGCGAGCGTCAGGTTGAGGGTCCTCAGATGATTCAGCAGATTACTGATGCAGTGGAGTTGATCCGATGCAGGATTAAGGCATCCCAGGATCGACAGGCTAGCTACGCGAACACTCACTGGAGGCCGTTACATTTCGAGGTAGGAGAGCATGTATTCTTGCGTGTATCACCTTTTCGGAAGGTGATGAGGTTTGGTCGCAAGGGTAAGTTGACACCGAGATATATTGGTCCTTTTGAGATTCTTGAGAAGGTTGGGGACGTTTCCTATCGTCTAGCATTGCCACCAGATCTTTCGAGGATTCACGATGTGTTCCACGTGTCCTTGTTGAGACAGTACGTGGCGGATTAGTCGCATATTTTGCATCCGACCGAGGTACAATTAGATCAAGATCTCTCGTATGTGGAGAGACCCCTACGGATTCTAGACAGGAAGGACAAGGTACTTTGTAACAATCGTATACCGTTGGTGATGGTACAGTGGCAGCGCAGAGGTACAGAGGAAGCTACATGGGAGTTAGAGAGCCGAATGCGAGCCGAGCACCACGAGTTCTTTTGAGATTTTGTACTTCTTTGTATCAATTTTGTACTTGTTCAGTTGTAATAAAGGACATTTGGTTGACTATTCATGTTTTTCCTCTAGACTTAAATTTCGAGGACAAAATTTCTTAAGTGGGGGAGAATGTAGTAACCTGTATCCATAATTAACGATTAATGAGTATATTAATCATGTAATCATGTTTAAAATTATTAATACGTGATTAAGTAAGTTTCTGTTGGATTAACAGACTTCAGAAATGGATTCAAAATGATCGGAAAAGGCCCGAAGGATGACCAGGAACGGAAGCAACGTTAATGGAACGGAACCAACGTTCTGGCAGTTGATGTCATCCGTGATGTCAGCAAGATGATGTCATTGCTTACGCACTTGATGGTACATCGGAAGCAACGAAGAGGAACGGACACAACGTTCGGCAGAACGGACGCAACGATGGAGAACGGACGTTCCGTTCCGTGTCTATAAATAAAGGGTTCGAGAGCTCATTTCTCGCACCTCTTTCCTCTCTTCTCTCTCAATTTCTATGCCTTCTAACTTAGATCTAGGGAGATCTAGGCGTCCTATCGGGATTCCGAAAGTGGCACAGCGATCTAGACGTCGTATCGAAGCTGTGGCCTAGTTTTGAGGCTATCGACAGCAAGGGCTAATGACGGATGCAGGTATAGCTTTGGCTTCCTAAAAATATTTAGGAGTATAGAATGGTTTAGTTAAGGATTTTAGAGCTTATTATTGATGTATGGGTAATTGCATTGTAGTAGAAGTAGACTGGACTAATAGGCTTGGAGTCTAGATCAGTGGAGCTAGGTTTTGACCAGCAGTGTTAGAGGTACGTAAGTACTGACCGAGTTAGCCGACATGATATATTTGCATGTATGTTGTGTGAGCATGTGCTATATGTTTTATCATGCATTTGTTGGTACACGTTTTCAGATCAGTCAGATCTGATACCCGGAGCAGCGGAAGTTTAAAAAAAAAATTATTTTCTGATCTGGAACAAGTCCAGATCATGGCCATCAAATCCTTACGATTAAAATTAAACAAGTAAAATAATAATAACAATTATAATTTTACCTCTTCAAGCTATGGCTTGATTTATGGACTCCAACAGATTAAATCTGCTCTTGTTGTAAATCCCAGGAACCGATGACTCGCTCGATCAACTCCTGAATTAGGTCCACGAATAGAAAACTAAAACCCTCTGATTGATTGCACTAGAAATCAATCAGATGTTTATCGAAGAGATTTACAGATTTGATCTGTCAATTCAAAATGTAATTTTCAAAAATCACAGACTGAATTCTCTCAAAAAGGGAGACAAGATTTTCGAAAATTCTAAGTTGGAATAAACTGTAGGATTTTCGAAAACTGCAAGTGTGTAGTGTGTTCGAAAATCCCATCATCTACTATATATAATTTCTGTACTGGACTAACTTATATGTCTAATAGGACACTAATACCTTAGGGCCCATTAGTCATAACTTAAGCCTAACAAGCCAAGCCTGTTATTATAGAAATTAATATAAAATTCATCATGACTTCGATTGATAAACTGATTTCACCAATTTGCACAAAAACCAATTCTGCACCTTTTTAAAGTCAAGATAATTTTTCTGAATCTGAATTCAGTGATTTCCAAAAATGTCCATCCCTATGTCATTTTAGGAAACCTTACTCCCTTTGTTTTATTATAAGAAGAACAACTTTTCTTCGCCAAATTTAACTCTTTAAATTCAACTTTCTCAACGGGGATTATAAATCCATTACTTGTGTAACCCTCAATGGTTCAGGGATACAGCTAGCCGTGGGCTCATAACTCCTTGTGACTCGGAACAACAATTTCCGACTTACCCATCGAATCATGGTAAGAGCGCCTAGCAACATCGCCCCATGATTCCCTAGTTATCACTGATAGTGCCTGCAAGAACTAGTAGGTTTTGGTTAGCGTACAGTATGGTCCCTTCATTCATATATCCCGATCGAATCAACAACCATTGGTACATCGAGAGTCATTCAAGATTCGATAACTATGCAATACATCTTGAAGATCAAATAGTGACATCGCATGTTCTACTAGGAAACCAAGTAACCTAAAGCACATCATGTACTCTGGCCAGAAATTTGTCACACTAATATCTCCTCAGATCGCATAGGATATACACACTCGCAAGCGTGTGGTGAATCCTTGACAACAAAGCATTGACTCATATATGTGTCGTAACTGTACCCAATCTTGACACCTGATGACCCTCATAGAGTCGTTAAATGAGTCAAAGTACAGTACTAGCATATAGAGTCTCCATGATGTTTTAAGTAGTAAAGACTAATGGTGTACAACCAAAACCGCGGACTTATCCACTCAATTAATGATAACCACTTGGAAAGTCCAAATAGGGTAGTTCAATCATCCATCATATGAATATCCATTTGCATGCTTCGAACATCTCTATGTTTCATACCAATGAAACGTGGTACTCAGCATCGCAAATGCTAGTCTCAATCTCGAGCGATCCTTATCCTTATTTGCGGACGGCTCAATTGACTAGGAACTGTTTAGAATATACAGTGCTTATAAGATGTGTTTCATGATAGTCATCCAAGTATACTATCACATCTTACATGCACTCTAGTATATTCAAGGTCTTTATCTAAACATCGTATAGTTCGTCACAACATAATAATATGATAAAAGATAAAGTAAATGCCAATATAAAAAATGTAAATTATATTAAGCAAAGATTGTTTATACATAGAGTCATAAAAGCCCTTAGCCACAAGTTGGCTAACAGGGCACCTACTCTTTCAATCTCCCACTTGCCCTAAAGCCAACTAGTCATACTACATAGTCCCATTGCTTCGCGATGTTTGTCAAATAATGGTCCTGGCAAGGGCTTAGTAATTGGATCAGCGATATTGTCTGCAGAGGCCACTCTCTCGACAGTGATATCTCCACTTTCCACGATCTCCCGGATGATTTTGTATTTCCTCAGTATGTGTTTGGATCTTTGATGAGACCTTGGTTCCTTTGCGTGAGCAATGACACCAGTGTTGTCACAGTACACCGGGACTGGACCAACAGCTTCAGGAATGACCCCCAACTCTTGAACGAAATTCCTCATCCAAACGGCCTCTTTAGCAGCAGCTGATGCTGCAATTTATTCTGCCTTAGTGGTGGAATCCGCTGTGGTGTCCTGCTTGGAACTCTTCCAAGAGACAGCACCGCCATTGAGCATGAATACAAATCCAGGGGTTGATTTTGAGTCATCCACGTCGCTTTGGAAGCTAGAGTCGGTATAGCCTTACAATTTCAATTCTCTTCCCCATAAACCATGAATACATTCTTAGTCCTTCTTAAGTACTTAAGAATATCCTTCACAGCTTTCCAATGCATTTGACCGGGGTTGGTTTGATATCTGCTCGTGACACTCAGAGCATAGACCACATCCAGTCTAGTAGATATTATCCCATACATGATACTCCCTATGGCTGACGCATATGGTATGTGTGTCATTTTCTCTATCTCTTTGTCAGTCTTGGGAGACAAAGACTTGGATAGAGAAACTCCCTGGCACATAGGTAGATGTCCTCTCTTGGACTCATCCATAGAAAACCTCTTCAATATGGTGTCGATGTAGGCTGTTTGAGTGAGTCCTATCATTCTCTTAGATCTATCTCTATAGAACTATATTCCTAGAATATAGGACGCCTCACCTAAGTCCTTCATCAAGAATCTACCTGATAACCATATCTTTGTTGACTGAAACATCCCTACATCATTCCCAATGAGTAGGATGTCATCAACGTAAAGTACTAAGAATGTCACAGTATCCTTAACCACTTTCTTGTATATGCACGGTTCCTCTGGGTTCTTGATGAAACCAAAGTCCTTTATTGTTTCATCAAATTTTTGGTTCCAACTTCTTGATGCCAGTTTGAGACCATAAATTGATCTCTGAAGCTTGCATACCTTATCCTCGCTTCCCATGGATGTGAATCCCTCGGGCTGCATCATATAGATTTCTTCCTTAATGTTTCCATTAAGGAATGCAGTCTTCACATCCATTTGACATATCTCATAGTCATACCAGGCTGCTATGGCAATAAGGATTCTTATGGACTTGAACATTGCGACTGGTGAAAAAGTTTCATCATAGTCAACACCTTGTCTTTGAGTATAACCTTTTGCTACCAATCATGCCTTGTAGGTCAGTACCTTACCATCAGGCCCAAGTTTTCTTTTGTAGATCCATTTACATCCTATAGGAACAATTCCATCGGGAGGATCTAATAAAGACCAAACTTGGTTTGTATGCATCGAGTCTATTTCCGACTTCATAGCTTCAAACCATAAGTTCGAATCAGCATCAGAAATTGCTTCCTTGAAGTTTCTTGGATCACATCCAATGTCGGGTTCACTTTGATCCCCTTCAAGAAGCAGACCATATCGAATAGGAGGTCTAGAAGTCCTCTCGGATCTTCTAGTATGTGGCGTGTCATTTATTAGTTCCAGAGGTGCGGGATTGTTGCTTTGTATCTCGGGTTCTTCTCGTATTTCTTCGAGTTCCATCATCTTGCCTTTCTTATCAAGTAAGAACTCCTTCTCCATGAAGGTGGCATTCCTCAAAACAAACACTTTTGTTTCAGTAGGATGATAGAAATAATATCCGATTGAATTCTTCGGATACCCTACAAAATAACATAAGGTGGATCGACTATCCAACTTATCTCCCACTGTCTACTTCACGTAAGCAGGACATCCCCAAATCCTCAAGTACGAATACTTAGGAGTTTTGCCAGTCCATAATTCATATGTAGTTTTGTTCACTGCTTTAGTGTGGAAATTTTTTAACAACAATACCGCCGTTTCAAGTGCATAGCCCCAAAACGAAGGTGGGAGCTCAGTGAAACTCATCATAGATCGAACCATGTCCAACAAAGTTCGAACGCGACGCTCCGAAATGCCATTTAGTTGAGGTATCATAGGAGGAGTCCACTGAGAGAGAATCCCATTCTCTTTTAGATAGCCCAAAAACTCGGTACTTAAGTATTCTCCACCTCGATCCGATCGAAGTGCTTTAATACTCTTACCTAGTTTGTTTTCTACTTCAGCCTTGAATTCTTTGAACTTTTCAAATGATTCAGACTTATATTTTATAAAATATAAATACCCGTACCTAGAATAATCATCAGTAAAGGTAATGAAGTTGGTGTGACCAAATTTAGTACCAATACTAAATGGGCCGCAAACATCTGTATGGATCAAATCCAACAGATTTTGACTACGCTCAGGTTTTCTTTTGAAATGAGATTTAGTCATTTTTCCTTTTAGGCAGGACTCACAAGTTGGTAGAGAGTTAATATCAGACATATAAAACATGCCCTCTCCCACTAGCTTGTTCATCCTCCTTGAAAAAATATGACCTAACCTAGCATGCCAAAGATTTGCCGGGTTTTGACTATCGTTTATGCTTTTAATTGTTGTTTCCGGTTTATCAACATAATTAATTGGTACGTCTTTTAATTTTAAGTTATATAGATCGTTTTCAAGTTGTCCACATCCAATCAAACATTCATTCTTGTAAATATTGCAAATCCTATTCACAAAATTGCAAGAAAAACCATCTCTATCAAGCATAAAAATAGAAATAATGTTCTTAACCAAATCTGGCACAAATAAGGCATCTCTCAAAAATAACTTAAAATCGTTCTGCAAAACTAAATAAACGTCTCCCACAGCTTTGACTTCAACTCTAGAACCATTTTTGAGCCACAACTGGGTTTCAACCATCCTAAGCTTACGACTTCTTATCATCATCTGCAAATCATTGCAAATGTGAGATCCACATCCGGTATCAAATATCCAAGAAGTAGTATTAAGTGAAACATTTATTTCAATATAAAACATACCCTTTTCAGTTCGCAACTACTCGAAATATTCTTTGCAGTTACGTTTCCAATGACCGGGTTTCTTGCAGTGATGGCAAACATCTTCAGATTTGTTCACGTTTGAAGCCTTTATCTTATTCTTCTTCTTTGATCCAGTTTTCTTGGGTGGGGCAGAAAGTTTCTTACCCTTTGCACTTGTCCCCTTCTTCAAGTTAGAAGAGGAGCCTACCAAGAGTACTGATTTATCCTTCTTTAATGTGGCCTCATAAGTGACAAGCATATTGACCATCTCTTCAAGGGTGGCCTCTATCTTGTTCATATTGAAGTTCATCACAAAACCATCAAACGACGAAGGAAGAGAGAGAATTAACAAGTCCGCATTCAGTTCGTGCTCCAATGTCAAAACGAGTGTTACCAATTTTTCAATGAGCCTAATCATGTGTACCCCATGCTCACGGACCGAAGTCTCATCTCGCATGCGGCATGTCATGAGCTCTTTGACAGTGGCATACCTCTCGGATCTTGAATGAGCTCCAAAAAGTTCCTTGAGGGTCTTGTGAATGTCAGCAGCATTCACTGCAACCTCAAATCGCCTCTGAAGTTCATCAGACATCGAAGCCTGCATGTAGCATTTGGCCTTGACATCATGGTCCCACCATTTATCATGTTTGGCCAACTCTTCCGGACTCACAGTAGCCGGGGCTTCCTTTGGAAGAGGCTTTTCTAACACGTAGAAAACCTTTTCCGAATTTAGAACAATCTTTAACTTACGGAACCATTCCGTATAGTTTGCGCCAGTCAGTTTATTTTGTTCGAGAATAGAGAATAGTGGATTGCGCGAATTCATCATAAATGAAATACTGAAACGAAACTGACAATAATCAGTGATTGCTTAATTAATTTACTAAGACATAAAATAAGGCAAGATTAATTTTATGAATTTCACTCCCACTATTTTAACGATTTCACCACCCTCTAGTGAAAAAGAGAAACTGGTTTCCATAGTGGGAACATGGAGTCCAATTGACAAATCATAGTCCCGAATAATATCAACCAACCATAATTTTCAAAAGGTAGAGCCCAATTGCTTCCAAAGCAACCCCCATGTTTTTACCTCATGTCCGATAAGAGCCCAATAATATGACGCCGTTTATTGTGATATGTCAAGATGACCCATCAATATTAAGTTGTGATGGACGGTCGCCATGTGGATCCCCAATAATATGAGCCAATCTCATGGGAGTTCCACCCAACTTACAACATGTGTCGATCCAATGTACAGCTTTCCGACGAACGGGCCCCCCCAATAATATGAGTCGGACCATGCCCGCGGGTAGCATCTCATACATTGATCGTTGATGGAAGGTATGAACATTTAAACAATATTTAAATTCCCTTTTGTTAATCTTGATATCAATTTTAAATCATATTTAAAATGAGGGATTTTAATTTTGAAAATTTGTCTTAACATTTAATACTTGTATGCTTGCGGGATTCATGCAATTTAGTCTAACATGCATACAACAATAATATCGAATATTATATAAAGGATGATCGGTGCCTAGATCTAATCAACCTGTGGTTGCCAATCACGAGTCTAAGTCCAATCCTAGGTGATATGCAAGTATGCAATGCAATCCTATTACATTGAGCTTCCAATTTACATTTCTTCGGTCTTTATTGTCTGTTGGGCCCACCATTGTCTTCAAATCTTTATCACCCACTAAGTCTAATAAATTTACAATAAATTTCGATGACAAGTAGGGGATACATATTTAAGGGGTGGGTACGGGCCATAAACCAGGCCCACTTTTATTACATATGACTATTCATATTGGGCCATAAACCAGATCCATTAATAAAACACAACAACAATAATAAAACCAAATGTAAACAACCTAACATACACTTATAATATTGGTCATGGGCAGCCCCCACGTGGGGGGTTGGGCAGCCCGACACTGCCCTGGGCAGCGATCCAATCGCTGCCCCTGGGAAGCGCCAATCACTTCCCTGAGCAGCGCCGATCGCTGCCCGTGTTGTCCATAAAATTTATTTTTAAAAATTTTGTTTTGTTTCCCAAAAATCGAGGCCAAAATTTTGTATAATCGATAAATTTTAATCGTTTGATCTGAGAACAACCTGGCTCTGATACCACTGTTGGAACCCGTTTTCATATCAGTCAGATCTGATGCCCGAAGCAGCGGAAGTTTAAAAAAAAAATTCTGATCTGGAACGATTCCAGATCATGGGCATCAAATCCTTACGATTAAAATTAAACAAGTAAAATAATAATAACAATTATAATTTTACCTCTTCAAGCTATGGCTTGATTTATGGACTCCAACAGATTAAATCTGCTCTTGTTGTAAATCCCAGGAACCGATGACTCGCTCGATCAACTCCTGAATTAGGTCCACGAATAGAAAACTAAAACCCTCTGATTGATTGCACTAGAAATCAATCAGATGTTTATCGAAGAGATTTACAGATTTGATCTGTCAATTCAGAATCTAATTTTCGAAAAATCACAGACTGAACTCTCAAAAAGGGAGACAAGATTTTCGAAAATTCTAGCTTGGAATAAACTGTAGGATTTTCGAAAACTGCAAGTGTGTAGTGTGTTCGAAAATCCCATCATCTACTATATAAATTTCTGTACTGGACTAACTTATATGTCTAATAGGACACTAACACCTTAGGGCCCATTAGTCATAACTTAAGCCCAACAAGCCAAGCCTGTTATTATAGAAATTAATATAAAATTCATCATGACTCCGATTGATAAACTGATTTCACCAATGTGCAGAGAAACCAATTCTGCACCTTTTTAAAGTCAAGATAATTTTTCTGAATTCGAATTCAGTGATTTCCAAAAATGTCCATCCCTATGTCATTTTAGGAAACCTTACTCTCTTTGTTTTATTATAAGAAGTCAAACTTCCCTTTCGCCATATTTAACTCTTTAAATTCAACTATCTCAATGGGGATTAGAAATCCATTACTTGTGTAACCCTCAATGGTTCAGGGATACAGCTAGCCGTGGGCTCACAACTCCTTGTGACTCGGAACAACAATTTCCGACTTACCCATCGAATCATGGTAAGAGCGCCTAGCAACATCGCCCATGATTCCATAGGTATCACTGATAGTGCCTGCAAGAACCAGTAGGCTTTGGTTAGCGTACAGTACGGTCTCTTCATCCATATATCCCGATCGAATCAACAACCATTGGTACATCAATAGTCGTTCGAGATTCGATAACTATGCAATACATCTTGAAGATCAAATAGTGACATCGCATGTGCTACTAGGAAACCAAGTAACCTAAAGCACATCATGTACTCTGGCCAGAGATTTGTCACACTAATATCTCCTCAGATCGCAAAGGATATCCACACTCGCAAGCGTGTGGTGAATCCTTGACAACAAAGCATTGACTCCTATGTGTTTCTTAACTGTACCCAATCTCGACACCTGATGACTCTCATAGAATTGATAAACGAGTCAAAGTACAGTACTAGCATATAGAGTCTCCATGATGTTTCAAGTAGTAAGGACTAATGGTGTACAAAAAAAACCGTGGACTTATCCACTCAATTAATGATAACCACTTGGAAAGTCCGAATAGGATAGTTCGATAATCCATCATATGAATATCCATTTGCATGCTCCGAACATCTCTATGTTCCATACCAATGAAACGTGGTACTCAGCATCGCAAATGCTAGTCTCAATCTCGAGCGATCCTTATCCTTATTTGCGGACGGCTCAATTGACTAGGAACTGTTTAGAATATACAGTGCTTATAAGATGTGTTTCATGATAGTCATCCTAGTATACTATCACATCTTATATGCACTCTAGTATATTCAAGGTCTTTATCTAAACATCGTATAGTACGCCACAACATAATAATATGATAAAAGATAAAGTTAATGCCAATATAAAAAATGTAAATTATATTAAACAAAGATTGTTTATACATAGAGTCATAAAAGCTCTTAGCCACAAGTTGGCTAACAGGGCACCTACTCTTTTAGTTTTAGCATGTTTTACCACCTTAGCACATGCCTGATTTTATGTGTGACTGCATCCGGAGAGATATGAGTCATTGACAGTCTCCATAGGGAACATTGATCTCATGTTGGACTCGAGTCAGGTATGACAGTTTCCATATGGGACTTGTATCCTGTTTTGGATTCGGGTCAGGATGGGGTTGGCTCAGCCCTGATATAGAATATACGAGTACCCCGCGGAGTCGCTCTCTAGCCGGTACTGTATATTCCTGTCGCCTTGAGCAAGTGTTTTACCTGGGATTTTAAATCATCTGTGTGCGCATATTTGTACATATATCATTGCTTATGTATTGAGCGTTGTCGCTCACGCCCCTGTGTTTGGGTATTGTGGTGTACCTTATGACGGGGGTGGTTTGAGGCTGGACGGTCCAGGCAGCTCTCAGCAGGATTGAGGATCCGAGAGCATGTGATTTTAGAGGGTAGGGATTTGTTTACCCTGAACCTTCGATTTGGTTGTATAATGGTATTTATACACTTTTGTTATCGTCGGTTGTATTCTGCCGATTGAATTTGTTGTATTTTGATTATCCGCTCTTTACGCTTTTTATATTTTATTACATGCGCTAATTAACTCTGATTAGATAGTGGATCCGGGTAAGGGTTACTACAAACTTCTTATTTCAAATCACCATTCAAGAATTCACTCTTAACATCCATTTGGAACAACTTAAAATTTTTAGAACAAGCAAAATCAAGTAGCATGCGAATGGATTCTAGTCTAGCAATAGGCGCATAAGTCTCATCATAATCAATTCCTTCTTCTTGACTGTAACCCTTAACTACAAGTCTAGCTTTATTCCTAGTGATAGTACCATGCTCATCGAGTTTATTTCTAAACACCCATTTATTACCTATAACAGGTTTATCATCAGGTTAGGTTCAAGATACCATACATTCTTTCGTTTAAATTCATTCAACTCATCTTGAATATCAATAATCCATGAATCATCTAATAATGCATCATCTATAGATTTAGGCTCTACATGAAAAGCAAATGCAAGTTGATTACACAAATTATTAAGATATGAACGAGTAGATACTCCCTTTGATGGACTTCCAATGATGAGATCCATAGGATGGTCTTTGTGAAGTGTCCATTATTTTGGAAGGGATGTGTCCTCACTTGTATCATTGTTATCATTCAAGCTTAAGGAGGTCATCTCTTCTTCGAGTAATTCTACATCGTCATTGTTAGTGCATGAAGGTATATAAATAGATTCATCAAATACAACATGCATTGATTCTTCTACAAGTAAAGTTTTTTTACTAAAAACTCTATATGCCTTACTCGAAGTAGAATATCCAAGGAAAATACCTTTGTTGGACATAGCATCAAACTTACCAAGGCTATCCTTACCATTGTTGTGAATGAAGCACTTGGATCTGAATGCATGAAAATATGAAATGTTAGGATTTCTCCCCCTCCATAATTCGTATGGAGTTTTCTTGAGAATTGGCCTTATTGATACACGGTTGATGATGTAACAAACAGTGTTCATTGCTTTAGTCCAAAAATATTTAGGTAGAGAATGCTCACATAACATGGTCCTCTCAATCTCTACAAGTGTCCTATTTTTCCTCTCAATGACACCGTTTTATTTAGGAGTCATAGGACAAGAAAAAATGTGACCAATGCCTTTGTCTACACAAAATTTTGTAAAATTTTCATTTTGAAATTCAATTCCGTGGTCACTATGGATCTGTTTGATAAAAAGATTTTTCTCATTTTCAAATCTTTTGACAAAAGCTTTGAAATAGTCAAAGACATAATTTTTGTGGGCTAAACTAGTGAAACGTGAGAAATCATCCACAATAACAAATGCATAAATCTTTTCTCCTAGACTAGCATTCCTCGAGGGACCACATAGATCTAGGTGGATAAGTTCAAGGGGCATAGAAGTGGATACAAAATTTTTGCTTTTAAAAGATTTTTTTGTATGTTTGCCAAGCTGACAAGCATCATAAACAAAATCTAATTTTAAATTCAGTTTTGACATACCAACTACTAGATCAAGTTTAAAATGTTTTTCAATGGTACTAGGACCAACATGACCTAACCGTCTATTTCAAAGAATGTTGTCATCAACATTCAAGGATACAAGGCTTTTGATTATTAAAAAAGATAAAATATTTAAAGAAACCTTGTAAACATTTTCACATCTATATCCTCTGAAATTTATGGATTTTTCAGACATGAGTGATACAGTGCAGTGTTGGGAATTGAAATTAACTTCATAACCTCTATCGCATAATTGACTTATACTTAGTAGGTTATGCTTAAGTCCTTTCACAAGAAGAACATCATCAATCATAGTAGAGTTAGATATACCTATTTATCCGATGCCTCAATGATTCCTTTACTGTTGTCTACAAAGGTGACTGTCCTTTTTTCTTTTGGTTTGATTGATTGAAGCAGCTCCTTGTTTCCCATCATGTGTCTGGAGCAACCACTATCAAGATAACATATGCTTGGTGGCATACTTATTTTCTGTCCCTGCAATAAAATTTTTTGTACCCTTTAGATATTTTGTGTGGGGACCTCGGGTGCTAATCTCATTTCATAACATATAATCCATGATAATTCAAGTCAGGGCAACAAGGTAAGAAGCAACCCCAAATTTTTTTTTAAAACATGGCGCGGGCTTCGAAAATCTCTCCAATAAATCTGAAAATCTAGAATTTGCACTTTCTTGGATCCTCAAACATCATCTAACATAAAAAACATGAATTCAACACCAAAATCTAGAAGAAAACATGGAATATCATAAGGTGTTCTAGGATCCAAACGTTACAAGTTATTATAACAATACATGCTAGTAATTCAACAAGCTTCTTGTTGTTTATCACATACAACTAAACTTACCAAGTTCATACAAACTCTTATCTAGAGTATACACATGAGTTCATTGACAACAAATTCTCAACTCTAATCTAAAGTCACCACATCTATCTCGAACTTGTTCTTTCATGGGCGTCCCTGATTCGTTCCTGCCCCACCTATTGCCATGAACACATACAAACAAAGCAATAGACGGATAAATCCGGTGAGAATAAAATCCCAGTATAAACAACATATACATGCATAGCATAACATTGACAGAAATAACCATATAAACATATTTATAGGTATTAAATCCAATCTAATGCAATGCATGCTTTTAAAGATCTTCTATCAAGTTCTATATTGGTTCTTGGGATCCCGGGGAAGAAGAACACAACAAATATCCCACCTACTCTCCCTTTCGGGGTGGCGTTGAGCTCTTTTCCCGGACTTTGGCCCACTATATCGAGTTTCTAACCATAGGAGTTGATCTATCTCCTGAGTTCTTTGATATATGTCCAAACATCCGTCTTTCTTCGGCAAATTCGCCAATAAAATCTCAAAGGAATAGTTGGCTCAATATGAATGCAACAAAGTCTAGTAACATTGTACTCTAAGCTAAACCAACTATATATAAGCATACTAATCTAGTACACAAACAACAACATTCAAATAAACACACTAGAATACAAATAAAGTATGTGGTTTTGGACAACTCAAGGACTAGTCTATCTTGAGTATATTGTCCCACTTTGGTGATGTTGGTTTATACCTTTCTTATATTGGTTTCAAACTCTTCAAATCTTCACAAAATTCAGCACAACAAAGACTATCAAAATCTGCTCACAACTCTTGTCAATCCTCAAGGTAGAAGTCACAAACCTTGTTCAATCTTCTATCGGTTTCGAAGTCGGGATCTCGAGTTCGATCAAGATCTTAACCAATCTTAAAGGAAGCATATTCAAGCTATATATATAAGCAATAACTCACTTCAAACTCAGCACAAACAAATAGATGCAAATTCTAGCAAATCTTGAACCGGCGGCATAATGGTACGGAATCGGCAACCGAAACTGAAATCTAATCAATCTAACATCCCAACCAACTTCATATACATGATATACCAGCAGAAATACATCAATATACCAGCAATATCATAAGGTAAGAACATCGAATACTTTCTGAAAATCATATCAATTTCATCTAACATCCATTCTTCGATCCGGTTTTGAATAAATCATGCTTATACTATCAAGAACATAAATATACAATCAAATTCGGAGTTCTTCCTCATCTCAATTTTGAAATATGTTTTAAACATAATAAAACTTACACCAAATCTGTGGGGACCCGGGTTGCTAATCTTATCTTAGGGCAATTTATTATAATTAACAATTAATCAAGTACTTAACAGAATTAAAGAACCAAGAGCTAAAAAAAAAAATTTTTTTTAAAAAAATTACACTGTCTCGCTCGATCGGCGAAAGCTGCCCGATCGAGCGAGCTCAAACTAAAACTCTCGGGTCCAGGGATTATTGGCCTCGCTCGATCGGTGAATTTCTACCGATCGAGCGAGCACAAAACTTGATTTCTCTGCCTTGCACAAAAAGGGCCTCGCTCGATCGGTGAATTTCTACCGATCGAGCGGGCTACATTTTCTAGAAAATGCAGGAAAGATTTTTGCTGTCCAAACTTGAAACATACCAACACATACTCTGATACAAGCTTCAAAATCATAAACATGCAATCTAATAACATCTGATAAGCTTTTCTACACAAGTTACACATGTAGTTAACAACTTATACAACATTCTTGTATTCGTTTCTAACATGTTTATCCACTCAAAGTACATGTCTTGCTGCTACAACCCGTATCCTCACATGCTAAGACTCTACCTCGAGTTATCCCTGTCTTTTCTGACCAGCTCCTGCCCCACCTATTGCCATGCACACATACAAAACAAAGCAATAGCCGGATACCTCCGGTGAGAATAAAATCCCAGTATAAACAACATAAAGCGCGAGATAATAAATGTGAATGCAATGCATATGGCAAAAGAGGCTATCAAGCTGATATCAATCGAATATAAGTTTTTTGGGATCCCGAGGAAATACAATCTTTAACGAACACCAACTCACCCAATCAAGGTGAAGTTAAATACTTTATTTCCTCTGACTTTGGTGCAACTATAGTGAGTCTTCTGGCTCTGGAAGTAAGTCTACAATCCGTGCCACTCAACTACAGCCCTCCAAACGTCATATGCACTCTAGGCTTTTCAACCCTCTGTGCTTTTCAGGCTGGAGTTCAAGATGAATGCAACATGTTCTGTATGCATTAAATGCTATAAAACATCTTGAACAACTAATCACATAAGCATGTAAAGCAATCAAAGCATCTAATCACATAAAATACATAATCAACCAAGTATGTGATTAACAAGGGAATACTCAAAACGATAGCTATTTCAAGTGTTCTATCCCATCTGGATTCGCTGTCATTTATACCTTTCAATGTCGAGTCTGAAAGTACTTTAAATCTGCAATGACATCAATGATAAATCATATCAAAAGGTTGCTTAATTCCTCAACTCAATCTCAAGTGCAATGCTAGCAAACCTTGCTTCAACTTTGTCACGGTTCGAAGACTACGTCTCGAGTCGTCAATCTTGTGCTAAGATCTGAAATGATATGTATACAATCTCACAAGATCAGATTTCAACTCCTATCATACTTTGTTTTGTCAATATAGCAAAGTCATGACAATATGCGACTCGGAAGCGTAACGGCTAAACACCGGCAATCCAAACCATAATCAACTCAATCCAACAAGCATATAGATCATAATTCCCCAACATATCAGCATGTCTATACACAACCAAGCATAATCAGAACTAGGGAATTTTCGAAAAAACTTTAATAAATCATATAAAATCTGAACAACAGTCTTTTTCAGAACCGTCTACGAATACGTAATCGGTACCAGCTCAATCACATATATAACCAAAAAGAATATCAACCCATCTTCAACATAAAAATAAAGTATGAGAAATATGCATGAAACTTGTACCAAAACGAAGGTCTCGGAGCGGTGATCGCAGATATATATTTATCTGGAATTTCTGACAACCGGAGCGCACAATATCAAAGCTTTTTAAGAGACAAAAATGGGGTTTGGAGGGTTTCAGCCGTGCTTCCTTTTCTTTCTGCTGAGTACACGTTAAAATGGTAAGGAAAGCAAGTGGTTTGATGATATATCTCCCATATTTGCACTTTAGTCCCTGAACTTTTGGCTATTTGCAATTCAGTCCCCGAAAAAGCGATTTAATTCAATTTCAATCAATTTCAATTTAAGAATATTAGAATTTAATTCTAAACTCTAAAAATTCTCAAATTAAAAATTCTCAGATTAAAATTAAATAATCTCGGGCCTTACATTTTGGGTCCATCATTGTTAGGGATATAACAATAGTCACTTGATAACATAATCAACACTTTTCAAGAGTGCTCCCAGGAAAGGTAGGTAGGGCTAAGGCCTCTTTAAAAACCTATCTCCTTAGACAGAGCAAAGTTCATCAGGGAGACCATTTGCAAGACAAGGCAGTTTAAACCGATCTATGAAGAACTCCCTTAGATCATGTTTTCATAATGTCTCCTCATGATTATTGAGAAATCTTAGGTCTCCATTTCAGATAACTTCTTTCATTATATTGATGTACATGTCTTAGTGATTTACACTTAGGTATAACATGACCATCTTTATAGCAATAAGTACAGATAGGGGGTGATCTCATTTTAGCCTTAGAATAAGACTAGCGAAGTTTATAGATTTACTACCATTCCCTATTCCTCCTTTATCAAAGCTACATTTTTGCATGCTTAGAATATTGTTCAATTTATTACTACTTACATTGAATTTATCAAATGATTTTTCTAAGTGAGCTATATCATCCCTTAATCTTAATTTTTCATGCTCCTTAGATTCTAATTCATTTTTAAGACTCTATTTTCCTTTCTAAGTGATTTAGCCATGTAAAACATAAGTTTATATGCATGTATTAATTTATCATAGGAAGGTACCTCATCGTCGTCGTCAGAGACGATGTCATCATCCTTAGCCATGAGACAGATGTTGGCTTCCTCGTCGTCGTCATCACTATTGCTCCATGTTGCTATGAGTGTCTTCTTTTTCCTTTTGTCAACATTCTTTTTGAGAGGGCATTCATTTTTATAGTGCCCTTGTTGTTGGAAGTTGTAGCATGTAACTTCCTTCTCCGGCTTATTCTCCTTTTTGAATTTATTCTCTCGTATGAATTTTTTGAATTTCCTTGCGAAGAGCGCCATATCATCATCTTCTTCTTCTTCAACTTGGCTTGATAAGGCTGTACGCTTTGCTTTGATCTTTTCATATTCCTTCTTTATTTCCTTTCTTGTGGATAACTCTAGTTCATGGGTTTTAGGGTCCCATGAAGTTGATCAAGATCATAGGAGGCAGTGTCACCTTTGTTGGATTCAATGATTTTCGTTCTCTTTGCATCCCACTACTTGGGTAGTACTCGAAGTGCTCTTCTCCATACTTGCTTGGTTGGATAGTTTTCACCTAGTTGGGCAAGATCATTGATGATTTTACTGAGTCTTCGGAACATGGTATCAATATCTTCCTTGGCATCCATCTTGAAGGTCTCGTATTTTAGTTGTAGAAGATCAATCTTTGTCTCCTTGACTTGGTTTGTTCCCTCGTGGAAAATCTCCAATTTGTCTCAAATTTCTTTTGTAGAGGAGCACATAGAGATCCGTTTGTGCTCGTTCATATCTAGATAACAATGAAAAATATTCATAGCTTTAGCATTTTGAGAAATTAATCGCATATACTCTTTTGAAAATTCGTCCATTCCTTTCGGAACTTTGATACCATCCACTATTTTCATAGGAACGTAAGGACCTTTCACCGTCACTTTCCAAAGGTCATATTCTACGGATTGGATATATAGAGACATTCTATTTTTCCAATAACCGTAATTTATGCCGTTGAAAAGAGGAGGACGATCGGTTGATTTTTCTTGAGCATAATCACTTGCTAGATTTTCCATAGAGCCTTTTGAAAAATATTTTCAAAATGTAGCTCTGATACCACTTGTTGGAACCTAATGGGGGGAATTAGGTTCTATTGGCAACTTTAGCAATTTAAAATAATTTTGCGAAAACGCAAGCGGAAGACTTAGGGCAGTCAAATATAAATGCAGTAAGTAAATAAAGTAAATGACAAAAAGTAAATAAAGCGGTAAATAAGAGAGGATATTTTTATGGAAGTTCGATGATAAATCGTCTACGTCTCCCCTTCTTAGTTAAGATCGATTAATCAAGGTATCACTAGCAATTCATCTTGGCCTTGATGGCTCCAAGTTAGCCGATACAATAACAACACGATCACCGCGTCTCTTGGCCTTGAGGGCTCCAAGGATAGCCACAACAACACGATAAAAACTCGGCTTCACACTCGAGTATACACAACTACTATTTTCAAGCACTTATACAACTCGATACACAAATATATATTGAGGGACTTTGAAATAGGCTTAGAATACTTGAAGGATCGCTCAAATGGTGCTTGAATGAATGAGACAGTCGGATGTTGAGTTGTGATTCCAAATGGCCTCGGAATCCGTCTATTTATAATGCTGAATCGGGTGAGATCAGACCGTCCGATCTGGGCTTTGGATTCTCCGAATTGGACTGATTCAAATTCAAATATATGCGGCTGTGGCACTGTTTGGATTTTTCGAACTGAAGATAGGATTGTTCGATCGGCTGCATTAAATCCATTTTCGATCAAAAGTCTCCAGACAAGATCTGTTATCATCGTAAAGATATCGGAGCGTCCGATTGGGTCTTCGGATCCTCTGAACACTTGCTTCGTGCCCTCCGAACTTGACTCTGAAGATTAAAATATTTATTATATGGTTCGAACCGTCTGATCTCCAATCAATGTGTCCGAATCCATGCTTCGTGTCCTCCGAACTAGCATCCGAACATTTAAAAATTTATGGAACTACTTCGGACTGTCCGATCAGGCATCGGATCGTCCGATCTCTGTAGTTCGAAAATTTCAACTTCTGAACTTGTTCATAGATTTTAAGCCACCAAATTTGTTCTTCGATTTTCAATATTTTTCTAACACAAAAAAATTAATATCTGCAAATTTCTCACTTAAAAATATTAGTAACAATTAACCTAGTTTTGTAATCATCAAAACATAATATTTGAGACTTGTTAATGCATTAAAAACATTAATCTCACAACACGAGATTTGTATGCATTTAAGGAGTAACACCTTGATATCTTTCCATATTATGAAATATTTATTTTAGTCTTTCACTTACTAAGATTGGTAGTTGAGATTGTGATTTAGTGTGTGATATATTTTAAATTATGAATTGATTAAGCTAATTTGATAAGATATAGCTTTCCAAGATTTAAAATAAATTTGGTTGTTTTAAATATGATAGCAGATATTATCTCGTATTTAAATTACGTATCTATCTTCTAATTTAGATTGCTTGCCTTATCTATGCATAACTCTCATGCTTAAAGATGAAATCAGATCGAGAAGCAAAAGAGTGAAGTACAAAAAAACACAAAGCAACATACAAAGATGAATAGAGAGGTTTGCTACTAAAAAGAGATTTGAAGATTGCTACGTTTTTTGAATTTCCTTGAAGTGTCAAAAATCCGTGAAGATATCTTAGGAGAAGATCTTCTTAGGTTTCTCGAATTTTGGCATTCAACATCCACTTCCTTTAGTTTCATATTTTGTGTTCTTCTGTGTATTGTTAGGAAGTGGTTTTTGTTTTCTCACATGCTTTTGAGAAAATTGATTTTTTATAACATTCACTAGTCTCGAGTTTTGTAAAATGTTTTGAAGTTTTTCTAGTGAATACCTAAGGCACCGCGCAAGTACTTGGTACTTGTGCATAATTATACCTGAGTATTTTGTTATTAGTATTTGTTTTCATCAAGTGTTGACAACATAAAGAGACAACATCTTTTAAAATCTGATGTTTGTGAAGTGTCTATTCATGTCAAGGACAGAAACCACATAATAGAAAGCGCTATTACAAATCTAAACCAAAGTAAATACTTTTTTATAGCTTAGAAGATCCTAAATTGAAATACTGCAATATACAACCTTGGGTATATTGATTGTAGTAGCCCGTAACCAAAATCAGTAATTAAGAAATTAATCATAATTACTTGGATAGAGTTCGGAAGCTCCGAAGGTGAGTTCGAAAGTTCCGAACAGGATCGGAAGCTCCGATGCAGGATCGAAAGCTCCGATAATATTACGTCAGGCATGACGTGTGGTTGGATCGGAAGCTCCGAACAGGATCGGAAGCTCCGATCACCCCTATCCGGAGTCAACAAGTGATATTTTGACACGTGGCAGATTAGGATCTTCGGAAGCTCCGATGTCAGGATCGAACATTCCGATCGAGGTTCGGACGTTCCGATCAAGGATCGGAAGCTCCGATCGTTGTCTATAAATAGAGGGCCGAGGCTTCATTTCCAATTGCCAATTCCGAGTATTTCCCTCTCCTTTCTAGTCTATTCGAGTTGTTCTAGCCTTCCTAGGCTTGACCCGGCGGTCGGCGAGGCATTCGAAAGTCGTAGCAGAGTTGTGCCCAAGTTCTGGAGGCATCAACATCAAAGGGCTAACGACGGACGAAGGTATAGCTTTTGCTTCCTATAAATATTTAGGAGTATGCAATAGTTTAGTTAAGGCTTTTAGAGCGCTTTAATGATAGTAGTATCATTTGGCAGTGTAGAGCAGACTATAGGCATGGACCTAGAGTTGGTAGAGCTTGCACTGATTTGAGGTACGGAAGTACTGTTCGAGATATCCTGACTGAGTATGCATGTATTATGTGACTGCATGGTTTATATGTCATTGATTTATGCTGCATTCATTTGCATACTGAGCTATCTCCTTCGAGATGTCTGTTAGTAGGGTTTTTCCCTATCCTGTTAGTGGTTGGACTTCCATCGATTTGGGTCCAGCATATCCACTGGTATTATGGTATGGGAGCCACCTCCTGAAGCGACGACAGAGCGTGCTACATACCAGGGCCCGGTCTGTCTCTGTTATCTGATCCTTGACCTCGAGTTTATAGGGAGTTCACTTTGCATGCATGTATACTCATACTCTCGTACTGAGTATTTTATGCTCACGTATCGTACTCTGTGTTTCTGGACACCCTATTCCATGGGGCAGGTTTGCGATTGGACGAGGTGAGTGGATCCAAGAGGGGCTAGTCAGTGGTTGACCAGCTGGAGCTTCGTCTAGGTTTTATTTCTGTTGTTTTGAGGTTGATACAGCTATTCGATTTGGTTGTATATTATTTGGATAAATTACAGATTCCTTACTTGGGATTGTATAATGTTTATGGTTTCCGCAGTTTTATTCTGATATCTGTTTAAATAAGTTAATTGCATGTCTAAGTTCTGTTAGTAGGTGATCCGGGTAAGGGTCACTACATTGATTCTTTCAAAAGAATCCACTAAGATCCATATGTTGCATTTGCGGCAGTCATTGTCACTCAATCATATCTAAATATTGTAATCCTGTCATCGGAAATTATAATATATAAAAAAAAATAAAGGATTAAGTCTTTTAGAACTTAGTGAGGATAATATATTAAGTAATTCTCGGTAATTGATCGCTTAATTCGGTATTTACTAGCAAGTGCACTAGGTCAAGTAATAGTAAAGTGGATAGAGAGTTCAAGTATCGATCCCACAGGGACTGTAGTCAAAATCTCAAGAATTAATTATTTTACTTAATCTAGACAAAATCATAAAGAGCGATTTGATTTAAATAAAATAAGAATTTAAAATAAAAACTTTTTAAGAAATAATAATTAAAATATTTGAAAGACAAAATTAATAAAAACGAGACAACCAGGACACGCGTAGGTGCCGAACAAATCATGTAACATGTAGTCGATTCAGGACTCAAATCTAATCTTATATTACGGTGAATTCTCCTAATTTATTTAACAGTCTATTTCTAGAACAGTTAAACCTATTCAAATATTTACGGATTAATTTTCATAATTCTAATCAAACTAAAATGCATTATAAACTGTGAGAATTCAGTTTGCACCTAAAACCGCACGATGAAATCGAATACTATTTCTAGTCAATTTTACCTCGTGTTAATTATTAGAGTGGTCGAAATCAATTCCTCCTCTATCGACTTGGAATCTATTAACATGCAAGAAAACAGTTGATCATACTATTCACACGACAAATATAAATCTAACAATCAATAAAATCAAATCAAATCTGAAAAATCCCAAATAAACATCCAAGTTTTCTACATAGATTTGTCCGGTCCAATCACGCTGTCTTGGTTGAAGAAAATCAACTCAATAATTAAAAACAATAATTCAAAAATAAAAAGAAGAAAGGAAGAAAATACTTTGAAAAAGATGGAGAAGATTTCCAATCTCAAAGTCTCCCAGTCGCCTCCCTGTCTGATGTGTGCGTTATCGAACCCTTAATCTGATGCTAAAAACGATATTTATATGCCCAAAGATATGCAAAAGATAATATCCTTCCCGAGCAAGAGTTTCCAATTTTAAAAAGTCTGCCCATGCGGCTTGCTCGAGCGCAGTTTTCTGATGCTAAAAACGATATTTATATGCCCAAAGATATGCAAAAGATAATATCCTTCCCGAGAAAAGTTTCCAATTTTAAAAAGTCTGCCCGTGCGGCTCGCTCGAGCGAGCACAAAGTGCGCTCGAGCGAGCAACTCTCTGCTCTGAGAAATTCCTGACCCATATTTCTCGCTCGAGCGGAAACAAGGCGCGGTCGAGGGAGTGCTTTTCTTCCTCGAGAAACATTCACCACACAGACCATGCGCGATAGCCCATCTTCATGCGCGATAGCGCACCTTTCACTTCCAACCGTGCAAGGCATGCACGATTCCCATGCGCTATCGCTTATCTCTTCTCCAACAGCATAGGTTCATGCGCCCTTCAGCAACGCAATCGCGCTATTTTTCCTCCTCAAAGCTCCGCATCTGCTCTTCGTTATTTTCTCTTGGTTTTGCGCACAGATGACTGATCTAAGGCACAACAGCACATCTTCTTCTATTCTTTAAAATGCCAATGCTCATCTTTGTTCCAAAAACACTAAGTTTCCGTCATTTTCTGTAAATAAACCAAGGGAATGATGTAAATACAACATGCACGAAACGACACAAAAACACATACAAAATAATATGAACGTAAGCAAAATATATATAAAAATATAACAAAATAATGCATAAAAAATGTACTCATCAACACCCCCATACTTAACTCTTTCTCTCCCTCGAGCAAGATATGCAAAAACAATATGCAAACAACGACATAAGTAAAAATGAATCATGAACTACATAGCCTCCAATAAGTTCCAACTTCAACAACTAAAAACCACAAATACTTCTGATTGTACACAATACACTGTCAGTTTAACGTAAACGTGTGTGTGTGTCATGTCATTCCATTTTCATGCAACTTCAAAAGAATCTGTCCTAAAAATGCTTAGCGAACTATGACAAATAATGCAAGTGTCACAATTTAGCACTCTTTCATCCCAATAATCCCAAACAAAAACATGGACTCTCTTGAGATAAATTACGCACCACCGGATTTTGCACCCGGTTTTCTTAAGCCCCAATAATTTCCCGCAAACTTAGCTATAACTAGGATAGGATTTGAATTTCAATCCCCTCGTCTATAGCCCGGATGGAGCTACAATCTCATTTAGCCCGCAAACTTAGGTATGAAAAATTTATTATAATTTCAATCATTTTCCAAGCCCGAATGGAATTGTTATTTTTAAAAATTTCAAATTTTTAACCCCATGTAATCCGCATACTTAGCGACGAACTGAGGATTAGGATTTCAATCCCTTGCTCGTAACCCAGATGGAGTTAACTTATTATTATTCAAAAATTTTGTCAAAAATTTTCTAGGTGCTCCCAAGATTATACATGCAATGTCATAAAATCATCAAGAATCCAAAGACACTATCATGATCAACAAACACCTATTACCGTGCAATGGTCAAGCAAACACGAATTTCATCAATTACTTTGCTACACTACACTAGTCTAACATGCGTGCTTAAAAAGATTCACGATTCAACCAACAAATTCTCATGTTCAATAAAAATCAATATTTTCTAAAAAAACAAAAAAATTTTCAACTCTATAATCATCGGCCAACATTCATCATTCTACTTATTCACACAACACAAAAACAAAACATAATGAGATGCATGATTACGAACTATATGCAATGAACTAGACCAAATGAATGCAAAAAACAATAATGAACGAAACAAAACATAATTAAACAACACCCCCCATACTTATCCAAAGCATTGCCCTCAATGCACTAGAAACACAAACAATATGCACAAACAAAGAACAAATGCATGACAAACAACAAAAACATAATGAAACTGAAAACTGAAACTTCCTTGGTTAATTCGCTGTCATCTCCATCATTCTCTTCCTCTTCACACTCGAGCAGCGACGTCTTTTGAGGTGACAGTAGCAGACTGGGTGAATTGGCATTCACGGCAAACTGGCATGGGAAAGAACAAAAATCAAATAGAAAAAAAACAAAAACAAAAACAAAAACCAAAAATTAAACGAAAAATCAAGGGAAAGAATATTGGGCTGCCTCCCAGTCATAGCTAAATTTATAGTCTATAGCCCGACTATATTCCTCTTTAGCTTCATGGCGGATCATCCACTGTCGTGAGAGGATTCTTGGCACTTTGCCCAAAAAAATTCATAGGCTTGTTTTCGTCTGATTGGTCAACCTGCAAATATGCACCAGCACTTTCATGAGTTACATCAATAGAATGCACATCATAGCAAGATGGTGAAATTCGAACATCATTAGCCGACTTAAGCATAGTAAACACGACTTTCTCATCATTTAGTCTTAACACCAATTATCCCTTTTCAACATCAACCAATGATCTACTCATGGCTAAAAATGGGCACCCTAAAATCAGAGGCACCTCACAATCCTCATCCATGTCAAGAATAACAAAATCAACAGGATAAATAAACTTATATATCTTGACTAGGACATTCTCAATTATCCCCCTTGGGTATTTAATAGATCCATCAGCAAATTTAAGAGAAATATTCAATGGTTCAATGTTTCTTATACCCAGTTTTTTAGCAAGTACATAAGGTATCAAATTGATGCTCGACCCTAAGTCACACAAAACATTATCAAAAGAAAAATTTCCAATTTGACAAGGTATTGAAAAACTCCCTGGATCTTGAAATTTTCGTGGGAACTTATTTTTCAACACTGCCGAGCATCCCTCATCCAGTTTAACTTGCGTCACATCATTCAACTTCTTTTTATTCCTCAGTAAATCCTTCAGAAATCTAGCATAATTCGGCATCTGAGCCAAAGAATCTGTAAAAGGTATGTTAATATGAAATTTCTTGAAAATTTCAAGAAAATTTTTGAATTGAAGATCAAATAATAATTGCTTAGATCGCTGAGGAAAATGTAAAGTAAAAATATTAACATCAGTATTAACTTCAAATTTCGAGATTTCACCTTCTTACCTGTCTTTGAGGAATTTTCAGCACGCGCATCCTTCCTGGAATCTGAATTATTTGGTCCCTCCATAATCGTCTCTTTGTTCCTCTGCTGCTCAGGTTTTTTAGATTGTGCTCAAGTCACGACCATGATAGCATTCACGCCTCTGGGATTTGGTTCAGTGTTACTCGGCAAAGCTCCAGTAGGACGAGTAGACAGTTGGATTGCTATCTGAGCCATCAGAGTCTCCAACTTTTGTAGCATAACTTCCTGATTCTGTAGCCGAGCTTCTGTACTAGCCACATACCTCATCATTATCTCCTCAAATCTCGGCTTCTGCACCTCTTTCTTAGGTTGACTCTGCTAGTTCTGATTGTAGGTGTTATTATATGAGTTGTATGGCTGTCGTCCTTGATTTCCTGCAAAATTAGCCGCTTCAACTTCAAACAACTGTTGTTCTTCTTGCAGATTCCCTTGTACTTGAGTCACTGACGCTACATTCATAAGTGTCACTTGGTGTGTCAGAGCGTCAATCTTTGCATTTAGAGCCATTAAAGAATCGACCTTTAGAACTCCAGCCTTCTTCTACTTCTTCACATTCGGCCACCCAATATTACTCTCTGCCATATTACCAATGATCTTCCATGCATCTGCCGGTATTTTCCTGAATAGGCTTCCATTAGCAGCAGCATCCAACATGGATCGAACACACTGATTAGCCCCATTGTAGAAAGTCTGAGTCTGCTGGCTCTGAGTAATATTATGTTGAGGACACATCCTCAACATCATTTTAAATCTGGTCCATGCCGCATGAAGAGATTCTCCCTCCTTTTGCTTGAATGAGATGATGTCAGAGAATAATTTTTCCATCTTCGTAGGAGGGAAATACTTTTTCAAAAAAGTTTGTACAAGTTGGGTCCACGTAGTGATAGAACTGCAGGCAAATCATCCAGTCATTCCATTGCTTCGTCTTGCAGAGAGAATGGGAATAACCACAGTCGCACTGCATCAGATGTTACCCCATTAACCTTGAACGTGTCGCAGATCGAGAGAAAACGCTTCAGATGAGCGTAGGGGTCTTCCACAGATGTGCCCCCAAATCTTGCTTGAAACTGAATCATCTGAATAATTGAAGGCTTCAATTCAAAGTTATTCGCCTCCACAGCAGGGCGAACGATGCTAGAGTCATATCCTTCAACTGGCGGATGAATTAAATCCAAAACTGTACGATTGTCCGCCATATCTTTCTCTGATTCAGATTCTGACTCTAGTTCAAGATTGATAGATATCCTGGCATTTTGAATCCTGTTGAGCGTGCGTTCGATCTCTAAATCAAGTGGTAGTAGCTCCCTAGATCGAATGCTATGCATGCACAACAGATAGTACCTAAAAATCACCAAGAAATAAAATTCAGAATTTAAGATAATAAATAAAGTCTACACTCAAGTGAAATAAAAATTCTGATATCAAAACAGTCCCCGGCAATGGCGCCAAAAACTTGACCACTTAATTCGGTATTTACTAGCAAATGCACTAGGTCGAATAATAGTAAAGTGGACAGAGAGTCCAAGTATCGATCCCACAGGGACCGTAGTCAATTCTCAAGAATTGATTATTTTACTTATTCTAGACAAAATCATAAAGAGCGATTTGATTTAAATAAAATAAGAATTTAAAATAAAAACTTCTTAAGAAATAATAATTAAAATAGTTGAAAGAAAAAATTAATTAAAACGAGACAACAAAAACACACGCAGGTACCGAACAAATCATGTAACATGTAGTCGATTCAAGACTCAAATCTAATCTTATATTACGGCGAATTCTACTAATTTATTTAATAGTATATTTCTAGAACAGTTAAACCTATTAAAATATTGACGGATTAATTTTCATAATTCTAATCAAACTGAAATGCATTGGGAACTGTGAAAATTCAGTTTGCACCTAAAACCACACGATCAAATCGAATACTATTTCTAGTCAATTTTACCTCGTGTTAAATATTAGAGTGATCGAAATCTATTCCTCCTTTGTCGACTTGGAATCGATTAACATGCAAGAAAACAGTTGATCAGGCTATTCACAAGACAAATATAAATCTAACAATCAATAAAATCAAATCAAATCTGAAAAATCCCAAATAAACATCCATGTTTTCTACATAGATTTGTCCGGCCCAATCACGTCGTCTTGGTTGAAGAAAATCAACTCTGTGAGACCCCGTTTCTAATCTTCTATTCTCGAATAATTACACAAAATCGAACACGAAGAGCAGCGTAAAATCGAATCAAAATTTTTATTTTTATTTTTTTAAAGAGAGCCTCGCGCCCGCGCGAGGTCATCACCTCGCGCGCGCACAGGCTACGCGAGCAGAGGCTCGCGGAAATGCTCACGCCCGCGCGAGAGGAGAGCTCACGCGTGCGCGGGCAAAAACTCCGGAGCCTCTCCAGGCTCCTCGCGCGCGGGCGAGGTGCGCAGGCAAAATGGACAGAAAGGGAGGGAGATCCTGGGAAAAAATTCAACAAAGGAAATTCTAGATATTCCAAGACTCAAATACAATACAAATCCATATTTAGAACATACAACGGGTTCTAAGCTCTGCCCAACAATTACAACCAAAAGTCGAGTTCTAAAATAGAGTTCAAAAGACTCAGCAAAACTAATACAAGTTCAACAAATTCGACCCTACGACGCGGAGTCTCACTTCTATCAATCTCACCCCAAGCTAACCAAGACGACTCGGTCCAGCTCCTGATCCTCCTGTTGCCAAGTACACATACAAACAAAGACAACAGCCGGATAAACCGGTTAGAAATATAATTTCTAAGTAAAAGGGACAGGCATGCAATATCAGATAAACACCTCAGATTGAATTGTAATAATCAATAACAAATCAAAATAAGAATGAATGAATGCATGACTTCAAAACTCGGGATTATCTAATCGGATAATCGAATATCAATCGGTACTCGGTTGGGATCCCGGGGCCAAGTCTTCACAACAACTCACCGACACACCCATTCGGGGTGGATGTCGTTCAACTCAACCCCTAGACTTTAGAGCAAATATAAGAAGTATTCTGGCACTTGGAAAAACTCGAAATCCAAAGCCACTTCAATATAGCTCCCTAAAACATCTATCTTCAAAACGAATCGAATAATTGGCTCAATATGAATGCAAGTGTAAACAATTAATCAATCAAGTTCACACAAGCAATTAACATGAAGTGTGTGATTTTCGGGGCTCGAGAGTCAATCGAACTCGAGTATTCAACCTCATTCGAATCAATGTCATCTTTTACCTTTCAAGTCCGTCGAGGATTCAAATCTTCTCCAACTCTCGATTCGATTCAACTTCCAAGTTCGATCCAAACCCAAAACTCCAATCCAAATCTGAAAATGAAGAATATACGGATTCGGTTTCAATCCAACTACTCAAACAAACCCGAAAATCAAACCGAAACAAACGACCGATAATCCAAAACTCGATTTCGACGGCATAACGGCTATAAACGATCAAACCAAAAATATCCAACCATATCAAACAACTCCAAACCGTCCATATCAACTTCTCAACCAACAAACAATCAAAAACCAACCAAAAAAATCAATAACCCATTTTCGAATTTAAGCCTCAAAATTCATATAAAATCCAAACTTCGACCTTTTTCCGAACCGACTTCGAATACACGGTCTATGCTAGCTCAAACACAATATACCCAAAAATTATCAAATTCTGACAACCCAACAAAAATCAAAGTTCGTGGATCGTAGCAAAACTTACGTCCAAATGAAGCCTTTGTTGCAGTGATCGTGAATCTCAACTCGAATCTAAAATCTAACGGTCGGATCGTGCGAATTGGACGGAGCAAAAGCTTGAAGAAGCTTCCATGGCTTCTCTCGTTCTCTCTCTCTTTTTTGGAGTGTGGTGAGGGAAGAAAGGAGTGATGGGGAGAGGTAGGGGATATGATTAGTTATTATATACAACCAATAATATTTTAATCCCCCTTTTGATTAGTCAACCGGATTATTGCAATTCGGTCCCTGCAACTCTAATTAAATCGATTTAATTCCGGCTCAATTAATCTTCACTAATTCCCAAAATAAATAATAATCAACTCTGTTAATCACGAAATAATTAATTTCAGGGCCTTACAATTCTCCCCCTCTAAGAATCGATTTCGTCCTCGAAATCAAATTAGTTCAATCTCATAAAAACAAGATAAAGTTCAAAGTCTGCTATAAAAATTCTTCTCTCGAAATAACTCTGAAATCGCGGTTCTAATCAAACTCCGCTTCCTGCACAGTTTCTTTAAATCCGTATCGGCTTAACTGCACAAACTCATCTGAAACGGTTCCGCTAAGAAGCTGCAACTATAATCGGTCAACTCTGAATCGGTTGTCTCACACAAAACTGGCGACACATCAATTTTCGTCTCAACAACAAGAAAAATATGTGAATCGGCAACAAAAGACGTGAAGCCCGTCGAGAATACCCAAAGAATACGGAAGATTAAAGTAGTGGAAAACAAGGAGAACTGAAGGAGTAAAAGTCAGTAGGCGAGATCGCCTAAATCCTTTAGAATCTCAAAGGAGCTCGAGAGTTCATCGAGACAGTTCTCTCTCTTATTATTACTGTCACAACCTCTAAAAGGAGGAATCTTCTTAATTACTCGGCCTCCCTGAACATAAGTACAGAGATCTGCGTCGGAATCCGAGTAATTCGTTTATTCTTCTTCTCAAGTCATCTTTATCTTAGACAGGAAATCTACATTCGTCTATCAAAACTCGAATCAAATCTGATCCCAAGTCAGGGAACTTCAGAAAATCATCCCAATTCGATTGAGATTCTCATTGCTTCTCGTACAACTCATTTACAACAATTGATACAGATAAACTCGTCTGATAGCGGTTGTACAGAAACTTCGCAAAAGATGGAAAATCCATCCAGCTAGTGCCAAAATCAAGCATTATAGCTCAGCATATCCTCTTAAAGTCTATATCGCTTTTTCTTGGCTGTCCGTCGTTCTGAGGACAATAAACTGAATTCAATTATAATCCAAAAACAAAAGTTTCTCAAAGACTGAGTTCAAGATGAGAGTTAACTCAAAATCTCATTCCAAAAAGACAGACTTGACAAGTCAACTATCTGAAAATCCTCCTGACAACAATTCCAAACATATTGTCGTGTCTGAAATCCATTCTGTACGGAAACAGAAGCCGACTATAGTCATATCTCGATTATAGTCAGATAGCATCTCCAAATCAAACAGTTCTATACCTCCGTGACCACATGTCAAGCGCTCCCAATTCCATTTTGCACGGATAAAACGGTGACAGAGTAAAACAATCTGAAACTCTTTCTGACCAACTTCTCAACATCGGGTCGAGTCAGGACTTCATTCCGTACAGAATACAAAAGCAGATTTCTGCAATTGGTCTAATAAATTTCAGCTAGCTTCCAGACTGATCGATAGCTTCAGAAAGGTATTCGTCGAAAAGAAATCTTCTTTTCATTCTGACAATGAACTGTACCACAGATAGCCGGTTCCTTCTCTCAATCAGCTATCAACTGTGGACAGACTTAGAAATTACGAAATCATAATTCGGACATCATTCTTATCTGTCCCTACAAAGGTCGGTTTCTCAATCCTCTGAATATCTTTCGGTCGTCTGAAAGAATACTGAAGAACCGCAAAGTGACAATCTCAAGATACTCGGTCTCTATCAAAATATCTGGCACAAAACACAAATACTCACAACTGAGATATCGTCACTGTTCTGAAATTCAATCTATGCCCAGTTCTGACTCTTCTTCACTAAATTCTCCAATTCGAATCTGTTTTCTGCGCTATTTCCATCTTCTAAATCAATTCTGGTTCAGTTCGGATAAAAGAATTCTGATAAACTTCATATCTGTTCCAGATTCCAAGTCAGAAGTGCAACACTCATCGGTCGACGAAGTCAAGGATAGTAGATAAAATAGGAACAGATTCATCGGCTCAAAGAGAATAACGGCAATAGATAAAATAATAATAGATAATTCTGCTCAAACCTCAATCATTGCATCGTGTCACTTCGGATCATACTGTAATTCACCATCAGAATCTTCATCATATCCAATATTTTCCTCAATCTCAAAATCAGTTCGGTTGCGAAACTCATACTCTAACTTCTCAGTTCAACAAAAAGACTTCGAAAATTTCACTGGAGATAAAGATGCCCGATCTAACAGCAATAAGATCACTGTCAATTCAATATCACGAAAAGGATGTTGATCCTCGAACTGCTCCATCTGCTACCATGACTGAGCTATCACAGATTTCTTCTGAATAAGAATACCTCCAGAATCTAGATTAAAAAAATTCAATGCACTGAAGATCATCAGTACAGAGGAAATAAGAATTACTGGAGCTCGGGTCGATCTCTTATTCATGCCAAACAAACTGATCTCATAAGATTTGGTTCAGATACAAGTGAATTCTCTAGAGTTAGATGAGAAATCGGTTCCACGACGATAAGAATCTCTCGAAAATCTGCTATAGAACTCAAAATCTTTAACTCTCAGGTACATATGTCGGTTTGGCTTCAACCAAAACAGCTTCGGTCTTGAAATGATAACAGAAATTCCAGCTCTAGAATTAAATGATCGAGGAAAGGACATCTCGATACAATCAAAATTTAGACTTCAATAGTAAAGCATGCCTCGTCTCGGCACAAAATTCTGTAAGACCATTCTCCAATACTCTGTATGATCATCACTATTCTTCGAACAGAACCGAAAATATTGATAAGAATTTCTAATTCCATCTAAATATCTCTGATATATTCAGTTCAAAAGATCAACAGTACTGTAGACGAGTTTCTCTTCAAACGGTACGACTATACTCCAAAGAAGTCATACCTCGATCCAAGTCCAGTCTTCAATATTACTTTCCATCAAACTCTCAGCTGATGATGTCTGATCTCAAGTCATTGCTGAATCTAACCTCATGACTCAGAGGTAATCCAGAAATCTCATCTGGATGATAACAACAACTCTCTAACCACTGGTTTATCAACCAAATCAGGCTAGTTTCTAGGACATCAGTTGAACAAGAGAATTCCTCCGCAAAATTCTGAAATCAGAAGGTCATTCGGCAGATTAACTAACAAGGAATCCTGGAATCGAGAATCCTTACCGGAGGATTTCCGTTCATCTATTGACTCGGATCGGAATCTGTCGACTTCCTGAAACAAATCCACCGTAGTCTTGTACTGGATAAAGCAACTAACAACCAATCAAATCAAAATCTGATAACTGAAGTACGGTACTGCTCAGTTATAATCAAATCAAAATCTCAATCAAATCAGAATCTGAAGTACAATACTGTTCGGTTCCAACTTATCCCATCAATTCAAAGAATTGCGACTACGGATAATCAAAATTCAACAAACCGAGATGCATTAATAAATATCAATAAGAAGAAAGATAAGGTGTGTAACCGATCATATCAGAATAAGAAGAGAAACCATACTCTACTGATTCCGGCAGTCGTCATCGGTGAAAACTAAGTCTGATCCCTGATAAGAGTGCAAATAGAATCTGATGCCTCAAAGATTGATTCGTCATAAGGTTGAGTTCTCCAAGATTCTGTTATTGCGGCCAAAAGGAGCAACTGAAACGGCTTGCATCTCTGTCAGAGCTGACTACAAAAGGAATTCCTCTTCGAAGATCTCTCGATAATATTATGATGATGAACTTTGGCATAGTGTCCGGGCTGATGACAGAACTGACAGCGTCTTCCCATGACAAGGCACTGCTCAATGATTTCCCAAACTGCTTCCGCTTCGATTAAAGATGATTTCTAAGTCCCTCTAATTCTGATCAAACGGTGAAAAGGAATATGTGGAAGAGATTCGGATGGAGGAGGATTCCAAAAAGTGATCGAACCTTGATTCCCTAAAGCTCTCTTCTCCAATTCTACCAACTTTTATCAATTCTCTAAGTTGGTACCACACTAACCGAATTCTCCGGTCATCTGTGTAGTTCAGAGAATCACCCAACTTATCGTTCTCTTCTATTCAACTGCTACATCAGATAACATTCTCGGTACTCTTCAAAATTGGTAATATAAACGACTAAAACCTCCTCGGTAGTACTCCCATCGGTGTAAGTGTGACATCTATCAGTGCAATAGTGGTACGATCTAGATCAGTTGAAGGAGTTATTGTTGGTTGTCGTCTGCTAAAGTTCTTCAGGAAAAAAATTCTGATAATCAGTAAGAAATGGACACAAAATCTCCATCTCAAAATTCGGTGTTCCACATCTCTTTTTGATAAGTTCGTTCAACTACAAATCACTGAATTTCGGTTCTCAATCAAATTCTAATTCTCATCGCAAACAATCTCTGATCTGCTAGCTCAAGCAGATGGTGGAACTCGGATCCGAAATTAAAATAAAGTTCATATTTCAAGTAATTCATGCTTTAAATTTTAAATCACATAATCATGAAATTTCAAGTAATTTACAAATAATAAAGCATGCTTTCGATCAAATCAAGTAATCGTGATTCGAAAATTAAATCACAACTCATGTAATTCAATTAATTCAAGAATCAATAAATCATGCTCGCAAGTATTTAAATAATCATTTAAATAAATCAATCACATGCGAAAATTCAATTCATGCGGACTCGATCTACCCCGCTCACTCTAGTTCAATTCCAAGAATCTTATCGCTTTGGTACCACTTAATGTGAGACCCCATTTCTAATCTTCTATTCTCGAATAATTACACAAAATCGAACACAAAGAGCCGCGCAAAATTGAATCAAAATTTTTTATTTTTTTTTAAAGAGAGCCTCGCGCCCGCACGAGGTCATCACCTCGCGCGCGCGCAGGCTACGCAAGCACAGGCTCGCGGAAATGCTCGCGCGCGGGCAAAAACTCCCGAGCCTCTCCAGGCTCCTCGCGCGCGGGCGAGGTGCATAGGCAAAATGGAAAGAAAGGGAGGGAGAGCCTGGGAAAAAATTCAACAAAGGAAATTCTAGATATTCCAAGACTCAAATACAATACAAATCCATATTTAGAACATACAACGGATTCTAAGCTCTGCCCAACAATTACAACCAAAATTCGAGTTCTAAAATAGAGTTCAAAAGACTCAACAAAACTAATACAAGTTCAACAAACTCGACCTTACGACGCGGAGTCTGAAAGAGTGGGTGCCTGGTGAGCCAACTTGTGGCTAAGGGCTTTGATGACTCTTTGTATAAACAATCTTTTGTTTAATATAATTTACACTTTTATTAATGGCAATGACTTTATCTTTCTTCATATTGTTATATTGTGATATACTATTGTTGTTTTGATAAAGACCTTGAATATACTATAGTGTATGTAAGATGTGGTAGAACATGGGGATGTCTATCATGAAACACATCTTATAGTCACTGTATGTTCTAAATCGTTCCTAGTCGATTGAGCCGTCCGATAATAATGATAAGGATCGCTCGAGTTTGAGACTAGCATTTGCGATGCAGAGTACCACGTTTCATTGGTAAGGAACATAGAGATGTTCGAAGCATGCAAATGGATATTCATACGATGAATGATCGAACTACCCTATCCGGACTTTCCAAGTGGTTATCACTTATCGAGTGGATAAAGTCCGCGGTTTTGGTTGTACACCATTAGTCCTTACTACTTGAAACATCATTGAGACTCTATATGCTAGTACTGTGCTTTGACTCGTTTACCGACTCTATTGGGGTCATCAGGTGTCGGGATTGGGTACAGTTACAACACATATAGGAGTCGATGCTTTGTTGTCAAGGATTCACCACATACTTGCGAGTGTGGATATCCTATGCGATCTGAGGAGATATTAGTGTGACGAATCTCTGGCCAGAGTACATGATGTGTTTTAAGAAATGGTTTCTTAGTAGCACATGCGATGTCACTATTTGATCTTCAAGATGTATTGCATAGTTATCGAATCTCGAACGACTCTCGATTTACCAATGGTTGTTGATTCGATCGGGATATTTGGATGAAGGGACCGTACTGTATGCTAACCAAAATCTATTGGTTCTTGTAGGCACTATCAGTGATACCTAGGGAATCATGGGGCGATGTTGCTAGGCGCTCTTACCATGATTCGATGGGCAAGTCGGAAATTGTTGTTTCGAGTCACAAGGAGTTGTGAGCCCACGGCTAGCTGTATCCCTGAACCATTGAGGGTCACACAGTGTATTGGATTTTTAATCCCCGTTGAGATAGTTAAATTTAAAGAGTTAAATTTAACGAACAAAGAAGTTGGACTTCTTATTTAAGAGTAGAGGAGTAAGATTTCCTAAAATGACATAGGGATGGGCATTTTGGAAATCACTGAATTCGGATTCAGAAAAATTTATCTTGACTTTAAAAGGTGCAGAAATGGTTTCTGTGCACATTGGTGAAATCGGTTTATCAATCAGAGTCACGATGAATTTTATATTAATTTCTGAACATGCGGGCTTTGCTTGTCGGGATTGAACTTATGACTAATGGGCCCTAAGCTGTTAGCGGCCTACATTATAAATAAGTTATTGCAGTACAGAAATTAGAGAACAGGCCACAATTTTTGAAAAACCCTAAGTTTTCTCTCTAACAGTGGCCGCCCCCCTCCCCTCTGCTCGGGAAAATCCAGTCTGTGAATTTTGAATTACAGTCTGGTTTAACGGATCAAATTCGTTAATTCTCTTCGTAGAAACTTCTGATAGATTTTCTAGTGCAATCTATCAGAGGGATTAAATCTCTGTTCGTGGACCTGATTGAAGAACAGTTCGTCCATCAGTTCCTGGGAGATACAACAAGAGCAGAGCAATTTGTTGGTGTCAATAATCTCAATTCGAGATTTGAGGTAAAAATTTATAATTGTTATTTAATTTTTACACACACAATTTAATCGTAAAATTTTGATACCCATTATGGAATCGTTCCATATAAATATTTTAAACTTCCGCTGCACCGGGTATCAATTCTGATTGATCTAATCGCCGTTCTCCAACAGAGTCTTACTTCTATCAATCTCACCCCAAGCTAACCAAGACGACTCGGTCCAGCTCCTGATCCTCCTGTTGCCAAGTACACATACAAACAAAGACAACAGCCAGATAAACCGGTTAGAAATATAATTTCTAAGTAAAAGGGACAGGCATGCAATATCAGATAAACACCTCAGATTGAATTGTAATAATCAATAACAAATCAAAATAAGAATGAATGAATGCATGACTTCAAAACTCGGGATTATCTAATCGGATAATCGAATATCAATCGGTACTCGGTTGGGATCCCGAGGCCAAGTCTTCACAACAACTCACCGACACACCCATTCGGGGTGGATGTCGTTCAACTCAACCCCTAGACTTTAGAGCAACTATAAGAAGTATTCTGGCACTTGGAAAAACTCGAAATCCAAAGCCACTTAAATATAGCTCCCTAAAACGTCTATCTTCAAAACGAATCGAATAATTGGCTCAATATGAATGCAAGTGTAAACAATTAATCAATCAAGTTCACACAAGCAATTAACATGAAGTGTGTGATTTTCGGGGCTCGAGAGTCAATCGAACTCGAGTATTCAACCCCATTCGAATCAATGTCATCTTTTACCTTTCAAGTCCGTCGAGGATTCAAATCTTCTCCAACTCTCGATTAGATTCAACTTCCAAGTTCGATCCAAACCCGAAACTCCAATCCAAATCTGAAAATGAAGAATATACGGATTCGGTGTCAATCCAACTACTCAAACAAACCCGGAAATCAAACCGAAACAAACGACCGATAATCCAAAACTCGATTTCGACGGCATAACGGCTATAAACGATCAAACCAAAAATATCCAACCACATCAAACAACTCCAAACCTTCCATATCAACTTCTCAACCAACAAACAATCAAAAACCAACCAAAAAAATCAATAACCCATTTTCGAATTTAAGCCTCAAAATTCATATAAAATCCAAACTTCGACCTTTTTTCTGAACCGACTTCGAATACACGGTCTATGCTAGCTCAAGCACAATATACCCAAAAATTATCAAATTCTGACAACCCAACAAAAATCAAAGTTCGTGGATCGTAGCAAAACTTACGTCCAAATGAAGCCTTCGTTGCAGTGATCGTGAATCTCAACTCGAATCTGAAATCTAACGGTCGGATCGTGCGAATCGGACGGAGCAAAAGCTTGAAGAAGCTTCCATGGCTTCTCTCGTTCTCTCTCTCTTTTTTGGAGTGTGGTGAGGGAAGAAAGGAGTGATGGGGAGAGGTAGGGGATATGATTAGTTATTATATACAACCAATAATATTTTAATCCCCCTTTTGACTAGTCAACCGGATTATTGCAATTTGGTCCCTGCAACTCTAATTAAATCGATTTAATTCCGGCTCAATTAATCTTCACTAATTCCCAAAATAAATAATAATCAACTCTGTTAATCACGAAATAATTAATTTCAGGGCCTTACAAACTCAATAATTGAAAACATTAATTCAAAATAAAAAAAAAAGAAAGGAAGAAAAAACTCTGAAAAAGATGGAGCAGATCTCCAATCTCCATGTCTCACAGCCGCCTCCCTGTCTGATGTGTGCGTTATCGAACCCTTAATATGATGCTAAAAACGATATTTATATGCCCAAGGATATGAAAAATATAATATCCTTCCCAAGCAAGAGTTTTCAATTTTAAAAGTCTGCCCGTGCGGCTCGCTCGAGCGAGCAACTCTCTGCTCCATGAAATTCCTGACCCGTATTTTTTTGCTCGATCGGCAACAAGGCGCGCTCGAGCGAGTGCTTTTTTTCCTCGAGAAACATTCACCACACAGACCAGGCGTGATATCCCATCTTCATGCGCGATAGCGCACCTTTCACTTCCAACCGCGTAAGGCATGCGCGATTCCCATGCGCTATCGCGCATCTCTTCTCCAACAGTGCAGCTTCATGCACCCTTCAGCATCGTAATCGCGTTATTTTTCCTCCTCAAAGCTCCGCATCTGCTCTTAGTTCTTTTCTCTTGGTTTTGCGCACAGATGATTGATCTAAGGCACAACAGCACATCTTCTTCTATTCTTCAAAATGCCAATGCTCATCTTTGTTCCAAAAATACTAAGTTTTTCGTCATTTTCTGTAAATAAACCAAGGGAATGATGTGAAGACAACATGCACAGAATGACACAAAAACCCATACTAAATAATATGAACGTAAGCAAAATATATATAAAAATATAACAAAATAATGCATAAAAAATGTACTCATCAGTAATCATGTAGTTGATGATGGTAGATGATATAATAATTCGAAGTAAAATGAGAATTTCAAGAGATGCAATCATAGAAAGAAATGTCATTAAAGACTCTAGAGGTGAACAACATGGGCTAAAGATGTGGCTTCCACAAAATTTTTGTAGTGCAGAACTTTTCCCCATGAGTCACGTAGAATCTGTACAGTCGATCATTTAACGATTAATGATTCACAATCAATTATCAATGATAAATGAGGAACGATGAACGAGCCAGGATGAACCATTTTCTGGACCAAAATATTCGGTACGCATTGTTCAGATGAACCATATACCCAGAACTTTGACGCGTTGTTCATTGGACTCACTTTTTGGGTTGAAGCCTCTTGTCCAGTAGACTCAATTTCCAAATAGAAATCCATTTGTCCTGGGTTCAATTACAATCAATCATTGTAAAAATTCAGTCAATCATTCATTCTATCATTATAAAATTTTCAGTACCAGTGATTAATCGGAATATCATTCATGAGAGATCTGTAATGAATGAGGATCAGCCAGTAATACCATAAAAATGGTACGATGGAGTATTTGGTACTTGAAAATGATAATATGAAAAAAAAAATAATGAAGATAGGTTCAATAATGAGGTGAGATCAATAACATGAAACAATCGTTGATATGAAATAATATGATGGAATAGTTAGATACGATCATTGTGTTGGACGTTTAACAGAACTGAAAAAGTATAAAAGAACAATTAGTATAATTTAAGATACAATTAATAAGACAAATCATTACAATGATGCAATCAATAAGTATAATAAAAATTATGAACTTGTGTCAAATTTCAATAAATATGATGAAACAGTTATTATATTATAATTTACAGGTCAAATGCCAAAGGGGTTGTATTGAAGAAAATCTGCAGTAAACCTCACCTTGTAACTTACTGTTTAAGCTTGGATGTTAGTCCATGTAAGACAAGAACTTTAGTTTGACAATCACAATACCAGTAATATTCCCACGGAAATTAACACACACAGACTCAGCTCTTTTTTCTACGATCGATCACCAAATAATATGAACAACACAGAATCAAGATCACTGACTTTGAATCTGAATCAATTAACCAAGATATGCAAATCGACAATAAGCAGATCAAAGAACAAGAAGAAATACGTGGTTCAGCTATTATCTAGCCTACATCCGCGGGAGGAATCATCAATCTCTTTATTCCACTTTAACGTGAAGATTAACAGCAATTCAGAATTACAAAAGCACTCAAATACAATGAATTTTCTCAAGATTTTACAATTGAGAAATCATACTCTCAACTTCACGAATCTTGAATAAACTATTCTGATTTTCCTCTTGTGTAACTCTCAAGGATTATTGCTCTTCTAATTTTTATATATCTTCTCGACTGGAAACAACTCTCTTCATATATTTTCTAATCATCTCCTCATTAATCAGCCTGTAGCATGCTCATATTCTTGAACCCCCGCAACCAATTCTTCCAGTCAAATGGTTGTGGTTGTCAGGCTTATAACTGTCATAAGTCCAGCCCAATATAAGCCCGATGATTAATATATTGATCCATGGGCCTTAGTTCAAGATTAGAGTTGAGGCTGATCCAATCAAGAATGGGAATTATCTTTAACAATCTCCACCATGACCATTGAGATTTGATGTCCTCCACCTAGTCTTGAATAGACTAGTTGACTGTCCCAACCCTTACCAAATCCATACAAAATCTGTACTTAGCAAGGGGCAATGGCTTAGTCATTGCATTTGCGGGATTATCTTCAGTGGCTATCTTCTCAAGCACCACTTCACCTTTAGCTATTGTGTCTCTTATGAAATGCAACTTCACGTAAATATGTTTGGTTCTCTCATGATATACTTGATGTTTTGACAGATGAAGTGCACTTTGATTATCACAATATACTCTCAGCTGATCTTGTCTAACTCCAAGTTCACTGATCAAACTCTTCAACCACATAGCTTCCTTAATAGCTTCTGTAGCAGCTATGTACTCAGCCTCTGTGGTTGATAATGCCACCACGGATTGAAGACTTAATTTCTAGGATATAGCTATACCAAATAATGTAAAGATGTAATCAATCAATGATTTCCTTGTATCCCAATTCCCCGCATAATCGGAGTCAACATAGCCAACCAACTGATCCAAATCTTTCCTTTGCTTTTCGAATTTCAGTCCTTGTTCTGTGCTGCCTTTTACATATCTCATGATCCATTTTAGAGCCTCCCAGTGAGGAATCCCAGGATTGGCCATGTACCTTGAGACTACACTCATTGAATAAGCTAAGTCTGGTCTACAGCAAACTATACCATACATTAGGCTGCCAACTCCACTAGAAAATGGTATATTTTGCATCCTTTTCTTATCCTCTTCAGTTTCTGGACTCTGCCTTGCTGACACCTCTATCTGTTGTCCTAAAGGTGTTAGAGCTGACTTTGCTTCATTCATTTTATATCTCAAGATTACCTTCTTCAATTAAGAATCTTGGTTAAGCCATAAGAATCCTTTCTCTTTGTCTCTTTTAATTTTCATCCCAAGAATCTTGTTGGCCTCTCCTAAATCCTTCATTTCGAATTCAGACTTCAGTTGATCTTTAACAATCCTGATTTCCTCCTTGCCCCTGCTAGCAAGAAAAATATCATCAACATAGATTAATAGGTACACAAGAACCTGATCATTCTGGCTTTTCACATAGATACAGCTAACAAAGTTGTTTCTTTTATATCCAACACTTGTAATGAACTGGTCAAATCTCTTATTCCATTGTCGTGGGCTTTGCTTAAGTCCATAAAGAGATTTCTTGAGTAAGCAGACTTTGTTCTTGCTGTTTTGCTGAATGAAACCCTTTGGTTGGTCCATATAAATTGTTTCCTCGAGGTCACCATGAAGGAAGGCTGTCTTAACATCTAGTTGTTCAAGTTCTAGATCATATTGAGTGACTAATGCAATTATCACTCTAATGGAGCAGTGTCTTACTACAGGAGAATAAATTTCATTGAAATCCACTCCTTCAACTTGTGCAAAACCTTTTGCTACCAGTTTTGCCTTGTATCTCAGCCCTTTCTTACCTGGTGTCATTTCCTTCAACTTATATATCCACTTACAACCCAAAGTTCTCTGTCCTTGTGGCCTATTCACCAACTCCATGTCTTGTTCTTGATCAGGAAGTTCATTTCTTCCTTCATGGCTTCACTCCACCTGTTTCTCTGTTTACTGATCATGGCTTCTTCATATGAGTTAGGTTCTGTTGTGTCAAGTTCCTCAGCCACTGCCAAAGCATACCAAGCAAGGTCTGGTTCACCATATTTCTTAGGAGGTCTTATATCTCTTCTACTTCTGTCTCTTGCTAACATATAGGAGCTAAGATCTTCCTTAGGCTCCTCTGTAATCTTGTCCTCCAAAGAACTTGTTTCTGAATTATAAAATTCACTTTGAAGCTCCACCTCCAAAGGATGTTTCTCTGACTTTGTCTGTTTATCAACCCTTCCATGATCTTTTATTGAATATCCCATCTTGGACTCATCAAACTTTATGTCTCTGGAATTAAAGCATCTTGGACCTTTAGATTCCAAGTTCCATACCTTGTATCCTTTCACTCCATATGGATAACCTCTGAAAATACATCTCACTGCTCTAGCCTCTAGTTTATCTTTCTGAGGTGTGCATAGGCCAGGCATCCAAACACCCTTAGGTTGGAATAATTTGCTGGTTTCCCATTCCATAGTTCCATTGGAGTTTTGAAATTGATGGCACTAGATGGACATCTGTTAATCAAGTAAGTTGCTGTAGCAAGAGCTTCTCCCCAAAATGTCTTAGGCAATGATGAATTAATTAACATGCATCTCACTCTTTCTAATAGAGTATGATTCATTCTCTCTGCCTAACCATTTTGTTGGGGAGTTCCTGGGACAGTTCTATGCCTTGTGATCCCTTTACTCTTACAGAGTTGATTGAACCTATCTAATAGATATTCAAGCCCGTTATCAGTTCTGAGATGTTTCACTTTATTCTCAGTTATGTTTTCAATCATCAATAACCAGTCTCTGAATCTTTCATATGCATCATCCTTTGATTTTAATACAAAGGTCCATAGTTTCCTGGAATAGTCATCTATTATTGACATAAAGTACTTTCCTCCTCCATGTGTATCAATCTTGGATGAACCCCAAAGGTTTGAGTGTAGATATGCTAGAGGATGTTGAGAGGTGTGTCTTCCTTGACTGAAGGTCTCTCTCTTAGACTTCCCTAGCATGCATCTGTCACAGAGTTTCAGGGCTTGTATCTTATCTCTACATAATAAACCCTGCTTTGATAACTCTTGTAGTCCTCATTCACTTACATGTCCTAACCTTAGGTGCCATAGCTTGGTCTTATCCTGATGTATTTGAACATTGGCAGAAGCACCAACCACCGTTTCTCCTTGTAGCACATAAAGGGATTTGATTTAGTTACCTTCATTACTATCAGAGAACCCTTAGTCACCCTTAGTTGTCCTTTGTATCTGAATGAGAAACCATCTGAGTCAAGACTTCCAAGTGAGATTAAGTTCCTTTTAAGCTTAGGCACATATCTCACTTTTGTCAACAGCCTATCAACTCCATCAAACATCCTTATTCTCATATTACCTACCCCTTTAATATCATAAGCTTCATTGTTCCCGAGTAGCACAATTCCATGACTTGTTTCTTCCAGCTTTTCAAACCATGTCTTTTAAGGGCACATATGAAATGAGCATCCAGAATCCAATATCCACTCATTTGTAGTTTCCTGATTCGATATTACAAGTACCTCAGCTGAATCATATCCATCAGATGCAATAGAAGCATATCCTTCTTCCTTTGGTGCATCAGTTCCTTTTCCAGTTCTTTCTGAACAATTCCTTCTCATAAGTCCTTCCTTATGACAAGTATAGCATCTAAAACTGCATGTATACTTTCTTGGAAACTTTCCTTGACTCCTAGATTGAGACTTGAACTTTCTCCCAGTATGATTCCTTTTCTCAGGCCTACCTCGAGCCATAAGGCTTTCACCTTGTGATTCAGAACTTGTATTTGTTTTTCTTTAAAGCTCTTTTGGCTGTATGGCTGACATTACCTCCTCCAAGGTAATGGTTTGTTCTATTCCATATAAAATAGCATCTCTAAATTCTCATACTTCCTTGGTAGTGCATTCAAAAGAATCAGCGCCTTGTCTTCTTCCTCAAGTTTGATCTCTATATTCTCTAAATCATCAAGGATCTTAGTGTATTCTTCAATTTGATCTTCAAGAGTATTTTCATCCTTTATCGTGAATGAATATAATCTCTGCTTCATATACAGTCTGTTGGCTAGCGATTTTGTCATATATAAGCTTTCGAGTTTGGACCAAACACCTGCAGCAGATGTTTCTCTTGCAACTTCACGGAGGGGCTTATCACCAAGGCACAAAATAATGGCACTGTGTGCCTTTTCAAAGATATCAGTTTTATCCTTTGCATCAAAAGACAACTCCTCCTTATTCTTGAGAGAATCCATTAATCCCTGTTGAATCAAGATAGCTCTCATTTTAATCCTCCAAAGAGATAAGTCGTTCTTGCCTGTGAATTTTTCTATATCAAACTTCATTGTTCCTATCTTCGAATTGATTCCCACGGACGGCGCCAGTTGTAAGACAAGAACTTTAGTTTGACAATCACAATTCCAGTAATATTCCCACAGAAATTAACACACACAGACTCGACTCTTCTTTCTACAATTGATCACCAAATAATATGAACAACACAGACTCAAGATCACTGAATTTGAATCTGAATCAATTAACCAAGATATGCAAACCGACAATAAGAAGATCAAATAACAAGAAGAAATACGTGGTTCAACTATTATCTAGCCTACATCCACAGGAGGAATCATCAATCTCTTTATTCCACTTTAACGTGAAGATTAACAGCAATTCAGAATTACAAAATCACTCAAATACAATGAATTTTCTCAAGATTTTACAATTGAGAAATCACACTCTCAACTTCACGAATCTTGAATAAACTCTTCTGATTTTCCTTTTGTGTAACTCTCAAGGATTATTGCTCTTCTAATTTGTATATATCTTCTCGATTGGAAACAACTCTCTTTATATATTTTCTAATCATCTCCTCATTAATCAGCCGGTATCATGCTCATGTTCTTGAACCCCTGCAACCAATTCTTCCAGTCAAACGGTTGTGGTTGTCAGGCTTCTAACTGTCATAAGTCCATCCCAATATAAGCCCGATGATTAATATATTGATCCATGGGCCTTAGTCCAAGATTAGATTTGAGACTGATCCAATCGAGAATGGGCATTATCTTTAACAGTCCAGAATTTGGATAAATTCATAAAATATCATATGATTGATATTTCATGCATTAGAGCCATTAATAGGTATTTGATCATTGTAAAATCATTTTTGTATAGAATTTGGTCTGGTTGGTTTTGTTTTTTACATTAAAAAAATTCATAATAATTAGGTTGTGCTCCGAGATTAATTCAATGGCAAATTCTATTTCCCTATGAGGAGGTAAACAATTGATCTCATTAGGAGAAACCTCTAGAAATTCTTGCACAATCGAGATGTATGGGATATTCAGTTGATCCTTCAGCTAAAAATCCTTGTCCGTTATTTTTTAGTATGGCTCTAGCTTCTGCTACCAATACTATACTCGTATTATTGATAAATTTTGGAAGTGGTTGTGTGAGAAGTTTGAATATGAACTTCTTTTGTATAGCAGTTCAACTAGGCCTGGTGTCTGACTAACCAGACTATTCCAATAATAATATCATATTTTTCGATAGGTAACCCATAAAGGTGATGGTTACCCATAAAGGTGAACTAAATTCAAAATTATATAGCAGTCATTCAAATAATAATGGAAACTCAAGTACAAAGTACTTGGAGATAAAAGAATGTGTGGCTCCTGATCACATAAAGTTTTTTTTCTAGAATTTGGAGAATATGGTAATAGTTCTATCAATCATTTGTGGGTGTTTAGAATTTTCTTGACTAGGAGTCAATCGGATTGGATCAATAAGAGACATTTTGAACAATAAAGAAAATGATTTAAGAACTTATATTTTCTTAATCTTTATACCAAACTATATCAAATAATTTTTCATAATAGGATATATTATTAATATATAAGTAATATCTATCTTATAACCCGAAAAAAAATAATAACAAATTTTTTTCTACCACCAAATATTTCTCAGGATAAACTTGGGAGGCTCTGATACCACCTGTGAGCCCCCAAAATGTAATATAATCAACTAATTGTAGCGTAAGCATTATTACAAATTGAAACCAAAGTAAATACTTTTTTTATATATAGATTATGTAGTAACCCATACCTAGTTTTACAAGATTAAATGGTAAAACAAGATTTAAGGATTCCAATCTAAATTACCTAAGTGATTAATTGGATAAAAAATGTGGAATCAAGGCGTCGGAACCACCGTATGGATAGGAACTTCCAAAGTGGGTTCGGAAGCATCGAGCCCTAGCAGCTGAAGATCAGAAGCAAAGGGAGCGTTCAGATCTTTCAAACGAGAGATCAGAGCTTCATAAGGTTAGGCCATGTGCACTAGTGAAGTGTCGTCAGCGTTGGGACATGCAGATGCATGCATGGGATCGGAGCTTCCGAAGTAGAGATCGGAGCTTCCAATCAGGACAGTTCGGAAACGTGTCTTGCATTCAGAGATAGGAGAATCCTATCAGGATTTCGGAGATTCCGAACGTTGTTTATAAATAGGGCATCTGATAATCATACTTTTTTCTCATTTACACTGATTTTTTCCTTGAGTTCTTTAAGGCATTTCCAGCCATATAATCGAGGGTCGATCAGTAGCGAGGCGTTTTTGTAGGAGCTGCGGAGTGGTGCTCAGGAGTTGGGGCCTTCAAAAGCAAAGGGCTGACATCAAACGCAGGTATAGTCCGAGATCACTAGTAGTATTATAGAGTATCTATTGGCTTAGTTAAAACTTTTAGACTAGTTTTAGTGATATGATAATTGTTTTCTTGTAGGCTTGGACCTTAGACTGGTATTACAAGGACTGCCTTAGTGAGGTACGTAAGTACTGACTGATATTGTCAGTGAGTATGGATGCTTATATGTTGCATTTTATGTGTCATGATCCATGTTTTATTGTTTTATATATTATGTTGCATGTGCATATTCATGTTGATCCGAATCTCCTTCGAGATAGCCAGTTGAGTAGGGTCGCATAGCCCTACGTTCTTGTTATATTGTTGGACACCGAGAGCTGCCGTGATTACGGGGACTGAAGCTACGGTGATCCTTGTCATGTGTGTGGATGTACCCAGCAGAGTTGATCCCAGATGATACTATATGCTCATTGACGCCTAGGTGAGCAGTACGATACAGTTGACCAGTACCCCGTCATTTGCATGCATCATAGTAGGTTTGTTTACTCATGATTTCATTCTAAGCATAGTTCTCTTACGTCCTTGTATTTTGTTCACTTTGACATTCCATTCAACGGGACAAGGCTCAGGTTGGTCAAGGCCTATGGTTCGAGGTAGGGTTGAGAGTGGATCAGTGGCCGCAGTGTTGTGTTTCTTCTCCAGGGTTGTTCAATAGGTTTTGATACTAATTCGATTTGGTTGTATAACACTATTGTTACTTTGGTTTTTAGTCACCAGTTCTATACTGATGTTTTGGGATGTTTACTCGTTTTATTTCTGCTGTTGATTGTTGTTTTAGGATTTTCCCTAATTGCATGATGAATAAGTGATTTACTATGTGATCCGGGTTGGGTCCCTACAGCTTACAAGATCCAAATTTGAAATATTGGAATATACAACTTTGCGGATATTGATTCTTTCAAAAGAATCCACTAAGATCCATATGTTGCAGTTGCAGTACTCATTGGACATATCATTCATATCTAAATCTTGAAATCGTGTCGCTGGAAAATATAATATATACAAAAAAATAAAGAATTTGGTCTTTGAGGACTTAGTGACGATAATATATTAAGTAATTTTTGGTAATCACGTAGTTGATGATGGTAGTTGATATGATATTTTGCAGTGAAATGATAATTTTGAGAGATGCAATCATAGAAGAAAATGACAATAAAGACTCCAGAGGTGAACCTCATGGGCTAAAAAGGTTTCTCCCACCAAAGTTGTGTATTGCATCACTTTTTCTCATGAGTCATATAGAATCCGTATGGTTGATCATTTAACGATTAACGATTCACAATTGATTATCAATTAGCAACGAGGAACGATGAACGAGCCAGGATGAACCATTATACGGACCGAAATATTCGTTTTGCATTTTCCAGATGAACCAAATATCCAGGCCTTTGACCCATTGTTTATTGAACTCACTTTTCTGGCCAAAGTGCATTGCCCACTGACCTCAATTTCCAGACAGAAGTCTGTTGTCCAGGGCTCAATTACAATAAATCATTGTAAACATTCAATCAGTCGTTCATTCGATCATTATAAACATTTCAGTAGAAGTGATTAATCGAAATATCATTCATGAGATATCTGTAATGAATGAGGATTGGTCAATAATACCGTAAAAATGGTACGACGTAGTATTTGTTACTTGAAAATGATACTTGAACGATTAATGTAATATAGGTGATGTAGTAGCCCGACTACTAATTTTAATTAATCTATTTTCTTAAACATGATTAAAGAGTTCTCTAATGGATTAAAAGAGCTTAAAATCGAATTCAGGACATTCAAAATGTCTTGGAAGGGTTTCTTGTTCAGAGAGTTCGGACGATCCGAACTGGACAAGCCAAGAGATCGGACCATCCGAACACTTCGGAAGCAAGATTGGGAGTTCGAAAGCTCCGAAGAGATTGAACGATCCGAAGGTAGGATCAGACGATTCGATCGCGTTCTAGATAAGGAGTATGGGTTTGATTTGAAAACTCGGAGGAGATCGGGAGATCTGAAGGTGGGGATCGGAAGATCCGAACTTTGTCGGTAGCCAGCTATTGGATAAGGGGACACGTGTTTGGAGGAGGTTTCTTGGGGAAGATCGGACGATCCGATCTATGTTTATAAATAGGGGCCGAAAGCCCCATTTTCCACATTTTCAAATGCACCAATCACCTTCTTTCCTTTCCATTCTAGCTTTATTTAGGGGTTTTAGGCATTCTTCTTGAGGGCCCGAGACGACGGAGCGCTGCCGGAGTTGTAGCGGAGTTGTGCCCAATTTTTGGGGCATTCACCATCAGTAGGCTGATGACGGACGATGTATACTAATAGACTCAGATTAGTCTAAGTGAGTATCCATTAGTCTAGTAAATACTTTTAGAGGACTAGTAAAAGTGACGTGCGTTGCACGTGGGAATGCTTTCTATTATCGATAAACGTTGTTAAATAAATGAGTTGAGATGAGAAGAGATAAACATGCAGTTAGTTAATAATTTTTATTATATTTAGTAAATATTAAATTCAATGTAATATGATATTTACAACATGTATTATAAAATGACTGCGAAGAATCTTTGTTGAAAGATTTTATATGTTACAAGTCTAATTGAATTTATAGACGTTGTTGCAAATAATAGTTGTAACAAATACTACAATTTTGTATAAATTAGACATTAAGAAAAATATATAATTTTTTTAAAAAAGAGGAAAATATATAATTTAATGTCGTGACATATTTAATAAATAAAATTTAAGAAAAAATATATCAAATAATAATAATACAAATAATGCATTCTAAATTTTAAATTAAATTACAACGTCTTTTCTTGTTTACATAACAATTTTTTCTTCTTTCACGATTTTTCGTTTGCAGTCCATTTATAAAAAATTTAATTTTCTCATCATCTTCGATAATAATTTTTGTGATATTTTCTCTGTCAATTATTTTATTTTTACATCTTAATTCTTTGATTTTTTTGTTGGATTATGCTGAAAAAATTCTTTGCAAGAGTATAAATAATTTCATTGTTTCCAACCTTCATTCTTGTGTTATTATCTTTTATTACTTGTAAGTCAATATTGTTAATAATCAATGTGTTATTGGACATTTTTTTTATTTTTAATTTAATGTTAATTTGTTTGGAATCCACTATTGCAATAATTTTTTTTGCTAAATTTTTACTTGAATTTTGAATTTTTTTGATTAAAAATGTTAACATTTCATCTTGTATTTCAACCATCTTATCCATTTTGAGAATAAATGTATATTATTTTTAATTTAGTGCCTTTAAAATTTTGTATTATTTTGAAGTGATGTTGTCCTATAAACAAAAAAGATTTATTAATAGTTTTAATAATATAGAGGACCGAGAGTTTGCTACTTTACCAAAAGTTATAACTCGCGGTAATAATGCAACTCAAATCTTTTAAACCGCACAACAATCAAGCGTCATGGTTTGATTGTTTTACACAGAAAGGACAATTATTGCACTCAATAATTTTCATTGAACTTCTTGTAATCAATGAGAATCGAACACGTGACCTTAGCTTTGATATCAATTGTATGACCGATCGTTTGTCACTTTTCCAAAAGTTTACAGTTTCAATTTACAGTCATCATTATAACAGTTTAAAATAATACATTATCAATAACTCATGTTAGCCTATAGATATAATGTTTAAATTTTAATATAGTTTTATTTTGGCACAACATTGATATTGATTCTTATGCAATTATTAACTCGAATTTCAATTATTTGGTTGATTAATATTGAGCAAGTATGACATTTTTGGTACCATGCATTTGTTTTATTTTTTTTCTTATGTATGTTGCTCTGAATCGATATTATTTATTATGTATTTGTTAATAAGTGAGATATGTTAATCAAATTAAATAAAATATTCATTTTTAATGTTATAATTTATGTGTTAATTACTTGTTTTACAAATATTAATTTATGTAATAAAAATAATAACATATATAATGCATTCTAAACCTTAATTTAAATTATTAATAAATATTTTCCTCTATATAATGAATTTTTATCTATTTCACGATTTTTTTCCATTTATCATGCATTATTTTTTCTCTATGAAAAAATCAATATTTTTATCATCTTTATTAACAACAATTTATATGGTGGGTCTGGCCAAACGCGAAGACCCACTTGGACTTGTTTGTGAACACGTTTGGGCGAGTCTAAACTCGTTTTTTCGGGACGGGTTTAATACAAGACTAAGTTTAGACCCGGTTCATTATCATCACTTTATTGAAGTTTTATTGTTCTTTAAATAAAGTATATTTTATAGTAATTGGTAATATATATACTATTTGAAAGAAAAATTATTACATGTTTAGTTATGGAATCAATATTTAACATTGCAACTAATAAGTATTTCAAATACTTAAAAAAATATTTTGGTATTTCACGGGACTTTATAATTTATAAAATATTAGAAATTTGATATTTTTAATTGCAAGACCATCTCATAATTTTTTTTAAATGGTTTTAGCTTTTATGTGAAGGAAAATTAGTTAAAATTTTAATTTCAACTTTTATATATGTGATATGTGTGTGTTGATGTATTTTTTTATTTATTATTTTATATTAAAACTTGACTATATTTGAATTGATTTATTTCAACATCTGTATATTATTTAATAAACATATATATATATATATATATATATAGATATTAATAACTTTTCTAAATCTAAATATTTGTATATATTTAAATATGAACTCATGATATAATTCTTTATCTCAATAGGTCCTTACACGAATTATAATATATAAGATTTTTTTGAAAAAAATATGTTTATTCAGTATACAAACAAATACAAATCAAGAATTGCTGTTTCAATATTTTAAGAAACTGAAAAGTATTTAATTAAGATTTTATGAATATTTTTTATAAATATTTGTGGTAAAAATATATTCACTTTATCTACAAGAAAATAAAAAACTAAGTGTTTTGATATTTCAATTTTTTTGAAAGCTGAATTTTTATATAATATGCAAATATTTTTTCAATTTTGATCTTATCATAATAATCGATTTTACTTATAATATAAATATTGATCACTTTATCTACAAGAAAATAAAAAAAAACAAAGTATTTAAGTATTTTAATCTTTTTGGAAATTGAATCCTTATCTAATTTGCACACACTTTGTCAATTTTGACCTTATCATAATAATCAATATAATCTTTAACATTGCAACTAATAAGTATCTCAAGTACTTAAAAAATATTTTGGTATTTCACGAGATTTTATAAATAATACTTTATAAAAGATTAGAAATATGATATTTTTAATTGCAAGACCATCTCATAATTTTTTTAAATAGTTTTAGCTTTTATGTGAACAAACAAATAAAAATCAAGAATTTGGTGTTTCAATATTTTAGGAAACTGAATATTATTTAATTAAGATTTATGCGAATTTTTTTATAATATGCACATATTTTTTCAATTTTGATCTTATCATAATAATCGATTTTATATATAAATATTGATTACTTTATCAACAAGAAAATAAAAAAACAAAATATTTAAGTATTTCAATCTTTTTGGAAACTGAATCCTTATTTAATTTGCACACACTTTGTCAATTTTGACCTTATCATAATAATTTATTTTACATATAATATAATATTGATTTATGTTTATGTCCTATACCTAAAATGTTGTTTTTACTTTTATAACACTATATATTTTTATATGATTTTACTTATAGTGTAAATAAAGGACAACGTTGTTATTTCACATTGGTAAAACTTTGCTGAATTTTTATATAATATGCACATACTATTTTAATTTTGATCTTATCATAATAATCGATTTTACATATAATATAAATATTGATCACTTTATCTACAAGAAAATAAAAAAAACAAAGTATTTAAGTATTTTAATCTTTTTGGAAAATGAATCCTTATCTAATTTGCACACACTTTGTCAATTTTGACTTTATCATAATAAATTATATAATCTTTAACATTGCAACTAATAAGTATTTCAAATACTTAAAAAATATTTTGGTATTTCACGTGACTTTATTAATAATACTTTATAAAAGATTAGAAATATGATATTTTTAATTGCAAGACCATCTCATAATTTTTTTAAATGGTTTTAGCTTTTATGCGAACAAACAAATAAAAATCAAGAATTTAGTGTTTCAATATTTTAAGAAACTAAATAGTATTTAATTAAGATTTTTGTGAATTTTTTTTATAATATACACATATTTTTTCAATTTTGATCTTATCATGATAATCGATTTTACATATAAATATTGATCACTTTATCTACAAGAAAATAAAAAAACAAAATATTTAAGTATTTCAATCTTTTTGAAAACTGAATCCTTATCTAATTTTCACACACTTTGTCAATTTTGACCTTATCATAATAATCCATTTTACATATAATATAATATTGATTTACGTTTATGTCCTATAACTAAAATGTTGTTTTTACTTTTATAACCCTATATATATTTATATGATTTTACTTATAGTGTAAATAAAGGACAACGTTGTTATTTCACAATGGTAAAACTTTGACATTTTATTCAATATTTTACAGAGGTATAGATAAATAGTGATACAATGATTGTCTACTTATAGGCTTGGACTAGAGGACTTGTATCACTAGGTTGCTTACTTTGAGTTACGGACGTACTATCCGAGATAACCTGGTTGAGTATGCATTTTTTATGATTGCATGTTTTGTTTGGCATTGATTATATGTGCATTTATTATGTCACGGATATTATGCTGCATGCATTGGCACGTTGAGCCTTTATTTCATTGATACTATCAGTAGAGGGGTCTCTCAGCCCCATGTTATTTTGTCGATGGATGCCATGGATTTGGATCTGGATAGTCCACGGTTTTATGGTATGGGAGCCATCTCCTGATGCGACGGCCCAGCGTTCTACATGTCATGGCGCCTTTGACTGAGCAGTATTCTATCGATGATAGTTTTCTGATATCCTTCACTTGCATTAGCATTCATATCACTTGTATACTCATGCTTTTGTACTAATATTTTTATGTTCACGTCCTCGGTTTTGTTCTGGACACCTCATTCCACGGGGCAGGACTCAGGTTGGACAGATCCGGTGATAGCGGTCGTTGAGCTACAACAGGGCGGATTTGTACTGTACCAGATTTCTGTTGTAATTTGGATTTTATCTTTACCTTCGATGGGTTTGTAAAACTGTAAGGCCTCTGTCCCTCATGGGAAAAATGAAAGGTTTAAAATGGATTTAAAATGGGCTACAATGGACTTCTATAGCAACTTGGGTTAATCATTTTTGTAAAGCGAGGACGAATACGAAGTAGTTGCTATAGGCGCCCATTGTGTGCAGTCGCGCAGGCGCGGGCCTGGGCCCGGGGCGTGACATAATGGTATCAGAGACGGTCACCAGCCGGTAGATCCCAGGAAATAAGTGATATGCAGGACAAAGTGCTACGTGCGTTGGAGCCATTTCTTGAACCTGCGGGGCAAAGTGCTACATGACGGGAGCCACATCTTGAACTCGTAGGAGCCACCTCTAGATTTCCGGTGCTGGTGGATCGAGAGGTCAGGTCGCGACGAGGACGTCGCGTTCTGAAGGAGGGGTGATTGTAAGGCCTCTGTCCCACATGGAAAAAATGAAAGGTTTAAAATAGATTTAAAATGGGCTACAATGTACTTCTATAGCAACTTGGGTAAATCATTTTCATAAAGCGAGAACGAATATGAAGTAGTTGCTATAGGCGCCCATTGTGTGCAGGCGCGGGCCTGGGCCCGGGGCGTGACGAAAACAGTATTAGTTATTATAGTATTTGATTGGACCGATTGTATTTTGTCGATAGGCTTTAGTTGTTTTTAATTAAGTTTTCGCTGAATTTTCAGATTTCCGATTTTAAGTTGATTTTCATGCTTTAAGAATTGATTAATTAGTGATTCAGGGTAAGGTCACTACCGGTGAGGAGAGATGAATAAGATGAAACAATCGTTGATATGTAATAATATGGTGGAACAGTTAGATACAATCATTATGATGGACGTTAAGTAGAAATGAACAAGTATAAATGAACAATTAGTACAATTGAAGATACTATTAATAGAACAAATCATTGCAATGATGCGATCAACAGATATAATAAAAATTATGAACATATGTAGATTTCAATAAATAAAATGAAACAATAATTATATTATAATTTTCAGGTCAAATGTCAAAGGGCTATTGAAGAAAACCGGTAATAAACTTCACCTGTAACTTATTGTTTAAGCTTGGATGATAGTCCAGAAGTTGGATATTTTAGGTTATCATATGATTGATATTCATGCATTAGAGCCATTAATAGATATTTGATCATTTTAAAAGAATTTTTGCATAGAATCTGTTCTGGTTGGCTTTGTTTATTCCAAAAAGAAATTCATAATAATTAGAATGTATTTCCAAAAATTACGAAATTTTTTCAAAAGGTCAAAAATAAACTTAGGAATCTTCGAAATTCGGAATTTCTCCGATTTGATGACGCGTGTGGTACACGTGCTGCTTGTGCCAACGCGTGACCGCCCCTCGGTTGGTCACATGCGGCAGGAATTTTACTAGAGTATATAACTTTTTAAGATCTATATAATGTTTATGTTGAACACTTTTCCCAATTCTCAACCGAAGTACGAGATTTTAAATTATTGAAATGAGAATCATTATACTTTGGACGTTAAAAAGGGTAATTTCGGCCATGTTTTCGGCCAATGGCCGACGTGTATTTGTTCTGTGCTACTAGATAAACAACTTTTATGCTATAGCCAAGTTAAGCAAAGATCGAATAACATAGGAAAATAGAGCTAGAACTTCAAACCATGGAACAGTTTCCTCCTTGACCTACAGCAGATTTTGGCTCGGATTTTGATTCTTTGATCGAATTTGATTGTGATTTTTTTTATCACCGCCTTCACTCAATGTTTTTTGCATATAATAGGAGGAATGTGGAACATGTTTTTTAAAAAAATTTGTAGGTCATTTTTCACATTTTTATTTATTTATTTTTCTTTTCCCTCCATTTTTCTATTACTCCTTTCTCTCTCCTTTTCCGAATTTTTGGTGATTTAATCTGATGAATTTAAGGGTATTTATAGAGTAGAAGACCAATAAGATAATGACAAATGGTCCAGTAATTTATTTTAATTTTATGATTAAAATTTAATTAATTGGATAATTAAAAATCTTATAATATACTATATTATTTATTTTATTTATTATTTTTATTTAATATATGTTAAATATCTTGTATATTATATTATTACATCATTTTATTATTATTATTATTATTATTATTATTATTATTATTATTATTATTATTATTATTATTATTATTTATTATTATTATTATTATTTTATATATTATTATATATATTTTGGGTGTTTGAACTTGTAATTAGATCATCAAATTTAGTTACACAATTTTTTATGAAGTTTAAATGTATTATGTGTATTTTGATGTATTTCTGACATGCTAAAAAATAAAAATTTATACCTAAAAATAAGGTGGTTAAAAATTTTTAAAGTCAAAATGTATAATTTATTAGTATGAATATATTTATGGACTTTAAATACATTAAAATATAAATGTGTGCATATTTATGTGTCTAGGATGTCATTAACAGATGTCCACTAGTTTTTTTAGTTAATCATTTAATCATTTTTCTATTTGAGAGTTTAGGGGTGTTACATTAACAATCTAGTTTCTTAAAATAAAACATTATTTGTCAATTTTATCATTTAAATATTTATTTAAAATTATTCGTTTAAAATGGAAATCACATTAATTAATGTTTAATAACTTGTACATATCAATATCAATATAAATTAAATAGATCGAAACAATAGCTATAATTTATTTTAAAAAAATGAATTTATTCTTCAGACGGTATATTACAATGTTTTTCGCATCGGGCCGATCATTTCGAAAGTGAACTGTTATGAGTCCGATCTAGACAATGCCCTAAAACTGTTTCACCGGTCAGGAACCAGTCGGATCAGATTTAATCGTTTTAAAATCGGCCCGACCGGTCTCTTATGTTTAATTTTTTTATAATTTGTTTTCACATATTTCCTCCTTAAAAAATTTATTTCCTTTGTTTAAAATTCAAAACTTTTTATTTTTTGTTATATATATGACTATTTGATTTTGAATTTTGTTAAAAAGATTCTTTTAGTAGTATTTGAGCTTATCTTTTCTTGAAACTATATATTTGAAACTTTGATTATATATATTTGTTGTTTAGATATTTTTTTAAAATTTTTGTTTTAGATTTTAAATTTTATTTAAATATATATGTATATATAAATATATTTAAACTCTTTAATTATTTAAAATATATCAATTAATATATTATATTATTATTTTATATTATATAATAGTATTCCGATGCGACTGTTAGGTCGAATCAGTTGGGTCGGTTAAATCAATTGGACGGTTTTTTTCAAAATTATCAGTTTGATTGTCAGAGTGGTTACAAAAGTACTGATTTGTTATATATTTTGTATAAATGATATAAAATAATATTATACCTTAATTTTAATTTCACATTTTACTTCAAATTGTTCATTTAAAAATTTTGATATCACAAAATCATAAAATACTTTGAATTAAAAAAATTAACCAAAATCTCATTTAAATGTGATGACCAACTTTTAAAGTATAAAATCTACTTAAAGAAAAATACTTTTGATTCGAGCTAAAAAATCAGCTCAAATTTTCATAATTATACTTAGTGTGTATTAATCCCTCATCTACACACTCTCACCATCTTAACAAATGTGATGATCAACTTTTTAAGTATAAAATAATATTTATTTTTTGAAAGAAAGTATAAAATATTTTACATAGAAATATATAAATTTCAAGTTAGTGTTTGTTAAATAACCATTTATAATAAATGAAAACAAAAGGAAAAAAAAAAAAAAAGTAGTGGATTAGGTCGTGATGATAGTTTAGTAAAAAAAAAAATTCAAATGAAATATATTTAACAACAAAATATAGAGCGTAAATAGTTTCTAAAAATAACAATAAATATAATAAAGAAAAGTAGGATATGGAAATTTCAGTTAAAAATTTCCAAATCTTTATGCAATCTTCTCTTCTAAGAAATACATATATTGTTCATTTCCAATTCCAAAAGCACATGCCTTCGCTGGATGGTCTATGAAACCATACTGGTACTGTACATAACATCGGAAACGGATCCAAATCAGCGTCAACTCCCCGATGCTGTGCCAACTCCAAGACGTGTCGCCATCAAAACTTTATTCATTCTTGATATTTGGTGCAGCAATTTATTGATTTTCTGCAAAATAAATAAATAAATAAATAAAAATAGCCAATATTTATGTGAGAAATAAAGATAATGATAGTCTATTCCTCAATCAGGCATTTTCGCAAACATTTGAAATGCATTTAATGTGATAATGAACTCACCTCATCTTTTTCTTCGATGATTCCAAGAAGCCGACCCTTGCTGCTTTCTACTGCCCGCAATCTCCTCCGTTGCCGGAAATACAGAAAAGCTATCAACACGGCCGTGATGGTGGCAGAGCGGAAAGTCCACCATGACCCTGGTGATAAACCCCAGATGAAACGCGTGATACCACTGATCTTTGTATGCAATATCCTGGTCCAGGAGTCCCAATCAATTGCTGCCGGCTTCGCCTTGGGGCTTGCGAACGGCGGGGAGTGGGCAATCGGGGTGGAATTCGATGGAGAGAACGTCGACGATGACATTGAATTGGCGATCGAGTCTGAATCTGAATCCGAATCTGAGTTGGAATAAGAACTCTGTTGGTCAACTGATGCATTATTCTTGAGAATTAGTGGGATTTGGTCTGAGGAAATGTGAAGATTCTCGTGGTTTACAGGAGGGAAAATGATAGGGGGATTGGAATTCACAAGGTTGCAGTAGTTGCTAAGCATTGTGCCGGAAAAAGGGTATCATGGGTTGGTTTCACGGCGGAATCGGGCAGAACTTCACGTCGGTGGCACTTCTTCTTCTTCAGCCACGGTTGAATCAAAACGCACCTTCATTTCCGCCGCTGGGGGACTTGGTTTTACTCTCCATTTGTTCCACCCAAAACCATTCTTTAACAAAATTTCCCTTCCGTTCCTTTTATTTTTTCAGTCTTTTTTAAGATAACAAAATCTTTATTTATTTATTTATTTTAGATACGTATGGAAGTCCCAAGATTAAAAAATAAAAATAAAAAAATTCTCCCGAAATTATAAAGTTTAATTTTTTAAAAAAAGGTTTTATCAATTATTTTTCGAGAGTGTTATTTAGATTCTAAATTTTGTTAATCACACTCTAACCTACACTAACCTACTATTTTAATACACAAGTTGATCATAATACCCTTTTATCACCCTGATTTAGTTTTTGACTTAAATATATTCAATAAAAATGGTGGTAAATACTTTCCATTTTATCAATTAAAATTATCTAATATAAATTTTTGTTTCTATTTCAATTACGTTTTTTTCTCAATTAACTAAAAAGTTATTCAAGATTTTGATGTGCATATAATATGTGTAATTATTATTTTACATGATAACATATTCACTATTTATTTTAGTTTTTAATATAAAATAATGTCATATGTGTCCCATAATTTATTCAACTTTTAATTTTTTAAAATAACTCATGTGTCTTAACTTCTCAAAGTTTTAATGGAAAACATATAATATTTTTAAAAGTATTTTCAATTAATTTAATTAATTAATTTTTATTGAGTCCAAAATGTTTTCATTTGAAATAAAAAATATTGAATTGAAATTTCATACATTTATAAAGTGAAAAACTCAAGATAAATACTCAATCACAAAATGGACTTCATAGTCAGTCCCTATGTCATAACATTATATTTTGCACTACTTAATACATAAAAATCTTTCATTCCACTCCCTATTTCATATTTTATTTAATTTTCCCCTTAATTTTATTTTATTTTATTCCCATTTCTAATTTTATTTTTCTTCTTCACATCATTTCTTTTCACTCCCTAGCCGCCTTATCCATCATGGCATCCCTTCTTTCCACTCCCCAGCCACCCTTCTCCACATGTTTTCATCTTTCTCTCCTATTCCAATTTCTCTCCACCAATTTTCATCTATTATCTCCTCCCTCAGTTTCTCTCAATCAATTCCATATATTCTCCTCAATGTCGAGAACCCAAGCAAAACCCATGGGCCGTAGGCCCGTAGGAACCCATCGGCTTGCGACACCTACTGACAACGATTTGAAAGGGGGCGAAGACGAGGGACAACGAATCGAAGCAAAGAAAACGAGGAAGTGAGTTTCTTCTGATCTGTTTGTTCTATTTGTCCTATTTTTCATGCAATTTGTGTCAGATTTTTTTAATCTTGCTTTTATTTGTACATTTTGCATTCTTGTGTTCATTATTGTTTTGCATTTGGTTATATTGTCGATTTTGAACTATGGTAAATGATTGTCATTGTTAATTTTTCAGTAAATTGGGAAAATCCCCAAAGCTAAACTTTTTTTTGAAACAAGAAAGTGCTTGAACTTACTTTAAATACAAATAGTATTGTCAAGGTGTGCAGAGAGTCAGCCGAAAAGGTCTATTTTGTGTTTATATATTGTGCATTGGTTATGTTTGTTGATATATTTTTTTATCTATGAGTATTTGTTTATAAGGAAAAGTTGAACAATGGAACCAATAACACACAATGTTTTCTCTGCGTAATGACAAGAAGCTGCCCGGAAGTCCTAATATTTATCTTCATTAATATTGAAACAATAACACTCTTTTTTTGTGAAGATATTTGAGTCAATATTGAAAGTGGTATAATGTTGCTAGGATGTTGTTCGTACAATAAACATTTGTTTATCTTTACAATAGAGGAGGATGTGAGTCTAATGCAGATATATTTGCATCTTGGCAAAAAATGTGATCAAATCAATCCTTCTTCAACCATCTTACAATATTTTGCACCTCACCGAAAGTTATATGTGACATTGAATGATGACCAGGATGTCGATAATATGATCCGATTGTTTTTCTACATGAAAGTAAACATGTCAAAACATAATTGACATGATAGCAATCCGAAAAGAAGAAATTATTCCAATTGACAAGAATATTATCAGGTAATTCATATCTTTCTTTATTTGTAGTTGTGCTACACCCGAACATTAGAAATAAATGATTGAATTTATTTCGTTTAATTTATTCATACAGTTAATAAGTACATTTTTATTTAAGATATGGATGTTGTTATTTCAAGTGATTTATTGAATTATTTTATTGTTGATTTCCTTTAAGGAATGAGTTTGATGCGAATGTTGGTTCTTTGAGTGCTTCTCAATATGAAATGGTTCTACAGAGTAACTTCATTGATGCTTGGAGTCATTTGATTAATGGAGAGGGTCACAATTTTAAAAATGATGATGAGTTTCGAAAGGTTCTTAAAAATTATGCTATTCCTAACATGAGATCGTTTGTGTATAAGAAAAATGACAGACATAAAGTTTTCGTTGTTTGTAATGTCAATGGTTGTACATGTAAAATATATACATCAAAATATAAGGCAGGTGAAACATTTGGAATTAAAAAATGTTGTCTTCAGCAAGTATGTGGAGAGGCAAATCTTCGGAGCAGGGGCCATCCAAAGGCTGATTATGTTTGGGTGGCTAATATTGTTAAAGATAAATTAAGAGGGAAACCATCATACCAACCGTCTGCAATTGTAAGAGATAATCATAGGGAATATGGTGTTGAATTAAAGTACCATACGGCCTGGATGGGCTAGGAAATAGCACTGCATCAACTTTATGGGACATATAAATGATGTTTTGATGAATTGAGGTGGTATTGTGATGCTTTGAATCAAACAAATCCTTGTAGTTGGACTGATTGCGAAGTTGATTAAACGAACAAGTTTCGACAACTTTTATCTATTTACATGCATGTATTCTTGGATTTGTTAAGGGATGCAGACCTTTGAATTTTTAGATGGAACGCATATTAAAAATAAATTCAAAGGATGCATACCAAGTGTTGTGACAAAAGATGCTAATTATGACCTATTCACTTTAGCATTTGCGGTAGTGGAGGCTGAGAATGATGCTAATTGAGAATGGTTTTGTTTGAAATTGAGGGGTGTCCTGAAAATGCAAAATTGGGTAGCTTTCTCACAGTTCACATTATTTTCTGATAGACATAGTGGTCTTGTTAAGGCAATCCTCAATATAATTACCGGTAGTCACCATGCATATTGTCTGCGACACGTGGTGGAAAATTTTTGTAGGCAGGTAAGTACTATTACAATTCATTTGTTTTTAAATAATATCTTTTTGTATATGAGATTTTTATGTGGTTTTATTTAAAATTTTTTAGATTTTGAAGAAGTATCCATTGCACAACAAAAAAACATTGGGAATCTGTATTACACAAAGCAGTATACGCAACAATAGAGAGTGAGTTTATTGTTCATATTACTAGTATATTCAAGGCAATGACTTTTTCAGAGGAATTTATTGAAAATTCGGAGCCCGAAAATTGGACAAATGGCTGATTTTCTGGAAAAATATGAGGCATAATTAACAAAAATCAAGCAGGATGTTGGAATAGTTGGGTTAAACCTACAAGGTTTTTGCTGATTGTAGCCATGATTGATACCATATGGTACCGTTTGGTTCAGGTGATAGGATAAATAGTACATGGATAAGTAATTTAATGTAATAAAAAGTAAATAAATAATGATAGTTAATATAATATTTGATTGATTGATAGATTATGATTTTTTTGATTTGATTGATTAAATTTTATATAGAAATGATAAATTACCATTTTTTCCTTTTAACAATAAATAAAATATGAATAATATTATTTATAAGGGGTAATATAGTAATTTAAATTCGATGATTGGATTGATGTGAAATAAATAATTAATGATTTGATTGATGTATAATAAATAATTAATAGATGGATAAATAATATGACGAGAAGAACGCGAGATTGGACAGAATAACTAGTATTGAGACTATTAGTAAAGTAACCAAACGAGCCCTATGAGTACAAATTATGAACATGGTGAATAATGGACGAGAGTCATCTTTATTAATGGTTGAAAATCTATGTCCTAAGCAAGAAAATAATTTGTTACAGAACTACACTAAATCTCAGAATTTGAAGGTTGATAGGTCTAGTCATGGATTTTTGAGTTTCTTGATGGTGATAAAAGTTGTGAAGTGGATTTAGGAAACTGGAGTTGCTCATGTAGAATTGGAAAATCAATGGATCCCTTGTAACCATGCTTGTGATGCGATTGAATCAAAGAGGTTGTCAATATATGACTTTTGTGACTCTTGCTACAAAGTTGAAAATAATCGGAAAGCTTATGCAGAAGTTATCAATCAAATCTCTACATTTGACATAGATACAGATTTACCACATTCTAATGGCGATAATTAGACCGTCGGATGTTCGATCGCAGCCAGGACGTAGAAGGACACAAGGATTCCCTTCTCATGTAAAGAAACGTGTTACCAAGTGCTCACGGTGTCACAAACCGGGGCATAATTGCAGGAAATTAAAGGAAGAAATATAGTATCTAGATGGGTTATTTTGGTCGGTCATAATCACAGGACATACAAGGAAGCAATATAGTAGCTAGATGGGGCTATTTTTTTCGATACTCATTAAGGTGTAAATTATATATTTTGGATAATCATGTATGTCTTGAGATAACTTTTTGTAGTATGCATGTTAGATACAGTGATATTGCCGAAATATATGTTCAATTGTGCCACATGATCGTGTTCATTGTACCATAACTTAGCTTTTATTGTATCGTAAAATATTAAATTGCACCACATAATGTATGATACAATACTACTATCAAATACAGTAATTAGTACATATATTACATAAAAATTTAATATAAACATATCAAATAAGATATACAAATTTAGTTGTAGTTTCACCACCTATTATAATTTAACAAACTATCAAGAACTATTTTATTACGTTATCTTATCATATTGCCACAATTCAAATATTTTTAACATTTAATATTTTTTCCCGAAAGAGAACAGGAGAAGTTGTGTACAAATTATTTGAACTTTGTTAATATAAGTGTTATGGTATCATATGTTTGAGACAAATGATATATATGAGATGTACCACATGCTGGTGTTCATTATACCACAACTCAGCTTTTATTATACGTTACTTTTTGTTAAATTATACCACATATTGTATGATATAGTTCCATAAATTCATGCGAATTTAATATCTCCAAAATTCCGGTTCATCTTTTGTAAAGGCCTCCACCCATAAGTATAAAAATACCCCACAATCAACAGTTCCATTCTGTTGTTGACTATGACGACAATTAACTTCTTATTTCGGGGCAGGATATCGAAGTGAATACTTGTTTTAGCTAGAGATGAAATTAGCCTGAGAAAGAATTCCGGGATTAATTGATATTCTTTAGTGGTATTCCAGCAAATAAAACAAACGTACAAATATCTTGGAAAATTTTTTGCTTGGGATGACCGCAACGAGTTCATGTGTAAAAATTTACCATCCACGGTGTCCAAAACCAGAAAAAATCAATAAAATGTTGAGTGCAGAGGCATTAAAATATATTGGCACTCATTGAGAATATTAGCATTCAGCTCTCCAAGAATTCTGCGGCTACTTCGGCTTAATGATCTTATAAATCTTGGAGTGTCTTCGAACATCAACTTCATTTTCTTTTTATTCCCATGAACTTTTTTTATAAATTCAGTCTATAACATAAAAATGTTATTAAATGAATTATGCAGGATATATTACTAAAATTAAATTCAAATACATAAACGACAGAATTTAAAACCCATATATTTGGTGGATTCATATCTCACAAAATTTCGTGATAAAATATTTAGGTGTGAATTTATCACATCATCCATCAACTCTTTATCATAGTGCAAGTCACACAGCGCTTCTCCAGAAACTTTTAACATACTATGCATCCTCCCAAAAAAAGTGCATTATATCTATAAAAGAAAAGAAACTACGCAAAAAATATACAAAACTTTCAAACTGGATTACATATAAAAGAATTACCTCAGATCAGACCTATTCAAAAAAGTATCCACAATATTCCTATAAATATTAGAAATTGATGATCGCCCACCGTATTCCAACAACGCATCATCAATTTGATTTGTCTCCTCTACTGCAGCTTGTGAAATTTTCATTAAAACTAATTCTGAATCTTCTTGCAATAGAAATTTTTTTACAGTATCAAATACAATTTATATCATATGATTAGTTTTTTGATAGATATTTAATAGTACATGAAATGTTTTTCGGATTTACCATATCAACAGGGTTATCCGCAACTCTTTGGCCGATTAGTTTCCTTTTTTTTTTTTTGAGATTGTGTAAGGAGGTGTCACAAAGTCTTTTTCCTTACCCTTTGGTGTCCTGTCTTGCCTACTCATAAAATCGCGAGTAATCGAAGAAATTCCATTCTTGAAGTCAGTATTCTCATCTTTCTCAGCGTCACTTTTACTATTTACCTCAATATTACGGTCAACTCTAGCATTATGTAAATCTTCAACAGCCTGTTTACTTTCAATTACATTCTTATCAACATTTTCCCGTCTTTCCTTCTGAAGCATGACCACCATCATGTCGCTAAAAAAAACTGTCACCAGTTTCAACATTTAACTTTTCAGCTGCTTTAAACTTATGTGCATCAAAAGTCGAATACTCATCGTTTTCTTCTACATTTTCTCTCCCATTTCCTTCTAAATCAAAACCACCATCATATCCCTCCAAATAAACTTTATCACCATTTTTTTCTACATTATTTCTCCCATTTTTTGCTAAATTAGAAACACCATCATATCCATCAAAAGGAACTCTATCAGGAATTTAAAAAATGTTTAACTTCATCTGTATACTCGTCAAACTCATGTGTAGCACGAGGAATCAAATCATCATTTTTTTTTGCATATATTCTCTCCTTACCCTTTGAAACTCTATTTTTACCTTCAATATTGTCAACATGAAAAATTCTCTTCATATCTCTTATATGTTCCTCATGTGCCCTAATAATTGCATCCAACCTTTTTATTTCAGCCTACATTTATTTTTTCACACCTCATAAAATATTACAAACAATAAAATTTTACTAACATCAAAATCTTTTTGTAACCAGTTCATATCATATTATATTTTTTTAACCTCATCATCATTGTCACGTATACCGACGAGTATCCTCTCATCAGGTAAAGGGTAGATAGGGAGAACTAGTGGATAATTGCGCTAATAATTATGATTGTATAAAAATATTTACAATAATATCAAATAATACAATTAGATAAAAATATTTCAAACCTTATTCTTTGTTATGGAAATGAAAGCAACAGAAGCTGCATCAAGATTATTTGGAATTTTAGAATCAACCCAATGAAAAAACCTTGGAAATATATGTATAGCACACGGTTTCCCGAGTGATGGAATTCGTTCATACACCCACGCCTAAAATTAAAATTCATATAAGTTAATTAAGATTAAAATATAGTAATGAATTTAATATTAAATTCAACTTACCATCAATCCAACGCAACCATCAAAATATTTCTTTCTTACTTCACCATCGCGTACATGTTTCAAAATTTCTTCATTTAAAAATTTATATGTGCATTGCCCCATGCATAATTGCATATCTTGCTAATGTCGTCAACATAGAACAATAAGAACCGAGGAGTCGTATAATTGCTTGTTGGAAATAATATACAGTTTGAAAACAAAAAGAATATATTGCTTTACAAAATCGTCAACATTGATATCTTCTTGCTTGTCTGCTAACAAATTATGTTTTTTTCGCAATATTTGTTCATTTGCTAATACTTAATTTTCCTCGCGGCCTAGCAATTTAAACTTTTTTTTTTTAAAAAAACAATACTTAATTTTCCTTGAAAATTTCTTCTGATAATTTTAGATTCCATTGAAAAATCTAAATCAATGTGCTGGCTAATATCTTTCAGCCCCATTACTATAGAAAAGTCGTCTGAAATAAATGGGATATCTATTCTATCGCCAAAACAAAAGCATCCAAAATCATGTCATATCTACGAAGAATTGAATCAACTCGAGCAAAACTAACATGAAGTTTAGGCATTTCAAACAAGGGAAAAATGGGGTTTGCTTCAAACTAGACATTTGCCTCAAACCAATTTTTGGTTTTAATTTTTGAAACGGTCTTTGAAAGAATGAAGGAGAACAACGACTAATCAATTCACAGTATCTCTTAACCCCGTCAGTATTTGAACCATGCTTCATCGATGCACCCATCACATTAATAATCATTTTAGTATCATAAAAATAAAATAAAATATGGTGTAAATGGTTACATTGATCTACCATTTACCAAAATGAAAGAACAAAAATTACCAATATTTTAACAAATAAAAATTTCAATGATAACACAAACACATCCACTAGACAAGATAAAACAAGCAAAGCAAACACCACGATTCACAAAATAAACCCGCGTAAAATCCTCGATTTATCCAATCACATAAATACTATAATTTATCCAATCAATTTCTTCTTATGTAATCTCAGAATTCCTCCGTCGAGCCTTGATTTATTTGTGCGAGAGGATCGTTGCCATATTCGTCTGACCAATTACCTACTGCATCTCCCTCATCCTCAATAATCATGTTGTGCAAAATTATACACCCTAGCATGATATCTTTCAACTTGTTCTTGTACCAAAATCAGCAGGGACATCTAAATATTGCCCAACGATATTGTAGTACCCCAAACGCTAGCTCGACATCTTTCCTCGCAGCCTCCTGTATTTCCTTAAACTTATTTCTCTTGATATCCTGGGGGCACGAAAAACTCTTAACAAAAGTAGCCCATTGCGGGTAGATCCCGTCAGTCAGATAGTATCACTTTGTGTACTATGTGCCATTTACTGTAAAATGAACAGCTGATGCATTTCCTTGCAATACATTGTTGAATAAAGGTGATTCATTAAGAATGTTGATATCATTACGCGATCCTGTGACCCCGAAAAAAGCATGCCATATCCACAAGTTGGCAGAGGCAGCTGCTTCAAGCACAATTATTGGGACTCCATGATCACATCGAGAAAATTGACCTTTCCAAGCTACCAGACAATTTTTCCATTCCCAGTGCATAAAATCAAGGCTACCCAACATGAAAGATTCAGTGCCCGGTTAGCCAACTTGTGGCTAAGGGCTTTTGTGACTCTATGTATAAACAATCTTTTGTTTAATATAATTTACACTTTTATAATGGCATTGACTTTATCTTTCTTCATAATGTTATATTATGATATACTATTGTTGTTTTGATAAAGACCTTGAATATACTATAGTGTATGTAAGATGTGGTAGCACATGGGGATGTCTATCATGAAACACATCTTATAGTCACTGTATATTCTAAACAGTTTCTAGTCAATTGAGCCGTCCGCAAATAAGGATAAGGATCGCTCGAGATTGAGACTAGCATTTGCGATGCCGAGTACCACGTTTCATTGGTATGGAACATAGAGATGTTCAAAGCATGCAAATGGATATTCATATGATGAATGATCGAACTACCCTATTCGGACTTTCCAAGTGGTTATCACTTATCGAGTGGATAAAGTCCGCGGTTTTGGTTGTACACCATTAGTCCTTATTACTTGAAACATCATTGAGACTCTATATGCTAGTACTGTACTTTGACTCGTTTACCGACTCTATTGGGGTCATCAGGTGTCGGTATTGGGTACAGTTACGACACATATAGGAGTCGATGCTTTGTTGTCAAGGATTCACCACATACTTGCGAGTGTGGATATCCTATGCGATCTGAGGAGATATTAGTATGACGAATCTCTGGCCAGAGTACATGATGTGTTTTAGGTTACTTGGTGTTCCTAGTAACACATGCCATGTCACTAATAGATCTCCAAGATGTTATGCATAGTTATCGAATCTCGAACGACTCTCGATGCACCAATGGTTGTTGATTCGATCGGGATATTTGGTTGAAGGGACCGTACTGTACGCTAACCAAAATATACTGGTTCTTGCAGGAACTATCAGTAATACCTAGGGAATCATGGGGCGATGTTGCTAGGTGCTCTTACCATGATTCGATGGGTAAGTCGGAAATTATTGTTTCGAGTCACAAGGAGTTGTGAGCCCACGGCTAGCTGTGTTCCTGAACCATTGAGGGTTACACAAGTAATGGATTACTAAAACCCCGTAGAGATAGTTAAATTTAAAGAGTTAAATTTAATGAAAGAGAAGTTGGACTTCTTAATTAAAAGGGAGTGGGATTTCCTAAAATGACATAGGGATGGGCATTTTTGGAAATCACTGAATTCAGATTCAGAAAAATTATCTTGACTTTAAAAGATGCAGAAATGGTTTCTGTGCACATTGGTGAAATCAGTTTATCAATCGGAGTCACGATGAATTTTATATTAATTTCTAGAACAACGGGCTTGGCTTGTTGGACTAAGTTATGGATTGTGGGCCCTAAGGAATTAGAGTCCTAATATAATTATAACTTAATCTAGTCTAGAAATTATCTATAAATATGTAAGCAGTGTTCGAAATTCATAAGAGAATTCAGTCTAGAAATTTCGAACACTACATATAATTTTCAAGAGGATTTTCGAAAATTTCTCTGTCCCTTTTGGAGAAAATTCGACTTGTGATTTTTGTGAAAAATTACAATTCGAATTAATAGATCATATCTGTTTATTCTCTACGTAAAACTTCTGATTGATTTCTAGTGCAGTCAATCAGAGGGTTTCTGTTTTTCGTTCGTGGACCTAATTCCGGAGATAGATAATGACAGTCATCGGTTCCCGGGATTTACAAGAAGAGCAGATTAAATTCTGTTGGAGTCCACAATCAAGCCTTTGCTTGACGAGGTAAAAATTTAACTGTGTTTTTATTTTTACTTGAACAAATTTAATCGTAAAAGTTTTGATACCCATATATGGAGTCGTTTCATATAATAAAATAAAATTTTTAAACTTTCGCTGCACCGGGTATCAATTCTTAATTGATCTGAACATGTTTTCCAATAGTGGTATCAGAGACAGGTTGCTCAGATCAAACGATTAAATTAATCGATTGTACAAAATTTTTAAGCCTCGGTTTTTGAAACAAAACGAAAATTTTAAAATTGAATTTTAATGGGCAAATCGGGCAGGGCAGCAATTGGATCGCTGCCCAAGGGCCAGCGACGGGCTGCCCTGCTCGGGCCCCTCTTTGGGGCGCGGGCTGCCCGGGATTGTCCCGGGCAGCCCGGAAAAATTAATTTTAATTTTTAATTAAAATTTTAATTTTTTTGAAATTCTAGTTTTTGATCCGATCGAAAATTGTTTTTGATTGGTTCACGAGCATCGGATCGAATTGTTCGAGTTCAAAAATTTTAAAATTGATTTTTGGATAAATTTGAATTTTTGGAAAATTTATAAATTTTATCCGTTAAATTAAATTTTATAAAATTAATTATTTTGGTACAATTGATGATAAAATATTATCTTATGGTTGGATAAGATAAAATATGATTTTATCTTTTAAATTATGATGCCTTTGCATGTTTATCCAATTATTTAATTATTGAATTAATTATTGGATAAAGGATGATCGATTGCCATGACCAATGTTTTAGGTGTATGTTAGATAATTTACATTTGTCTTATTGTTGTTGGATTTTATTAATGGGCTTGGTATATAGCCCAATATGATTGTCATATGCAATAAAAGTGGGCCTGGTTTATGGCCCGTTCCCACCCCTAAAAATGTATCCCATATTTGTCATCGAAATTTATTGTAAATTTATTAGACTTAGTGGGAGACAAAGATTTGAAGAAATGGTGGGCCCAGCAGACAATGAAGACCGAAGAAATGTAAATTGGAAGCTCAATGTAATAGGATTGCATTGCATACTTGCATATCACCTAGGATTGGACTTAGATTCGTGATTGGCAACCACGGATCGATTAGTTAATGGGATCGATCATCCTTAAATAATATATGATATTATTGATGTATGAATGTTTAGCCTAAATTGTATGAATCCCGCAAGCATACATAAATTGCATGATGAGACAAATTTTCAAAATTAAAAATCCCTCATTTTAAATATGATTTAAAATTGATATCAAGATTAATAAAAAGGGAATTTAAATATTGTTTAAATATTCCTACCTTCCATCAACGATCAATGTATGAGATGCTACCCGCGGATACGGTCCAGCTCATATTATTGGGGGGGGCCGTTCGTCGGAAAGCTGTACATTGGATCGACACATGTTGTAAGTTGGGTGGAACTCCCATGGGATTGGCTCATATTATTGGGGATCCACATGGCGACCGTCCATCACAACTTAATATTGATGGGTTATCTTGACATGTCACAATAAACGGCGTCATATTATTGGGCTCTTATTGGACATGAGGTAAAAACATGGGGGTTACTTTGGAAGCAATTGGGCTCTACCTTTTGAAAATTATAGTTGGCTGATATTATTCGGGATCATGATTTGTCAATTGGACTCCATGTTCTCACTAAGGAAAACAGTTTCCCGTTTTCACTAGAGGGTAGTGAAATCGTTAAAATAGTGGGAGTGTAATTCATAAAATTAAAATTTGCCATATTTTATGTCTTAGTAAATTAATTAAACAATCATTGATTATTGTCTGTTTCCTTTTCAGTATACTATTACAATGACTTCTTGCAATCCACTATTTTCAATTCTCGAACAAAACAAATTGACTGGCGCAAACTATACGGAATGGTTCCGTAAGTTGAAAATTATTCTTACTTCGGAAAAAGCTTTCTACGTGTTAGAGAAGCCGCCTCCGAAGGAAGCCCCGGCTAATACAAGTCCGGAAGAGTTGGCCAAACTTGATTTATGGTGGGACCATGATATCAAGGCCAAATGCTACATGCAGGCTTCGATGTCTGATGAGCTTCAAAGGAGATTCAAGGATGCCGTGAATGCTACTGACATTCACAAGAACCTCAAGGAACTCTTTGGAGCTCAGTCAAGGTCGGAGAGGTATGCCACCGTCAGAGAGCTCATGACGAGCCGCATGCGAGATGGGACTTCGGTCCGTGAGCATGGGGTGCGCATGATTGGGCTCATTGAAAAGTTGGTAACACTCGACTTGACTTTGGAGCTTGAACTTAGCGCGGACTTGTTGCTTCTATCACTTCCTTCATCATTTGACGGTTTTGTGATGAACTTCAACATGAACAAGATAGAGGCCACCCTTGAAAAGATGGTCAATATGCTTGTCACATATGAAGCCACACTAAAGAAGGATAAACCGGTACTCTTGGTTGGCTCCTCTTCTAACTCTAAGAAAGGACCAAGTGGAAAGGGTAAGAAACGTTCTGCCCCGCCCAAGAAGATTGTACCAAATAAGAAGGGAAAGGCCAAGGCTTCAATTGGGATAAAAGATGAAAACATTTGCCATTACTGCAAGAAACCCGATCATTGGAAACGTAACTGCAAGGAATACCTCGAACAGTTGCAAACTGCAAAGGGTATGTTTTACATTGAAATAAATGTTTCGCTTAATAATTCTTCTTGGGTATTGGATACCGGATGTGGATCTCACATTTGCAATGATTTTCAGGTGATGACAAGAAGTCGTAAGCTAAGGATGGGTGAGACCCAGCTAAGGCTCGGGAATGGTTCTAGAGTCGAAGACAAAGCTATAGGAGACATTTATTTAGTTTTGCAGAACAATTTTAAATTATTTTTGAGAGATGTTTTATATGTTCCGGATTTGGTCAAAAATATTATATCTATTTCTATGCTTGATAGAGATGGTTTTTCTTGCAATTTTGTGAATGAGATTTGCAATATTTACAAGAATGAATGTTTGATTGGAAATGGACAACTTGAAAACGATCTATACAGCTTAAAATTAAAAGACGTTCCAATTAATTATGTTGATAAACCGGTAACAACAATTAAAAGGAAAAACGATAGTCAAAACCCGGCAAACCTTTGGCATGCTAGGCTAGGTCATATTTTCTCAAGGAGGATGAACAAGCTAGTGGGAGAGGGCATGTTTGATATGTCTGATATTAACTCTCTACCTACTTGTGAGTCCTGCCTAAAGGGAAAAATGACTAAATCTCCTTTCAAAGGGAAACCTGAGCGTAGTCAAAATCTGTTGGATTTGATCCATACAGATGTTTGCGGTCCATTTAGGATTGGTACTAAATGTGGCAACACCTACTTAATTACCTTTACCGATGATCATTCTAGGTATGGGTATTTATATTTAATGAAATATAAGTCTGAAGCATTTGAAAGGTTCAAAGAATTCAAGGCTGAAGTAGAAAACAAACTAGGTAAAAGTATTAAGGCACTTCGATCGGATCGAGGTGGAGAATACTTAAGTACCGAGTTTTTGGACTATCTAAAAGAGAATGGGATTCTCTCTCAGTGGACTCCTCCGATGACACCTCAGCTGAATGGTGTTTTGGAGCGTCGCAATCGAACTTTGTTGGACATGGTTCGATCCATGATGAGCTTCACTGAGCTCCCACCTTCGTTTTGGGGCTACGCGCTTGAAACGGCGGTATTGTTGTTAAACAACGTCCACACTAAAGCAGTAGATAAAACACCATACGAGTTATGGAATGGCAAAGCTCCTAAGTATTCGTACTTGAGGATTTGGGGATGTCCTGCTTACGTGAAGCAGACAGTGGGAGATAAGTTGGATAGTCGATCCACCTTATGTTATTTTGTAGGGTATCCGAAGAATTCAATCGGATATTATTTCTATCATCCTGCTGAAACAAAAGTGTTTGTTTCAAGGAATGCCACCTTCTTGGAGAAGGAGTTCTTATTGGATAAGAAAGGCAAGATGATGGAACTCGAAGAAATTCGATAAGAACCCGAGATAAAAAATAGCGATCCTACACCTCAAGAATCATCACAAGACACGCCTATTACTAGGAGATCCGAGAGGACTTCTAGGCCTCCTATTAGATATGGTCTTCTTCTTGAAGGGGATCAAAGTGAACCCAACATTGGATGTGATCCAAGAAACTTCAAGGAAGAAATTTCTGATGCGGATTCGAATTTATGGCTTAAAGTTATGCAATCAGAAATAGACTTGATGCATTCTAACCAAGTTTGGTCTTTAGTAGATCCTCCCGATGGAATTGTTCCAATTGGGTGCAAATGGATCTACAAGAGAAAGCTTGGGCCTGATGGAAAGGTATTGACCTACAAGGCACGATTGGTGGCAAAATGTTATACTCAAAGACAAGGAGTTGACTATGATGAAACCTTTTCACCAGTCGCAATGTTCAAGTCCATAAGAATCCTTATTGCGATAGCAGCATGGTATGACTATGAGATATGACAAATGGATGTAAAGACTGCATTTCTTAATGGAAACATTAAGGAAGAGATCTATATGATGCAGCCTGAGGGATACACATCCATGGGAAGCGAGCATAAGGTATGCAAGCTTCAGAGATCAATCTATGGTCTCAAACAAGCATCAAGAAGTTGGAACCATAAATTTGATGAAACGATAAAGGATTTTGGTTTTATCAAGAACCCGGAGGAACCATGCGTGTACAAGAAAGTAGTTAAGAATGCGATAACATTCTTAGTACTTTATGTTGATGACATCCTACTCATGGGGAATGATGTAGGGATGTTGCAGTCAACAAAGATATGGTTATCAGGTAGATTCTCGATGAAGGATTTAGGTGAGGCATCCTATATTCTAGGAATTCAGATCTATAGAGATAGATCTAAAAGAATGATAGGACTCACTCAATCAACCTACATCAACACCATATTGAAAAGGTTTTCAATGGATGGGTCAAAGAGAGGACATCTACCTATGTGTTATGGAGTTTCTCTATCCAAGTCTATGTGTCCCAAGACTGACGAAGAGATAGAGAAGATGACACACGTGCCATATGCATCAGCCATAGGTAGTATCATGTATGAGATGATATCTACCAGACCGGATGTGGCTTATGCTCTGAGCGTCACGAGCAGATACCAAGCCAATCCCGGTCAAATGTATTGGAAAGCCGTGAAGGATATTCTTAAGTACTTGCGAAGGACTAAGAATTTATTCATGGTTTATGGAGGGAGATAATTGAAGTTGGAAGGCTATACCGACTCTAGCTTCCAATGTGACGTGGATGACTCGAAATCAACCTCTGGATTGTATTCGTGCTCAATGGCGGTGCTGTCTCTTGGAAGAGTTCCAAGCAGGACACCACAGCGGATTCCACCACTGAGGCAGAATACATTGCAGCATCAGCTGCTGCTAAAGAGGCGGTTTGGATAAGGAAATTCATCCAAGAGTTGGGTGTAATTCCTGAAGCTGTTGTTCCAGTCTCGGTGTACTGTGACAACATGGGTGCCGTTGCTCAGGCAAAGGAACCAAGGTCTCATCAGAAGTCCAAACACGTACTGAGGAAATACCACATCATCCGGGAGATCGTGGAAAGAGGAGACATCAGTGTCGAGAGAGTGGCCTCTACAGACAATATCGCTGATCCGCTTACTAAGCCCTTGCCAGGACCATTGTTTGACAAACATCGCAAAGCAATGGGATTGCGTAGTGTGACTAGTTGGCTTTAGGGCAAGTGGAAAATTGAAAGAGTGGGTGCCCGGTTAGCCAACTTGTGGCTAAGGGCTTTTGTGACTCTATGTATAAACAATCTTTTGTTTAATATAATTTACACTTTTATAATGGCATTGACTTTATCTTTCTTCATAATGTTATATTATGATATACTATTGTTGTTTTGATAAAGACCTTGAATATACTATAGTGTATGTAAGATGTGGTAGCACATGGGGATGGCTATCATGAAACACATCTTATAGTCACTGTATATTCTAAACAGTTCCTAGTCAATTGAGCCGTCTGCAAATAAGGATAAGGATCGCTCGAGATTGAGACTAGCATTTGCGATGTCGAGTACCACGTGGAACATAGAGATGTTCAAAGCATGCAAATGGATATTCATATGATGAATGATCGAACTACCCTATTCGGACTTTCCAAGTGGTTATCACTTATCGAGTGGATAAAGTCCGCGGTTTTGGTTGTACACCATTAGTCCTTATTACTTGAAACATCATTGAGACTTTATATGCTAGTACTGTACTTTGACTCATTTACCGACTCTATTGGGGTCATCAGGTGTCGGGATTGGGTACAGTTACGACACATATAGGAGTCGATGCTTTGTTGTCAAGGATTCACCATATACTTGCGAGTGTGGATATCCTATGCGATCTGAGGAGATATTAGTGTGACGAATCTCTGGCCAGAGTACATGATGTGTTTTAGGTTACTTGGTGTTCCTAGTAACACATGCGATGTCACTAATAGATCTCCAAGATTTTATGCATAGTTATCGAATCTCGAACGACTCTCGATGCACCAATGGTTGTTGATTCGATCGGGATATTTGGTTGAAGGGACCGTACTGTACGCTAACCAAAATCTACTGGTTCTTGCAGGCACTATCAGTAATACCTAGGGAATCATGGGGCGATGTTGCTAGGCGCTCTTACCATGATTCGATGGATAAGTCGGAAATTGTTGTTCCAAGTCACAAGGAGTTGTGAGCCCACGGCTAGCTGTGTTCCTGAACCATTGAGGGTTACACAAGTAATGGATTACTAAAACCCCGTAGAGATAGTTAAATTTAAAGAGTTAAATTTAATGAAAGAGAAGTTGGACTTCTTAATTAAAAGGGAGTGGGATTTTCTAAAATGACATAGGGATGGACATTTTTGGAAATCACTGAATTCGGATTCAGAAAAATTATCTTGACTTTAAAAGATGCAGAAATGGTTTCTGTGCACATTGGTGAAATCATTTTATCAATCGGAGTCACGATGAATTTTATATTAATTTCTAGAACAACGGGCTTGGCTTGTTGGACTAAGTTATGGATTGTGGGCCCTAAGGTGTTAGAGTTCTAATATAATTATAACTTAATCTAGTCTAGAAATTATCTATAAATATGTAAGCAGTGTTTGAAATTCATAAGAGAATTCAGTCTAGAAATTTTGAACACTACATATAATTTTCAAGAGGATTTTCAAAAATTCCTCTGTTCCTTTTGGAGAAAACTCGACTTGTGATTTTTGTGAAAAATTACAATTCGAATTAACAGATCATATCTGTTTATTCTCTACGTAAAACTTTTGATTGATTTCTAGTGCAGTCAATCAGAGGGTTTCTATTTTTCGTTCGTGGACCTAATTCCGGAGATAGATCGTGACAGTCATCGATTCCCGGGATTTACAAGAAGAGCAGATTAAATTCTGTTGGAGTCCAAAATCAAGCCTTTGCTTGACGAGGTAAAAATTTAACTGTGTTTTTATTTTTACTTGAACAAATTTAATCGTAAAAGTTTTGATACCCATATATGAAATCGTTCCATATAATAAAATAAAATTTTTAAACTTCCGCTGCACCGGGTATCAATTCTTAATTGATCTGAACACATTTTCCAACACAACATTCCAGGGAATCCATGTCTTTCCTTGTGCATTTGAAGCAAATGTTGGATGTCAGTAGCATTGGGCTTTCTCAAGTATTGTGCCCCAAATACCTCAATTACACATCGACAGAAATTGAATAGGCATTCAATGGTAGTTTTTTCAACAATTCGTAGGTACTCATCGTGATGGTTGGAAGGGGCTCCATACGCTAATTTAATAATATCCATGCATTTCTAAAGTGGAGACAAACCTTTTATTTCCCATTGCATCGACCCTTAACTGAAAATATTCAGAATGATTTTGCAAGGCTTGGAGAATGCGAAGGAATAATTCTTTTTGCATATGAAATCATCGCCAGATAACTTCACTTGGAAATACCCGTGCATCACTGAAGTAATCATTGACAAGACGAGAATGTCCGACTTCACGATCTTGATTCAAATACCTTCTTCTATGTGATCCCTCACAAGTACTCCGAGCTACCTCAAGTAGCATTTTGTGTTGTTGTTGAATGATCTTCAACATCATTTGTTCATCAGTATCATCCAACAACTCTTCTTTAAGAGTTCAATGATCCTGTCGGTGGTCAAATTGTTTGGATCTTCATAAATTTTAGAATAGAGAATGAAGCAAAATAAAGAGAATGATTATAGCAATCGATTAAAAAAATGAATAATTGATAGATATATATTGAAGGTGATCAGTTAACTCGTGCCCGAAAATGCAGCAAATATTTTAAAAATTTAACAAAAGAGATCCGAGCACTTGTGTAGTAATCAAAAATTAAACAACCATAGGGTGTTTAGAATTTTACCTATCAATCTCAAAGATTGATTTAGGGCTCCAACCAAGTTGATAAACAACTAGGCTCTTGAAGTGGTAGACACTATCTACAAGCTTCCAAGAGCACGCCTTGCTCAAAATGGATTCAAGACTTCAAGCCTTCGAATTAGGTCCATGACTAGACGATCTAGATCCGCTCTAAATATGCACTAGAATATTTAGAGAATTTTGCATTGAAATTTCCTTTTCTTCTTCCACAAAAATGAAAGAAAACTTGGAGAAAACTTTTTGGAGGTGTTCGGCCACCACAATGTAATTGGAATGGAATATATGAATGTGTGTATATTATATTAATGGAGAAGGATTAAATAAGTACAATTAAGCCATGAATGGAAAAATGCAAGACATGCATGGAAAATTGCAAACCATCTTCCAACCCTTCAAATTCCATCACACACATGTTGAAAAACTGGCGAGTTCCCAGACCAATTACGATTGATACCCGGTGCAGCGGAAGTTTAAAAATTTTTCATGGAACGTTTCCATGGTATGGGTATCAACCGTTCATCAATTGAATTACGTGTGTGTAAAATTTAAATAACAGTTATTAAATAAATTTTACCTCAAATCTCGCAACGAGATTAATGGACACCAACAGAACAATTCTGCTCTTGTTGTCTCTCCCTGGAACCGATGAACGCCTTCAATCAGGTCCACGAACAGAGGTTTAATCCCTCTGATAGATTGCACTAGAAAATCTATCAGAAGTTTTCTGCGAAGAGAATACACGAATTTGATTCGTTATTCCTTACTGCGATTCAAAATCACAGACCGGAATTTTCTCGGGCAGAGGGAGGGAGAGGCGGCCGAAAACGTTTTGAGAGGGGCTAGGGTTTCGAAAATCCTGTCTCAAAATTATGACCTCTTGTGTGTAATTTCTGTACTGAAATAACTTATTTATAATGCAGGCCACTAACACCTTAGGGCCCATTAGTCATAAGCTGAGGCCCGACAAGCAAAGCCCGCTCGTTCAGAAATTAATATAAAATTCATCGTGACTCCGATTGATGAAACGATTTCACCAATGTGCACAGAAACCATTTCTGCACGTTTTAAAGTCAAAATAAATTTTCCTGAATCCGAATTCAGTGGTTTCCAAAAATGTCCATCCCTATGTTATTTTAGGAAATCCTACTCCCTTACTCTTATTTAAGAAGTCCAACTCCTTAGTTCATTAAATTTAACTCTTTAAATTTAACTATCTCAACGGGGATTAAAACTCCATTACACTGTGTGACCCTCAATGGTTCAGGGATACAGCTAGCCGTGGGCTCACAACTCCTTGTGACTCGGAACAACACTTTCCGACTTGCCCAACGAATCATGGTAAAGCGCCTAGCAACATCGCCCCATGATTCCCTAGGTATCACTGATAGTGCCTACAAGAACCAGTAGATTTTGGTTAACGTACAGTACGGTCCCTTCATCCATATATCCCGATCGAATCAACAACCATTGGTATATCGAGAGTCGCTCAAGATTCGATAACTATGCAATACATCTTGAAGATCAAATTAGTGACATCGCATGTGCTACTAAGAAACCATTTCTTAAATCACATCAAGTACTCTGGCCAGAGATTTGTCACACTAATATCTCCTCAGATCGCATAGGATATCCACACTCGCAAGTATGTGGTGAATCCTTGACAACAATGCATTGACTCCTATATGTGTCGTAACTGTACCCAATCTCGACACCTGATGACCCCCTCAGAGTCGGTAAACGAGTCAAAGCACAGTACTAGCATATAGAGTCTCCATGATGTTTCAAGTCGTAAGGACTAATGGTGTACAACCAAAACCGCGGACTTTATCCACTCGATAAGTGATAACCACTTGGAAAGTCCGGATAGGGTAGTTCGACTATTCATCCTATGAATATCCATTTGCATGCTTCGAACATCTCCATGTTCCCTACCAATGAAACGTGGTACTCCGCATCGCAAATGCTAGTCTCAAACTCGAGCGATCCTTATCCTTATTATCGGACGGCTCAATCGACTAGGAACGGTTTTAGAATATACAGTGACTATAAGATGTATTTCATGATAGACATCTCCATGTTCTACCACATCTTACATACACTATAGTATATTCAAGGTCTTTATCAAAACAACAATAGTATATCACAATATAACAATATGAAGTAATATAAAGTCATTGCCATAAAAGTGTAAATAATATTAAACAAAAGATTGTTTATACAAAGAGTCAACAAAGCCCATAGCCACACAGTTGGCTCACTGGGCACCCACTCTTACAATCTCCCACTTGCCCTATAGCCAACTAGTCATACTACGTAGACCCATTGCTTCGCGATGTTTGTCAAACAATGATCCTGGCAAAGGCTTAGTAAGTGGATCAGCGATATTGTCTGCAGAGGCCACTCGTTCGATACTGATGTCTCCTCTTTCCACAATCTCCCGGATTATGTGGTATTTCCTCAGTACGTGTTTGGATCTTTGATGAGACCTTGGTTTCTTTGCTTGAGCAACGGCACCCGTGTTGTCACAGTACACCGGGACTGGACCAACAAATTCAGGAATGACGCCCAACTCTTGGACGAAATTCCTCATCCAAACGGCCTCTTTAGCAGCAGCTGATGCTGCAATGTATTCAGCCTCAGTGGTGGAATCCGCTGTGGTGTCCTGCTTGGAACTCTTCCAAGAGACAGCACCGCCATTGAGCATGAACACAAATCCAGAGGTTGACTTCGAGTCATCCACATCACCTTGGAAGCTAGAGTCGGTATAGCCTTCCAGTTTGAGTTCTCGTCCTCCATAAACCATGAACATATTCTTAGTCCTTCGCAAGTACTTAAGAATGTCCTTCACGGCTTTCCAATGCATCTGACCAGGATTAGACTGATATCTGCTCGTGACACTCAGAGCAAATGCTACATCCGGTCTGGTAGATATCATCCCATACATGATACTACCTATAGCTGACGCATATGGTACATGTGTCATATTCTCTATCTCTGCATCAGTCTTGGGACACATAGACTTGGATAGAGAAACTCCATGACACATGGGTAGATGTCCTCTCTTGGACCCATCCATTGAAAACCGTTTCAATATGGTATCGATGTAGGTTGATTGAGTGAGTCCTATCATTCTCTTAGATCTATCCCTATAGATCTGTATCCCAAGAATGTAGGATGCCTCACCCAAATCCTTCATCGAAAATCTACCTGATAACCATATCTTTGTTGACTGCAACATCCCTACATCATTCCCAATGAGTAGGATGTCATCAACATAAAGTACTAAGAATGTCACCGCATCCTTAACTACTTTCTTGTACACGCAAGGTTCCTCCGGGTTCTTGATGAAACCAAAGTCTTTAATTGTTTCATCAAATTTCTGGTTCCAACTTCTTGATGCTTGTTTTAGACCATAAATTGATCTCTGAAGCTTGCATACCTTATGCTCGCTTCCCATGGATGTGTACCCCTCAGGCTGCTTCATATAGATTTCTTCCTTAATGTCTCCATTAAGAAAAGCAGTCTTCACATCCATTTGCCATATCTCATAGTCATACCATGCAGCTATGGCAATAAGGATTCTTATGGACTTGAACATTGCAACTGGTGAAAAGGTTTCGTCATAGTCAACTCCTTGCCTTTGAGTATAACCTTTAGCCACCAATCGCGCCTTGTAGGTCAATACCTTACCATCAGGCCCAAGCTTTCTTTTGTAGATCCATTTACACCCTATTGGAACAATTCCATCGGGAGGATCCACTAAAGACCAGACTTGGTTAGTATGCATCGAATCCAATTCTGACTGCATAGCTTCAAGCCATAAATTCGAATCCGCATCAGAAATTGCTTCCTTGAAGCTTCTTGGATCACATCCAATGTCGGGTTCATCTTGACCCTCTTCAAGAAGAAGACCATATCGAACTGGAGGTCTAGAAGTCCTCTCAGATCTTCTAGGTGCAGGCGTGTCCAGCAATGGTTCCTGAGGTGTGGGATCGTTATTTTGTATTTCGGGTTCTTCTCGAACTTCTTCGAGTTCCATCATCTCGCCTTTCTTATCCAATAAGAACTCCTTCTCCAAGAAGGTGGCATTCCGTGAAACAAACACCTTTGTTTCAGCAGGATAATAGAAATAATATCCGATTGAATTCTTCGGATACCCCACAAAATAACACAAGCTGGATCGACTATCCAACTTATCTCCCACTGTCCGCTTCACGTAAGCAGGACATCCCCAAATCCTCAAGTATGAATACTTAGGAGCTTTGCCATTCCATAACTCGTATGGTGTTTTGTCCACTGCTTTAGTGTGGACGTTATTCAACAACAATACCGCCGTTTCAAGCGCATAGCCCCAAAACGAAGGTGGAAGCTCAGTGAAGCTCATCATGGATCGAACCATGTCCAACAAAGTTCGATTACGACGCTCCGATACACCATTAAGCTGTGGTGTCATAGGAGGAGTCCACTGAGAGAGAATCCCATTCTCTTTTAGATAGTCCAAAAACTCGGTACTCAAGTATTCTCCACCTCGATCCGATCGAAGTGCTTTAATACTTTTACCTAGCTTGTTTTCTACTTCAGCCTTGAATTCTTTGAACTTTTCAAATGCTTCAGACTTATATTTCATTAAATATAAATACCCATACCTAGAATAATCATCAGTAAAGGTAATGAAGTAGGTGTGGCCATGTTGAGTCCCTACTCTAAATGGACCACAAACATCTGTATGGATCAAATCCAACAGATTTTGACTACGTTCAGGCTTCCCCTTAAAAGGAGATTTAGTCATTTTCCCTTTTAGGCAGGATTCACAAGTAGGTAGAGAGTTAATATCAGACATATCAAACATGCCCTCTCCCACTAGCTTGTTCATCCTCCTTGAGGAAATATGACCTAGTCTAGCGTGCCAAAGGTTTGCCGGGTTTTGACTATCGATTTTCCTTTTGTTTGTTGTCGCCGGTTTGTCAATACAATTTACTGGAACGTCTTTTAGTTTTAAATTGTATAGATCGTTTTCAAGTTGTCCATTTCCAATTAAACATTCATTCTTGTAAATATTGCAAATCCCATTCACAAAATTACAAGAATAACCATCTCTATCAAGCATAGAAATAGAAATAATGTTTTTAATTAAATCTGGCACAAATAAAACATCTCTCAACAATAATTTAAAACCATTCTGCAAAATCAAACAAACATCTCCAATGGCCGTAGCTTCAACTCTGGAACCATTCCCGAGCCTCAGCTGGGTCTCACCCATTCTAAGCCTGCGACTTCTTGTCATCACCTGCAAATCATTGCAAATGTGAGATCCACATCCGGTATCCAATACCCAAGAAGTTGTATTAAGTGACATGTTTATTTCGATATAGAACATACCCTTTGCAGTTCCCAACTGCTCAAGATACTCCTTGCAGTTGCGCTTCCAATGACCCGGCTTCTTGCAGTAATGGCAAACATCCTTGGATTTTCCATTGTTTGAAGCCTTTGTCTTTTGCTTCTTCTCGGGTTCCACTTTCTTGGGTGGGGCAGAACGTTTCTTGCCCTTCATACTTGGCCCCTTCTTAGCAGAAGATGAGGAGCCCACCAAGAAAGCTGGCTTATCCTTCTTAAGTGTGGATTCATATGTAACGAGCATATTGACCATCTCTTCAAGGGTGGCCTCTATCTTGTTCATATTAAAATTTATCACGAATCCATCAAATGAAGAAGGAAGATATAGAAGCAGCAAGTCCACATTGAGTTCATGCTCCAATACCAAATCAAGGGTCGCTAACTTCTGTATGAGCCAAATCACTCGTACCCCATGATCACGGACCGAAGTCCCTTCACGCATGCGGCACGTCATCAACTCCTTAACAGTAGAGAACCTTTCAGCCCTCGACTGAGCCCCAAAAAGTTCCTTGAGTTGCGCGTGAATGTCAGCAGCATTCACCGTGTCCTCAAATCGCCTCTGGAGTTCATCAGACATCGAGGCTTGCATATAGCATTTGGTCTTGATGTCATGGTCACACCATGCATCAAGTTTGGCCAATTCCTCCGGACTTATGTCAGCTGGTGCTTCCTTCGGAGGTGCTTTCTCTAACACGTAGAGCATTTTCTCCGAAGTTAAGACAATCTTCAACTTCCGGAACCATTCCGTATAGTTGGCGCCAGTCAGCTTGTTTTGTTCGAGGATCGAGAATAAAGGATTTCGCGAATTCATTGTATGAAATACTGAAAAGGAAAACAGACATATATCAATGATTGTTTAACAATTTACTAAGACATAAAATAGGCGAATTTAATTTTATGAATCTCACTCCCACTATTTTAACGATTTCACCACCCTCTAGTGAAAACGGGAAACTTTTTCCTTAGTGAGAACATGGAGTCCAATTGACAAACTTATGGTCCCGAATAATATCAGCCAACCATAATTCTCAAAAGGTAGAGCCCAATTGCTTCCAAAGCAACCCCCATGTATTTACCTCATGTCCAATAAGGGCCCAATAATATGACGCCGTTTAAAGTGACATGTCAAGATTACCCATCAATATTAAGTTGTGATGGACGGTCGCCATGTGGATCCCCCAATAATATGAGCCGATCCCATGGGAGTTCCACCCAACTTACAACATTTGTCGATCCAATGTACAGCTTTCCGACGGACGGGCCCCCCCAATAATATGAGCCGGACCGTATCCGCGGGTAGCATCACATACATTGACCGTTGATGGAAGGTAGGAACATTTAAAAAATATTTAAATTTCCTTTATTTATCTTGATATAAATTTTAAATCATATTTAAAATGAGGGATTTTATTTATAAAAATATTTGTCTCATCATATTTAATTTATTGCATGCATTGCCGGATTCACGCAATTTATGTCTAAACATGCATACAATCATAATATCACATATTATATAGGATGATCGATTCCATTTCTAATTGACCCGTGGTTGCCAATCACGGGTCTTAGTCCAATCCTAGGTAATATGCAGTATGCAAATGCAATCCTATTACATATGCTTCCAATTTACATTTCTTCAGTCTTCATTGTCTGCTGGGCCCACCATCTTCAAATCTTGATCTCCCACTAAATCTAATGTATTTACAATAAATAACAATGACAAGTAGGGGATACATTTTTAGGGGGTGGGAACGGGCTATAAACCAAGCCCACTTTTATTACATATGACATTCATATCGGGCCATAAACCAGGCCCATTAATAAAACCAACAACAATAAAGAGAAAATGTAAATTCCTAACATACACCTACAAAATTGGTCATGGCAATCGATCATCCTTATCCAATAACATTTAATTCAAAATTAATTTATTGGATAACATGCTGTGGCAATTCAAATTTAAACAAGATAAAATCATATTTTATATATAAAATCACATTTCACATATAAAATCATATTTTATCTCCATATCAAATAAAATCATATTTTATCTATAAAATCCAATTTTACAAATAAAATCATATTTTACTTAATATATCATAAGATCATATCTTATCATCAATTGTACCAAAATAATTGATTTCAAAATTCAATTTACGGATAAAATATTAAAATTTTCCAAAAATTCAAATTTATCCAAAATCAATTTTAAAATTTACGGACTCGAACAATTCGATCCGAAATCTCGTGAACCAATCAAAAAACAATTTTTGACCGGACCAAAAATAAAATTTTAACATATTAAAATTAATTTTTAATAAAATATTAATTTTTCCCGCGGGCCACCCGGGACACTCCCGGGTTGGCCCGCACCCGGGGCGCGGGCCGGGGCAGCCTGGCTGCCCCCTTAGGGCAGCAACGCTTGCTGCCCTGGCGGCGCCTGGCGCCGCCGCTGGGCGGCGCCGAGCGCCGCCCTGCGCAGCGCCCAGCGCTGCGCTGGGCAGCGCCGTGCGCCGCCCTGGGCGGCGACGGTCGCCGCCCTGGGCGGCGCCGTGCGCCCCCTTTGGGCGGCGCCGTGCGCCGCCCCTGGGGGCAGCGACCATCGCTGCCCCCTCCGGGCAGCGATCCAATCGCTGCCCGGGTTTCGCCCCCGGAAAAAAAATTTTTTTTTTATTAAAAATATTTATTTTGTTTCAAAAAACCGAGACTCAAAAATTTTGTACAATTGATTAATTCAATCGATTGATCTGAGCAACCTGGCTCTGATACCACTGTTGAAAAACTGGCGAGTTCCCAGACCAATTACGATTGATACCCGGTGCAGCGGAAGTTTAAAAATTTTTCATGGAACGTTTCCATGGTATGGGTATCAACCGTTCATCAATTGAATTACGTGTGTGTAAAATTTAAATAACAGTTATTAAATAAATTTTACCTCAAATCTCGCAACGAGATTAATGGACACCAACAGAACAATTCTGCTCTTGTTGTCTCTCCCTGGAACCGATGAACGCCTTCAATCAGGTCCACGAACAGAGGTTTAATCCCTCTGATAGATTGCACTAGAAAATCTATCAGAAGTTTTCTGCGAAGAGAATACACGAATTTGATTCGTTATTCCTTACTGCGATTCAAAATCACAGACCGGAATTTTCTCGGGCAGAGGGAGGGAGAGGCGGCCGAAAACGTTTTGAGAGGGGCTAGGGTTTCGAAAATCCTGTCTCAAAATTATGACCTGTTGTGTGTAATTTCTGTACTGAAATAACTTATTTATAATGCAGGCCACTAACACCTTAGGGCCCATTAGTCATAAGCTGAGGCCCGACAAGCAAAGCCCGCTCGTTCAGAAATTAATATAAAATTCATCGTGACTCCGATTGATGAAACGATTTCACCAATGTGCACAGAAACCATTTCTGCACGTTTTAAAGTCAAAATAAATTTTCCTGAATCCGAATTCAGTGGTTTCCAAAAATGTCCATCCCTATGTCATTTTAGGAAATCCTACTCCCTCTCTTATTTAAGAAGTCCAACTCCTTAGTTCATTAAATTTAACTCTTTAAATTTAACTATCTCAACGGGGATTAAAACTCCATTACACTGTGTGACCCTCAATGGTTCAGGGATACAGCTAGCCGTGGGCTCACAACTCCTTGTGACTCGGAACAACACTTTCCGACTTGCCCAACGAATCATGGTAAAGCGCCTAGCAACATCGCCCCATGATTCCCTAGGTATCACTGATAGTGCCTACAAGAACCAGTAGATTTTGGTTAACGTACAGTACGGTCCCTTCATCCATATATCCCGATCGAATCAACAACCATTGGTATATCGAGAGTCGCTCAAGATTCGATAACTATGCAATACATCTTGAAGATCAAATTAGTGACATCGCATGTGCTACTAAGAAACCATTTCTTAAATCACATCAAGTACTCTGGCCAGAGATTTGTCACACTAATATCTCCTCAGATCGCATAGGATATCCACACTCGCAAGTATGTGGTGAATCCTTGACAACAATGCATTGACTCCTATATGTGTCGTAACTGTACCCAATCTCGACACCTGATGACCCCCTCAGAGTCGGTAAACGAGTCAAAGCACAGTACTAGCATATAGAGTCTCCATGATGTTTCAAGTCGTAAGGACTAATGGTGTACAACCAAAACCGCGGACTTTATCCACTCGATAAGTGATAACCACTTGGAAAGTCCGGATAGGGTAGTTCGACTATTCATCCTATGAATATCCATTTGCATGCTTCGAACATCTCCATGTTCCCTACCAATGAAACGTGGTACTCCGCATCGCAAATGCTAGTCTCAAACTCGAGCGATCCTTATCCTTATTATCGGACGGCTCAATCGACTAGGAACGGTTTTAGAATATACAGTGACTATAAGATGTATTTCATGATAGACATCTCCATGTTCTACCACATCTTACATACACTATAGTATATTCAAGGTCTTTATCAAAACAACAATAGTATATCACAATATAACAATATGAAGTAATATAAAGTCATTGCCATAAAAGTGTAAATAATATTAAACAAAAGATTGTTTATACAAAGAGTCAACAAAGCCCATAGCCACACAGTTGGCTCACTGGGCACCCACTCTTACAACACACACATATATATATCATATATATATATATATATATACACATTAATATATATATACATATATAAATATATATATATATTTAAATGGTATTTGAACTTATTTTAATTAATTATTAAACCTAAACTCATTTAAGTTTAATCAATTAATTAAATTCAACTTGAACTCATTCAAGTACACTAGTAACAATAATTATATAACACTATTTTATTTGAGCTCTACAAGACTCAATAGTGTTTAATTATTTGTACATTAAAATGTCTACTAGTGTTAAATTAATTCAACACTTGAATTAATTAACTAAGTTCAAAATAATAGTTTCGAAAATCACCATTTTCATAAACTAATTATTTTTAAGTCAACTTTTAATATTGGAACACATTCACAAATTAAAAGTTACTTATTCCATTCATTCTCCAATTTAGAAGTCAAACTTCTAATTTATATTATTTATAAACTCCTTTATAAGTTGTTCAACACATTGAACTTATTTCAATCTCAACGGGATCTAGAAAGCTAGTACTTGTGTGATCCTCAATAGTTCACTGATACAACTAGCAGTGGGTTCACATCTCCATGTGATTCGAGATCAACAAGTCCCTTATATGAGCATACCCTATATAGCTCCATTCTTATTGATCAACACATTGATAATAAGAACGTCAAAAAACTCAAGTCTGATAGTACCCAACCAGTCATGTAAACGTCTAGCAGCATCGCTTACATGACTCCCTAGGTATCAAATGATAGTGCCTGCAAGAACCAATCAATTATGGTTAGCGTACAGTACGGTCCCTTCAACTCATATATCCCGACCGATTTGACAACCATTGGTTTATCGAGAGTTGTCATTGAATCGATAACTATGTGTCATGTTGTAGTTGCATCGAAGGTGTAATTCAAGAAACCCCTTTCTTAATTACCACCTACTCTGATCAGAGATTTCAAGCTACGTATGCATGAGATTTCATAGGATATCCATACCCGTAGGTAAGCGGTGAATCCCCGACTACAATGCATTGACTCCTATATGTTTCGTCACAACACCCAACATTGCCACCTGATGACCCCAGATGAGTCGGTAAACAAGTCAAAGTGAAGCACTAGCATATAGAGTCTCCATGTTGTCCCGGGTCATAAGGACTAATGGTGTACAACCATAAACTAGGACTTCTCCACTCGATAAGTGAGAACCACTTGGAAAGTCCTTTAGGGAGGGTTGTGTTGGAGAACGGTGATCAGATCAATCAGAATTGATACCCGGTGCAGCGGAATTTTAAAAATTTTTATATGGAACGATTCCATAATGGGTATCAAAACTTTACGATTAAATTGTGCGTGTAAAAATTAAATCACAATTAAATTTTTACCTCCAATCTCGAAACGAGATTATGGACACCAACAGATTACTCTGCTCTTGTTGTATATCCCAAGAACTGATGGACGAACAATTCTTCAATCAGGTCCACGAACGGAAATTTAATCCCTCTGATAGATTGCACTAGAAAATCTATCAGAAGTTTCTACGAAGAGAATTAACGAATTTGATCCGTTAAACCAGACTGAAAATTCAAAATTCACAGGCTGGATTTTCCCGAGCAGAGAGGGAAGGGGGCGGCCACTTTTTAATAAAAAAAAACTAGGGTTTTCGAAAATTGTGAGCCTCTGTTGTGTAATTTCTGTACTGCAATAACTTATTTATAATGTGGGCTGCTAACAGCTTAGGGCCCATTAGTCATAAGTTCAAGCCTAACAAGCAAAGCCCGCATGTTCAAAAATTAATATAAAATTCATCGTGACTCAGATTGATAAACCAATTTCACCAATGTGCACAGAAACCATTTCTGCACCTTTTAAAGTCAAGATAAATTTTCTGAATCCGAATTCAGTGATTTCCAAAAATGCCTATCCCTATGTCATTTTAGGAAATCTTACTCCTCTACTCTTAAATAAGAAGTCCCACTTCTTTGTTAATTAAATTTAACTCTTTAAATTTAACTATCTCAACGGGGATTAAAAATCCATTACTCTGTGTGACCCTTAATGGTTCAGGAATACAGCTAGCCGTGGGCTCACAACTCCTTGTGACTCGGAACAACAATTTCCGACTTGCCCATCGAATCATGGTAAGAGCGCCTAGCAACATCGCCCCATGATTCCCTAGGTATCACTGATAGTGCCTGCAAGAACCAATAGATTTTGGTTAGCGTACAGTACGGTCCCTTCATCCATATATCCCGATCGAATCAACAACCATTGGTAAATCGAGAGTCGTTCGAGATTCGATAACTATGCAATACATCTTGAAGATCAAATAGTGACATCGCATGTGTTACTAAGAAACCATTTCTTAAAACACATCATGTACTCTGGCCAGAGATTCGTCACACTAATATCTCCTCAGATTGCATAGGATATCCACACTAGCAAGTATGTGGTGAATCCTTGACAACAAAGCATCGACTCCTATATGTGTCGTAACTGTACCCAATCCCGACACCTGATGACCCCAATGGAGTCGGTAAATGAGTCAAAGTACAGTACTAGCATATAGAGTCTCAATGATGTTTCAAGTAGTAAGGACTAATGGTGTACAACCAAAACCGCGGACTTTATCCACTCGATAAGTGATAACCACTTGGAAAGTCCGGATAGGGTAGTTCGATCATTCATCGTATGAATATCCATTTGCATGCTTTGAACATCTCTATGTTCCATACCAATGAAACGTGGTACTCGGAATCGCAAATGCTAGTCTCAATCTCGAGCGATCCTTATCCTTATTAACGGACGGCTCAATCGACTAGGAACCATTTAGAATATACAGTGACTATAAGATGTGTTTCATGATAGACATCCCCATGTACTACCACATCTTACATACACTATAGTATATTCAAGATCTTTATCAAAACAACAATAGTATATCACAATATAACAATATGAAGAAAGATAAAGTCATTGCCATTAATAAAAGTGTAAATTATATTAAACAAAAGATTGTTTATACAAAGAGTCATCAAAGCCCTTAGCCACAAGTTGGCTCACCGGACACCCACTATTTTAATCTCCCACTTGCCCTAAAGCCAACTAGTCATACTACGTAGACCCATTGCTTCGCGATGTTTGTCAAATAATGGTCCTGGCAAGGGCTTAGTAAGTGGATCAGCGATATTGTCTGCAGAGGCCACTCTCTCGACAGTGATGTCTCCTCTTTCCACGATCTCTCGGATGATGTGGTATTTTCTCAGTACGTGTTTGGATCTTTGATGAGACCTTGGTTCCTTTGCCTGAGCAACGGCACCCGTGTTGTCACAGTACACCGGGACTGGACCAACAACTTCAGGAATAACGCCCAACTCTTGGACGAAATTCCTCATCCAAACGGCCTCTTTAGCAGCAGCTGATGCTGCAATGTATTCTGCCTCAGTGGTGGAATCCGCTGTGGTGTCCTGCTTGGAACTCTTCCAAGAGACAGCACCGCCATTGAGCATGAACACAAATCCAGAGGTTGACTTCGAGTCATCCACGTCACTTTGGAAGCTAGAGTCGGTATAGCCTTCCAATTTTAGTTCTCTTCCTCCATATACCATGAACATATTCTTAGTCCTTCGTAAGTACTTAAGAATGTCCTTCACGGCTTTCTAATGCATTTGACCGGGATTAGCTTGATATCTGCTCGTGACACTCAGAGCAAATGCTACATCCGGTCTGGTAGATATCATCCCATACATGATACTACCTATGGCTGACGCATATGGTACATGTGTCATTTTCTCTATCTCTTCATCAGTCTTGGGAAACATAGACTTGGATAGAGAAACTCCATGACACATAGGTAGATGTCCTCTCTTGGACTCATCCATTGAAAACCTTTTCAATATGGTGTCGATGTAGGATGCTTGAGTGAGTCCTATCATTCTCTTAGATCTATCTCTATAGATTTGTATCCCTAGAATATAGGATGCCTCACCCAAATCCTTCATCGAGAATCAACCTGATAACCATATCTTTGTTGACTGCAACATCCCTACGTCATTCCCAATGAGTAGGATGTCATCAACATAAAGTACTAAGAATGTCACAGCATCCTTAACTACTTTCTTGTACATGCACGGTTCCTCCGGGTTCTTGATGAAACCAAAATCCTTTATTGTTTCATCAAATTTCTGGTTCCAACTTCTTCATGCTTGTTTGAGACCATAGATTGATCTCTGAAGCTTGCATACCTTATGCTCGCTTCCCATGGATGTGTATCTCTCAGGCTGCATCATATAGATCTCTTCCTTAATGTTTCCATTAAGAAATGCAGTCTTCACATCCATTTGCCATATCTCATAGTCATACCAAGCAGCTATGGCAATAAGGATTCTTATGGACTTGAACATTGCAACTGGTGAAAAGGTTTCATCATAGTCAACTCCTTGTCTTTGAGTGTTACCTTTCGCCACCAATCGTGCCTTGTAGGTCAATACCTTACCATCAGGCCCAAGCTTTCTCTTGTAGATCCATTTACACCCTATTGGAACAATTCCATCGGGAGGATCTACTAAAGACCAAACTTGGTTTGTATGCATCGAATCTATTTCCGACTGCATAGCTTCAAGCCATAAATTTGAATCCGCATCAGAAATTGCTTCCTTGAAGTTTCTTGGATCACATCCAACATCAGGTTCATCTTGATCCCCTTCAAGAAGAAGACCATATCGAATAGGAGGTCTAGAAGTCCTCTCGGATCTTCTAGGTATAGGCGTGTCCATCATTGGTTCCTGAGGTGTAGGATCATTATTTTGTATTTCGGGTTCTTCTCGAATTTCTTCGAGTTCCATCATCTCGCCTTTCTTATCCAATAAGAACTCCTTCTCCAAGAAGGTGGCATTCCTTGAAACAAACACCTTTGTTTCAGCAGGATGATAGAAATAATATCCGATTGAATTCTTCGGATACCCTACAAAATAACATAAGGTGGATCGACTATCCAACTTATCTCCCACTGTCTGCTTCACGTAAGCAGGACATCCCCAAATCCTCAAGTACGAATACTTAGGAGCTTTGCCATTCCATAACTCGTATGGTGTTTTGTCCACTGCTTTGGTGTGGACGTTGTTCAACAACAACACCGCCGTTTCAAGCGCGTAGCCCCAAAACGAAGGTGGAAGCTCAGTGAAGCTCATCAAGGATCGAACTATGTCCAACAAAGTTCGATTACGACGCTCCGATACACCATTTAGCTGAGGTGTCATAGGAGGAGTCCACTGAGAGAGAATCCCATTCTCTTTCAGATAGTCCAAAAACTCGGTACTTAAGTATTCTCCACCTCGATCCGATCGAAGTGCTTTAATACTTTTACCTAGCTTGTTTTCTACTTCAGCCTTGAATTCTTTGAACTTTTCAAATGCTTCAGACTTATATTTCATTAAATATAAATACCCATACCTTGAATAATCATCAGTAAAGGTAATGAAGTAGGTGTGGCCAAATTTAGTACCAATTCTAAATGGACCACAAACATCTGTATGGATCAAATCCAACAGATTTTGACTACGCTCAGGTTTCCCCTTAAAAGGAGATTTAGTCATTTTTCCTTTCAGGCAGGACTCACAAGTAGGTAGAGAGTTAATATCAGACATATCAAACATGCCCTCTCCCACTAGCTTGTTCATCCTCCTTGAGGAAATATGACCTAGCCTAGCATGCCAAAGGTTTGCCGGGTTTTGACTATCGATTTTCCTTTTGTTTGTTGTTACCGGTTTATCAACATAATTTATTGGAACATCTTTTAATTTTAAGTTATATAGATCGTTTTCAAGTTGTCCATTTTCAATCAAACATTCATTCTTGTAAATATTGCAAATCCCATTCACAAAATTGCAAGAATAACCATCTCTATCAAGCATAGAAACAGAAATAATGTTTTTAATCAAATCTGGAACAAATAAAACATCTCTCAAAAGTAACTTAAAATCGTTCTGCAAAATTAAATAAACATCTCCCACAGCTTTAGCTTCAACTCTAGAACCATTTCCGAGCCTCAGCTGGGTCTCACCCATTCTAAGCTTGAGACTTCTTGTCATCACCTGCAAATCATTGCAAATGTGAGATCCACATCCGGTATCCAATACCCAAGAAGTAGTATTAAGTAAAACATTTATTTCAATATAGAACATATCCTTCGCAGTTCGCAACTGCTCTAGATATTCCTTGCAGTTACGTTTCCAATGACCGGGTTTCTTGCAGTAATGGCAAACATCCTTGGACTTTTCCATGTTTGAAGCCTTTGTCTTGTTCTTCTTCTCGGGTCCGGTTTTCTTGGGTGGGGCAGAACGTTTCTTACCCTTTGTACTTGGCCCCTTCTTAGCAGAGGAAGAGGAGCCCACCAAGAGAACCGGTTTATCCTTCTTTAAAGTGGCTTCATATGTTACAAGCATATTGACCATCTCTTCAAGGGAGGCCTCTATCTTGTTCATATTGAAATTCACCACAAATCCGTCAAACGAAGAAGGAAGAGAGAGAAGTAATAAGTCCACGTTGAGTTCATGCTCCAACACCAAATCAAGCGTTACCAACTTCTGTATGAGCCAAATCACTCGTACCCCATGATCACGGACCGAAGTCCCTTCACGCATGCGACACGTCATTAGCTCTTTTACAGTAGCGAACCTTTCAGCTCTCGATTGAGCCCCAAAAAGTTCCTTGAGTTGTACGTGAATGTCAGCAGCATTCACGGTGTCCTCAAATCGCCTCTGGAGTTCATCAGACATCGAGGCTTGCATATAGCATTTGGCTTTGATATCATGGTCCCACCATGTATCAAGTTTGGCCAACTCTTCCGGACTTATGTCAGCTGGTGCTTCCTTCGGAGGAGATTTTTCTAACACGTAGAGCATCTTCTCCGAGGTTAAGACAATCTTCAACTTACGGAACCATTCCGTATAGTTTGCGCCAGTCAGTTTATTTTGTTCGAGAATAGAGAATAGTGGATTGCGCGAATTCATCTTTATGAAATACTGAAAAGAAACAGACAATTATCAGTGATTGTTTAATTAATTTACTAAGACATAAAATAGGCAAAATTTATTTTATGAATCTCACTCCCACTATTTTAACGATTTCACTACCCTCTAGTAAAAACGGGAAACTGTTTTCCTTAGTGGGAACATGGAGTCCAATTGACAAACTATGGTCCCGAATAATATCAGCCAACCATAATTTTCAAAAGGTAGAGCCCAATTGCTTCCAAAGCAACCTCCACGTTTTTACCTCATGTCCAATAAGGGCCCAATAATATGACGCCGTTTATTGTGACATGTCAAGATGACCCATCAATATTAAGTTGTGATGGACGGTCGCCATGTGGATCCCCAATAATATGAGCCGATCCCATGGGAGTTCCACCCAACTTACAACATGTGTCGATCCAATGTACAGCTTTCCGACGAACGGCCCCCCCAAATAATATGAGCCGGACCGTATCCGCGGGTAGCATCTCATACATTGATCGTTGATGGAAGGTAGGAACATTTAAACAATTTTAAATTTCCTTTATTTATCTTGATATCAATTTTAAATCATATTTAAAATGAGGAATTTTAATTTTGAAAATTTGTCTCATAATTTAAAATTTGTATGCTTGCCGGATTCATACAATTTAGTCTAAAACATGCATACAACGATAATATCATATATTATATAGGATGATCGATTCCATTTCTAATCGACCCGTGGTTGCCAATCACGAGTCTAAGTCCAATCCTAGGTAATATGCTGGTATGCAATGCAATCCTATTACATTGAGCTTCCAATTTACATTTCTTCTGTCTTTATTGTCTGCTGGGCCCACCTCCATCTTCAAATCTTCATCTCCCACTAAGTCTAATGTATTTACAATAAATAATTATGACAAGTAGGGGATACATTTTAAGGGGTGGGAACGGGCCATAAACTAGGACCACTTTTATTACATATGACAATTCATATTGGGCCATAAACCAGGCCCATTAATAAATCCAACAACAATAAAAACAAATGTAAATTCCTAACATACACCTAAAAAATTGGTCATGGCAATCGATCATCCTTATCCAATAATATTTAATTCAAAATTAATTTATTGGATAACATGCAATGGCAATTTAAATTAAAAGGATAAAATCATATTCCATATATAAAATTTTATTTTACATACAAAATCATATTTTATCTTTTTATCAAATAAAATCATATTTTACATATAAAATCCAATTTTATACATAAAATCATATTTTACTCAATATTTCCATAAGATCATATCTTATCATCAATTGTACCAAAAATAATTAATTTCATAAAATCTGATTTAACGGATAAAATCTATAAATTTTCCAAAAATTTAAATTTATCCAAAAATCAATTTTAAAATTTTCGGACTCGAACAATTCGATCCGACGCCTCGTGGACCAATCAAAACAATTTTCGATCGGACCAAAAATAGAATTTTAACATATTAAAATTTTAATTTAAAATAAAAAAATTAATTTTTCCCGGGCCGCCCGGGACGCTCCCGGGCTGCCCGCGCCTCAAAGGGGCTCGGGCCGGGCAGCCCGTCACTGCCCCTAGGGCAGCGACCCGCGCTGCCCCCCCGGGCAGCGATCCAATCGCTGCCCGTGTTTTGCCCGAAAAAAAAAAATTTTGATTTTTAAAAAATTTATTTTGTTTAAAAAACCGAGGCTTAAAAATTTTTGTACAATCGATTAATTTAATCGCTTGATCTGAGCAACCTGGCTTTGATACCACTGTTGGAGAACGGTGATCAGATCAATCAGAATTGATACCCGGTGCAGCGGAAGTTTAAAAATTTTTATATGGAACGATTCCATAATGGGTATCAAAACTTTACGATTAAATTGTGCGTGTAAAAATTAAATCACAATTAAATTTTTACCTCCAATCTCGAAACGAGATTATGGACACCAACAGATTACTCTGCTCTTGTTGTATAACCCAGGAACTGATGGACGAACAATTCTTCAATCAGGTCCACGAAAGGAAATTTAATCCCTCTGATAGATTGCACTAGAAAATCTATCAGAAGTTTTTACGAAGAGAATTAACGAATTTGATCCGTTAAACCAGACTGAAAATTCAAAATTCACAGGCTGGATTTTCCCGAGCAGAGAGGGAAGGGGGCGGCCACTTTTTAATAAAAAACAACTAGGGTTTTCGAAAATTGTGAGCCTCTGTTGTGTAATTTCTGTACTGCAATAACTTATTTATAATGTGGGCTGCTAACAGCTTAGGGCCCATTAGTCATAAGTTCAAGCCTGACAAGCAAAGCCCGCATGTTCAGAAATTAATATAAAATTCATCGTGACTCAGATTGATAAACCAATTTCACCAATGTGCACAAAAACCATTTCTGCACCTTTTAAAGTCAAGATAAATTTTCTGAATCCGAATTCAGTGATTTCCAAAAATTCCCATCCCTATGTCATTTTAGGAAATCTTACTCCTCTACTCTTAAATAAGAAGTCCCACTTCTTTGTTCATTAAATTTAACTCTTTATATTTAACTATCTCAACGGGGATTAAAAATCCATTACTCTGTGTGACCCTCAATGGTTCAGAGATACAGCTAGCCGTGGGCTCACAACTCCTTGTGACTCGGAACAACAATTTCCGACTTGCCCATCGAATCATGGTAAGAGCGCCTAGCAACATCGCCCCATGATTCCTTAGGTATCACTGATAGTGCCTGCAAGAACCAATAGATTTTGGTTAGCGTACAGTACGGTCCCTTCATCCATATATCCCGATCGAATCAACAACCATTGGTAAATCAAGAGTCGTTCGAGATTCGATAACTATGAAATACATCTTGAAGATCAAATAGTGACATCGCATGTGTTACTAAGAAACCATTTCTTAAAACACATCATGTACTCTGGCCAGAGATTCGTCACACTAATATCTCCTCAGATTGCATAGGATATCCACACTAGCAAGTATGTGGTGAATCCTTGACAACAAAGCATCGACTCCTATATGTGTCGTAACTGTACCCAATCCCGACACTTGATGACCCCAATGGAGTCGGTAAACGAGTCAAAGTACAGTACTAGCATATAGAGTCTCAATGATGTTTCAAGTAGTAAGGACTAATGGTGTACAACCAAAACCGCGGACTTTATGCACTCGATAAGTGATAACCACTTGGAAAGTCCGGATAGGGTAGTTCGATCATTCATCGTATGAATATCCATTTGCATGCTTTGAACATCTCTATGTTCCATACCAATGAAACGTGGTACTCGGCATCGCAAATGCTAGTCTCAATCTCGAGCGATCCTTATCCTTATTAACGGACGGCTCAATCGACTAGGAACCATTTAGAATATACAGTGACTATAAGATGTGTTTCATGATAGACATCCCCATGTACTACCACATCTTACATACACTATAGTATATTCAAGGTCTTTATCAAAACAACAATAGTATATCACAATATAACAATATGAAGAAAGATAAAGTCATTGCCATTAATAAAAGTGTAAATTATATTAAACAAAAGATTGTTTATACAAAGAGTCATCAAAGCCCTTAGCCACAAGTTGGCTCACCGGGCACCCACTCTTTCAGGTTGTTCAGTGCACTCTACAAGGAGCACCTATTTTCATGCTTGGACATTTCCATGTCTCCTACCAATGAAACATGGTACTCACATCGCAAATACTAGTCTCAAGCTCAAGCGGCCTTTATCCTTCTTTATGGCGGCTGAATCGACTAGGAACAGTTTAGAATATACAGTATTCCAAATATGAGTTTCATGATAGTCATCACATGACCATCTCATATTCTTTCTGCTATTTGTATATTCAAGGGCTTTATCTATGCAGCTAGCATGGGTATAAAGATAAAGATGTGCCAAATTAAATAATGTAAAATATTATTAAAATAAAGATTGTCATACAAGAGTTCTCTCAAGGACCATCGGCCAACACATTGGCTCGACGGGCACCTACTCTAACAATCTCCCACTTGCACTAGAGCCAACTACCCATATTCTTCAAACCCATTGATTCGCGATGCTTTTCGAACAATGGTCCTGGTAAAGGCTTAGTTAGTGGATTAGCAACATTATCTGCGGAGGTGACTCTGTCTAACAAGACATCTCCTCGTTCCACAATTTCCCGGATGATGTGGTATTTTCGCAGTACATGTTTGGATTTCTGATGAGACCTTGGTACTTTTGCTTGAGCAACGGCACCAGTGTTGTCGCAGTACACCGTGACTGGATCAACTCCATTAGGAATAACGCCCAACTCTTGGACGAAATTCCTAATCCAAACAGCTTCCTTTGCAGCATCAGATGCAGCAATATATTCTGCCTCAGTGGTTGAATCCGCAGTGCTATTTTGCTTGGAACTCTTCCAACAAATAGCAGCACCATTGAGCATGAATACAAAACCAAAAGATAACTTCGAATCATCAATATCGCTTTGGAAGCTAGAGTTGGTATAGCCTTTCAATTTTAGTTCTCCACCCCCATAAACCAAGAACATATTCTTAGTCCTTCTCAAATACTTGAGAATGTCTTTCACAGCTTTCCAGTGTGGAAGACCAGGGTTCGATTGATATCTACTTGTAACACTTAGTGCAAAGGCCACGTTAGGACGTGTAGATATCATTGCATACATGATACTACCAATTGCAGATGCATATGGAATGCGTGTCATCGCCTCTATCTCTGCATCATTCTTGGGAGACATGGACTTGGATAGAGAAACGCCATGACACATTGGTAGATGTCCTCTCTTAGACTCATCCATCGAGAACCTCTTCACGATGGTATCAATGTATGTGGACTGGGCGAGACCAAGCAATCTTTTCGATCTATCCCGATAGATTTGTATTCCCAATACAAAAAATTCTTCACCCAAGTCCTTCATCGAGAACTTACTCGATAACCATACTTTAGTTGATTGCAACATTCCTACATCATTTCCAATGAGTAGAATGTCATCAACATAAAGTACTAGGAATGTTACAGCACTCCCATTGACCTTCTTATACACACAGGGTTCATCAGGATTCTTAGTAAACCCAAAATCTTTGATTGTACCATCAAATCTGAGGTTCCAGCTCCTAGATGCCTGTTTGAGACCATAAATAGATCTCTGAAGTTTGCATACTTTATGCTCACTTCCAATAGATGTGAACTCTTCAGGTTGAGACATGTAAATTTCTTCCTTAATATCGACATTAAGAAAATCTGTCTTCACATCCATCTGCCATATTTCATAGTCATACCATGCGGCAATGGCAAGCATTATCCTTATAGACTTAAACATTGCGACTGGAGAAAAGGTTTCTTCAAAGTCAACTCCTTTTCTTTGAGTATAACCTTTTGCTACCAATCTAGCCTTGAAAGTCACCACCTTCCCATCCGTCCCAAGTTTCCTCTTGTAAATCCATTTACACCCTATAGGAACAATTCCTTCAGGTGGATCCACAAGATTCTACACTTGGTTCGAATACATGGAATTCATCTCAGATTCCATAGCTTCAAGCCACTTGGATGAATCGGCATCAGATAACGCTTCCTTGAAGGTTCTTGGATCACATCCATGATCAGGCTCATCAGGGCCCTCTTCAAGAAGCAGACCATACCTCAAAGGTGGTTTTGAGACCCTCTTGGATCTCCTAGGAACTTGTATCTCCTCTCTTGGTTGTTCGGGTGTGGGCTCTATAATCGTGGGTGTTTCTCAAACTTCCTCGAGTTCTATCATCTCCCATTTTCTATCCAATAGAAATTCCTTCTCCAAGAAGGTCGCATTCCTAAAAACAAACACCTTTGTTTCTTTGGGATGATAGAAATAATATCCAACCGAATTCCTTGGATATCCCACGAAGTAGCATAAAATGGATCGAGCATCCAATTTATCTCCCATTGTCTGCTTCACATAAGCAGGGCACCCCCATATTCTAAGATAAGAATACTTTGGAGGTTTTCCCATCCATATCTCATATGGTGTCTTATCAACTGCCTTTGAATGGACATTGTTCAACAACAGTGCCGCTGTTTCAAGCGCATATCCCCAAAAGGATGGCGGCAACTCCGTGAACCCCTATCATAGACCAAACCATGTCATCAAAGTCCGGTTACGACGTTCAGAAACACCATTCAACTGAGGTGTACCAGGAGGAGTCCACTGTGAGAGAATCCCATTCTTCCTAAGATACTCTTGGAATTCAGCACTCAAGTCCTCACCACCTCGATCTGATCGAAGGTCCTTGATTCTTCGTCCCAATTGTTTCTCCACTTCATTTCTGAATTCTTTGAACATTTCAAAAGCTTCAGATTTGTATTTCATCAAATACACATACCATACCTAGAGAAGTCATCGGTAAAGGTAATGAAGTAAGAATGTCCATGCTTAGTGGTGATGCTAAGTGGACCACACACATCTGTATGGATCAAATCCAACAGTCCCTTAGTTCGCTCCACATGGCCCTTAAAGGGAATTTTGGTCATCTTTCCTTTTAGACAGGGTTCACATGTAGTAAGAGAATTAATATCATACATATCAAACATGCCTTCTCCCACTAGCATGTTCATTCTTCTAAAATATATATGACCTAATCGAGCATGCCACAAGTGTGCTGGATTTAGAGTATCTTGTTTTCTTTTGGATGTTGTTGATATTTCTTGGACATTATACATAGGAATATATTTCAATTTTAAATTATAGAAATCGTTTTCCAATTGTCCTGTACCAATTAAACATTCATTCTTGTAAATATTGCAAACACCTTTGCCAAATAAACAAGAATATCCATCTTTATCAAGCATAGAAATGGAAACAATGTTTTTCACCAAATCTGGTACAAACAAAACATCTCTTAAACATAACTTAAAATCATTGTCCAACAATAAGTAAACATCTCCAATAGCTTTGGCAGCAACTCTTGCCCCATTGCCCATCCTCAAGAAGGTCTCACCATCCCTAAGTCTCCTATTTCTTGCCATCACCTGCAAATCATTACAGAGATGTGAGCCATAGCCGGTATCTAATACCCAAGAAGAAGAGTTAAGTGAAATGTTCACTTCAATGTAGAACGTATCATTTCCAGAACCATTCTGGTCAAGATATTTCTTGCAGCTACGCATATAATGTCCATGTCGAAGCAGGCGTGTTTGCTCATCAAAGAGCTCTTTGAGATGCAAATGAATGTCAGCAGCATTCTTAGCATCCTCAAAACGCCTCTGCAGTTTATCGGACATAGAACCCAGCATATAACACTTAGCTTTCAAGTCATGGTCACACCAATCCTTGTAAATCTGTAGCTCCACAGGGCTACAATCAGTCGGAGCCATATCAGGGGGTGACTCATTAAGTATATATGCAATCCTCTCCGAGTTCAAGACAATTTTCAAATTTCTTAGCCAATCGAGGTAATTTGGACCGGTCAGTAAATGTTTGTCGAGTATCGTAGATAACGGATTGCGAATTGATGACATTGTCAAAAAAATTGTACTGAAAAATAATAACAGATAAATGTTAATGACTATTTTAAAATATTTAGTAAGATATAAAGTATGGACTTTAACTTTATAAATTTTTACTCCCACTGTTTTGACATTTTCACTACCCTCTAGTGAAAACGGGAAACTCCTTTCCTCAGTAGGTACATAAGGTCCAATTAGCCAATCATGATCCCGAATAATATCAGCCAATCACAATTCCTGAAAGGTAGTTTCCAATTGCATCTCCATACAAACCTTACGTAAACTTTTGTCTCACGCTTGATTAGGACCCAATAATATGAAGTCGTTCATCTTTACGTGTCAAGCCTTACCCATCGATATCAAACCTTAATGGATGGTCGCCATGAGTTCCCCAATAATATGAGCCGAAGTCATGGGAGTTCCACGTAGTTCACATCACCATGTCAATGGATGTCATAGCTTTCCGGCATCCAAGCCCCCCCAATAATATGAGCCGAGCATTGAATACGGGTAGCGTTCGTCATGCATCCATTGTCGATGGAAGACATGAAAATTATAAACAAATTTATAATTCTCCTTTTCGGGCTTGATATAAATTTTGAATCTAATTCAAAATGAGGGTTTTTAATTTTGAAATAGTCTCATCGTTAATTTTAAAAACTCGCCATGTTTGATCGTATGTTTGCCGGATTCATGCAACTTTGTTATTATAAAATAATAACGCACATACTCATTATTTAATAATATCATGCATATATTATAAACAGTAAATTAACAAATATGATCAATCGCCCCAAAATTATTCGGCCCGTGTGAGCCAAACACGGGCCTAGGTCCAATTCCTAGGGAATGCATGGGATGCAAATGCAACAATTACATAAGCTTCCAATATTTACATGTCTTGGATCTTCATAATTCATCATGGCCCACCATCTTCCAATCTTGAACTTCCACTATCAAATATTTTAAATTAAAATATCCATGAAAAATAGGGATACATCTCATGGGGTGGGAACGGGCCATAAACCAAGCTCACTTTATAATTTGATAATTATTACAACCATTCAACACAAAATATCCTAGCATACACCTAGCAAATTGATCTTGGGCTTTTGATCATCCTTCATGCACAATATCACATATCATACACCATCAATTAATTATCTCAATAATCAATTGATCAAATATTATATATCTTGGTCCAATCACTAACCACCACAATTATAAAATAAATTAACAAAATAAACAAACACCTTTGTTTACTTTCAAATTAATTTATTTATAATTGAATTTCTTCTAAATCACAATTTACTATAAATAATCAAAGTCACACTTTAACTATTTATTTTATGAGAAAAATAACATATTATAAAGTTTAAATTTTTCATAAAAATCAACTATAATATATTTAACAATTTAGGGCCTATGACACATGATATTCCAAAACACCTTTTGAAAAACTCAAGTAGTCATAGTCGTCACCGAAACTCCGTCGCCGGATTCCGGCCAATTTTTTTTTTTTTATTAAAATATGGGGCAGCCCACGGCTGCCCTTAGGACCCCTTGGGCTGCCCGAAATCAAATTTTTTTTTTTTTAATAAAAACAGCCCCAAAATTGATAGATCTTGATATTCTCATGCGGTTAGAAATTGGCCTCAATATAATATCCATCAAATACTACACAAAAGAGTAACCTAGTGAAAGAGTGGGTGCCCAGTGAGCCAACTTGTGGCTATGGGCTTTGATGACTCTTTGTATAAACAATATTTTGTTTAATATAATTTACACTTTTATTAATGGCAATGACTTTATCTTTCTTCATATTGTTATATTGTGATATACTATTGTTGTTTTGATAAAGACCTTGAATATACTATAGTGTATGTAAGATGTGGTAGAACATGGGGATGTCTATCATGAAATACATCTTATAGTCACTGTATATTCTAAACTGTTCCTAGTCGATTGAGACGTCCGATAATAAGGATAAGGATCGCTCGAGTTTGAGACTAGCATTTGCGATGCGGAGTACCACGTTTCATTGGTAGGGAACATGGAGATGTTCGAAGCATGCAAATGGATATTCGTAGGATGAATAATCGAACTACCCTATCCGGACTTTCCAAGTGGTTATCACTTATCGAGTGGATAAAGTCCGCGGTTTTGGTTGTACACCATTAGTCCTTACTACTTGAAACATCATGGAGACTCTATATGCTAGTACTATGCTTTGACTCGTTTACCGACTCTATGGGGGTCATCAGGTGTCGGGATTGGGTACAGTTACAACACATATAGGAGTCGATGCATTGTTGTCAAGGATTCACCACATACTTGCGAGTGTGGATATCCTATGCGATCTGAGGAGATATTAGTGTGACGAATCTCTGGCCAGAGTACTTGATGTGATTTAAGAAATGGTTTCTTAGTAGCACATGCGATGTCACTAATTTGATCTTCAAGATGTATTGCATAGTTATCGAATCTTGAGCGACTCTCGATATACCAATGGTTGTTGATTCGATCGGGATATATGGATGAAGGGACCGTACTGTACGCTAACCAAAATCTACTGGTTCTTGTAGGCACTATCAGTGATACCTAGGGAATCATGGGGCGATGTTGCTAGGCGCTTTACCATGATTCGTTGGGCAAGTCGGAAATCGTTGTTCCGAGTCACAAGGAGTTGTGAGCCCACGGCTAGCTGTATCCCTGAACCATTGAGGGTCACACAGTGTAATGGAGTTTTAATCCCCGTTGAGATAGTTAAATTTAAAGAGTTAAATTTAATGAATAAAGAAGTTGGACTTCTTAAATAAGAGTAAGGGAGTAGGATTTCCTAAAATGACATAGGGATGTACATTTTTGGAAACCACTGAATTCGGATTCAGGAAAATTTATCTTGACTTTAAAATGTGCAGAAATGGTTTCTGTGCACATTGGTAAAATCGGTTTATCAATTGGAGTCACGATGAATTTTATATTAATTTCTGAACATGCGGGCTTTGCTTGTCGGGCCTCAACTTATGACTAATGGGCCCTAAGGTGTTAGTGGCCTGCATTATAAATAAGTTATTGCAGTACAGAAATTACACACAACTGGTCATAATTTTGAGAGCAAAATTTCGAAACCCTAGCCTCCTCTCAAGAATATTTCGGCCGACCCCTCCCTCTCTCTGTCAGAGAAATTCCGGTCTGTGATTTTGAATTGCAGTCTGGAATAAGCGAATCAAATTCGTTATTCTCTTCGCAGAAAACTTCTGATAGATTTTCTAGTGCAATCTATCAGAGGGATTAAACCTCCATTCGTGGACCTGATTGAAGGAGTTCATCGGTTCCAGGGAGAGACAACAAGAGCAGAGAAATCTGTTGGAGTCCAATAATCTCGATTCGAGATTGAAGGTAAAATTTAATAATTGTTATTTAAATTTTACACACACACTTATAATTTAATCGTTGAACGGTTGATACCCACAATATGGAATTGTTCCATAATAAAATTTTTAAACTTCCGCTGCACCGGGTATCAATCGTGATTGATCTGAACGCCAGTTCTCCAACAGTGGTATCAGAGCCAGGTTGCTCAGATCAAACGATTAAATTAATCGATTGTACAAAAATTTTTGAGTCTCGGTTTTTGAAACAAAATAAATATTTTTAAATAAAAATAAAAAAAAAAATTTTTCGGGGCAAAACCCGGGCAGCGATTGGATCGCTGCCCGGTGGGGCAGCAATTGTTGCTGCCCCGGGCGGCGCACGGCGTCGCCCACGGCGGCGCACGGCGTCGCCCAAGGGCGGCGCTCAGCGCCGCCAGGGCAGCGCTCGGCGCTGCCCAGGGCGGCGCACGGCGCCGCCCATGGGCGACACTCGGCACCGCCCAGGGGCGGCGCCAGGCGCCGCCAGGGCAGCAACTGTTGCTGCCCTAAAGGGGCAGCCGGGCTGCCCCGGCCCGCGCCCACGGGTGCGGGCCGGCCCGGGAGTGTCCCGGGCGGCCCGCGGGAAAAATTAAATTTTTATTTAAAATTAATTTTAATGTGTTAAAATTTTATTTTTGGTCCGGTCAAAAATTGTTTTTGATTGGTTCACGAGATTTCGGATCGAATTGTTCGAGTCCGTAAACTTTAAAATTGATTTTTGGATAAATTTGAATTTTTGGAAAATTTTAATATTTTATCCTTAAATTGAATTTTGAAATCAATTATTTTTGGTACAATTGATGATAAGATTTGATCTTATGAATATATTGAGTAAAATATGATTTTATCCATAAAATTGGATTTTGTAGATAAAATATGATTTTATTTGATAAAGAGATAAAATATGATTTTATATGTAAAATGAGATTTTATATATAAAATATGATTTTATCCTGTTTAAATTTGAATTGCCACTGCATGTTATCCAATAAATTAATTTTGAATTAAATGTTATTGGATAAGGATGATCGATTGCCATGACCAATTTTGTAGGTGTATGTTAGGAATTTACATTTGTTTTTATTGTTGTTGGTTTTATTAATGGGCCTGGTTTATGGCCCAGTATGAATGTCATATGTAATAAAAGTGGGCTTGGTTTATGGCCCGTTCCCACCCCCTAAAAAAAATGTATCCCCTACTTGTCATTGTTATTTATTGTAAATACATTAGATTTAGTGGGAGATCAAGATTTGAAGATGGTGGGCCCAGCAGACAATAAAGACAGAAGAAATGTAAATTGGAAGCACATGTAATAGGATTGCATTGCATACTGCATATTACCTAGGATTGGACTAAGACTCGTGATTGGCAACCACGGGTCAATTAGAAATGGAATCGATCATCCTATATAATATATGATATTATGATTGTATGCATGTTTTAGACATAATTGCGTGAATCCGGCAAGCATGCAATAATTTGAAATTGATGAGACAAATTTTTTATAATTAAAAATCCCTCATTTTAAATATGATTTAAAATTGATATCAAGATAAATAAAGGAAATTTAAATTTGTTTAAATATTCCTACCTTCCATCAACGGTCAATGTATGAGATGCTACCCGCGGATACGGTCCGGCTCATATTATTGGGGGGGCCCGTTCGTCGGAAAGCTGTACATTGGATCGACAAATGTTGTAAGTTGGGTGGAACTCCCATGGGATCGGCTCATATTATTGGGGGATCCACATGGCGACCGTCCATCACAACTTAATATTGATGGGTCATCTTGACATGTCACTTTAAACGGCGTCATATTATTGGGCCCTTATTGGACATGAGGTAAACACATGGGGGTTGCTTTGGAAGCAATTGGGCTCTACCTTTTGAGAATTATGGTTGGCTGATATTATTCGGGACCATAAGTTTGTCAATTGGACTCCATGTTCTCACTAAGGAAAAAGTTTCTCGTTTTCACTAGAGGGTAGTGAAATCGTTAAAATAGTGGGAGTGAGATTCATAAAATTAAATTCGCCTATTTTATGTCTTAGTAAATTGCTTAAACAATCATTGATATATGTCTGTTTTTCTTTTCAGTATTTCATACGATGAATTCGCGTAATCCTTTATTCTCGATCCTCGAACAAAACAAGTTAACTGGCGCAAACTATACGGAATGGTTCCGGAAGTTGAAGATTGTCTTGACTTCGGAGAAGATGCTCTACGTGTTAGAGAAATCACCTCCGAAGGAAGCACCAGCTGACGTAAGTCCGGAGGAATTGGCCAAACTTGATGCATGGTGGGACCATGACATCAAGACCAAATGCTATATGCAAGCCTCGATGTCTGATGAACTCCAGAGGCAATTTGAGGACACCGTGAATGCTGCTGAAATTCACGCTCAACTCAAGGAACTTTTTGGGGCTCAATCGAGGGCTGAAAGGTTCGCTACTGTTAAGGAGCTGATGACGTGTCGCATGCGTGAAGGGACTTCGGTCCGTGATCATGGGGTACGAGTGATTTGGCTCATACAAAAGTTAGCGACCCTTGATTTGGTGTTGGAGCATGAACTCAACGTGGATTTACTGCTTCTGTCTCTTCCTTCTTCGTTTGACGGATTTGTGGTAAATTTTAATATGAACAAGATAGAGGCCACCCTTGAAGAGATGGTCAATATGCTTGTGACATATGAATCCACACTTAAGAAGGATAAGCCAGCTTTCTTGGTGGGCTCCTCATCTTCTGCTAAGAAGGGCCAAGTATGAAGGGCAAGAAACGTTCTGCCCCACCCAAGAAAGTCGAGCCCGAGAAGAAGCACAAGACAAAGGCTTCAAAAATGGAAAAATCCAAGGATGTTTGCCATTACTGCAAGAAGCCGGGTCATTGGAAGCGCAACTGCAAGGAATATCTAGAGCAGTTGGGAACTGCAAAGGGTATGTTCTATATTGAAATAAACATTTCACTTAATACTACTTCTTGGGTATTGGATACCGGATGTGGATCTCACATTTGCAATGATTTGCAGGTGATGACAAGAAGTCACAGGCTTAGAATGGGTGAGACCCAGCTGAGGCTCGGGAATGGTTCCAGAGTTGAAGCTACGGCCATTGGAGATGTTTGTTTAACTTTGCAGAATGGTTTTAAGTTATTATTAAGAGATGTTTTATTTGTTCCGGATTTAATTAAAAACATTATTTCTGTTTCTATGCTAGATAGAGATGGTTATTCTTGCAATTTTGTAAATGGGATTTGCAATATTTACAAGAATGAATGTTTGATTGGAAATGGACAACTTAAAACGATCTATACAACTTAAAACTAAAAGACGTTCCAATAAATTATGTTGATAAACCGGCGACAACAAACAAAAGGAAAATCGATAGTCAAAACCCGGCAAACCTTTGGCACGCTAGACTAGGTCATATTTCCTCAAGGAGGATGAACAAGCTAGTGGGAGAGGGCATGTTTGATATGTCTGATATTAACTCTCTACCTACTTGTGAATCCTGCCTAAAAGGGAAAATGACTAAATCTCCTTTTAAGGGGAAACCTGAGCGTAGTCAAAATCTGTTGGATTTTATCCATACAGATGTTTGTGGTCCATTTAGAGTTGGGACTCAACATGGCCACACCTACTTCATTACCTTTACTGATGATTATTCAAGGTATGGGTATTTATATTTAATGAAATATAAGTCTGAAGCATTTGAAAAGTTCAAAGAATTCAAGGCTGAAGTAGAAAACAAGCTAGGTAAAAGTATTAAAGCACTTCGATCGGATCGAGGTGGAGAATACTTGAGTACCGAGTTTTGGACTATCTGAAAGAGAATGGGATTCTCTCTCAGTGGACTCCTCCTATGACACCACAGCTGAATGGTGTATCGGAGCGTCGTAATCGAACTTTGTTGGACATGGTTCGATCCATGATGAGCTTCACTGAGCTTCCACCTTCGTTTTGGGGCTATGCGCTTGAAACGGCGGTATTGTTGTTGAACAACGTCCACACTAAAGCAGTGGACAAAACACCATACGAGTTATGGAATGGCAAAGCTCCTAAGTATTCGTACTTGAGGATTTGGGGATGTCCTGCTTACGTGAAGCGGACAGTGGGAGATAAGTTGGATAGTCGATCCAGCTTATGTTATTTTGTAGGGTATCCGAAGAATTCAATCGGATATTATTTCTATTATCCTGCTGAAACAAAGGTGTTTGTTTCTAGGAATGCCACCTTCTTGGAGAAGGAGTTCTTATTGGATAAGAAAGGCGAGATGATGGAACTCGAAGAAGTTCGAGAAGAACCCGAAATACAAAATAACGATCCTACGCCTCAGGAACCATTACTGGACACGCCTGAACCTAGAAGATCCGAGAGGACTTCTAGACCTCCTATTCGATATGGTCTTCTTCTTGAAGGGGATCAAGATGAACCCGACATTGGATGTGATCCAAGAAACTTCAAGGAAGCAATTTCTGATGCGGATTCAAATTTATGGCTTGAAGCTATGCAGTCTGAATTGGATTCAATGCATACAAACCAAGTTTGGTCTTTAGTAGATCCTCCTGATGGAATTGTTCCAATAGGGTGTAAATGGATCTACAAGAGAAAGCTTGGGCCTGATGGTAAGGTATTGACCTACAAGGCGCGATTGGTGGCGAAAGGTTACACTCAAAGACAAGGAGTTGACTATGATGAAACTTTTTCACCAGTTGCAATGTTCAAGTCCATAAGAATCCTTATTGCCATAGCTGCATGGTATGACTATGAGATATGGCAAATGGATGTGAAGACTGCTTTTCTTAATGGAGACATTAAAGAAGAAATCTATATGAAGCAGCCAGAGGGGTTCACATCCATGGGAAGCGAGCATAAGGTATGCAAGCTTCAGAGATCAGTTTATGGTCTAAAACAAGCATCAAGAAGTTGGAACCAGAAATTTGATGAAACAATAAAAGATTTTGGTTTCATCAAGAACCCGGAGGAACCGTGCGTGTACAAGAAAGTAGTTAAGGATGCTGTGACATTCTTAGTACTTTATGTTGATGACATCCTACTCATTGGGAATGATGTAGGGATGTTGCAGTCAACAAAGATATGGTTATCAGGTAGATTCTCGATGAAGGATTTGGGTGAGGCATCCTACATTCTTGGGATACAGATCTATAGAGATAGATCTAAGAGAATGATAGGACTCACTCAATCAACCTACATCGACACCATATTGAAACGGTTTTCAATGGATGGGTCCAAGAGAGGACATCTACCCATGTGTCATGGAGTTTCTTTATCCAAGTCTATGTGTCCCAAGACTGATGCAGAGATAGAGAATATGACACATGTACCATATGCGTCAGCTATAGGTAGTATCATGTATGGGATGATATCTACCAGACCGGATGTAGCATTTGCTCTGAGTGTCACAAGCAGATATCAGGCTAATCCTGGTCAAATGCATTGGAAAGCCGTGAAGGACATTCTTAAGTACTTACGAAGGACTAAGAATATGTTCATGGTATATGGAGGACGAGATCTGAAATTGGAAGGCTATACCGACTCTAGCTTCCAAAGTGACATGGATGACTCGAAGTCAAACTCTGGATTTGTGTTCATGCTCAATGGCGGTGCTGTCTCTTGGAAGAGTTCCAAGCAGGACACCACAGCGGATTCCACCACTGAGGCTGAATACATTGCAGCATCAGCTGCTGCTAAAGAGGCCGTTTGGATGAGGAAGTTCGTCCAAGAGTTGGGCGTCATTCCTGAATTTGTTGGTCCAGTCCCGGTGTACTGTGACAACACGGGTGCCGTTGCTCAAGCAAAGGAACCAAGGTCTCATCAAAGATCCAAACACGTACTGAGGAAATACCACATCATCCGGGAGATTGTGGAAAGAGGAGACATCACTGTCGAACGAGTGGCCTCTGCAGACAATATCGCTGATCCGCTTACTAAGCCCTTGCCAGGACCATTGTTTGACAAACATCGCGAAGCAATGGGTCTACGTAGTATGACTAGTTGGCTATAGGGCAAGTGGGAGATTGAAAGAGTGGGTGCCCAGTGAGCCAACTTGTGGCTATGGGCTTTGATGACTCTTTGTATAAACAATCTTTTGTTTAATATAATTTACACTTTTATTAATGGCAATGACTTTATCTTTCTTCATATTGTTATATTGTGATATACTATTGTTGTTTTGATAAAGACCTTGAATATACTATAGTGTATGTAAGATGTGGTAGAACATGGGGATGTATATCATGAAATACATCTTATAGTCACTGTATATTCTAAACTGTTCCTAGTCGATTGAGCCGTCCGATAATAAGGATAAGGATCGCTCGAGTTTGAGACTAGCATTTGCGATGCGGAGTACCACGTTTCATTGGTAGGGAACATGGAGATGTTCGAAGCATGCAAATGGATATTCATAGGATGAATAATCGAACTACCCTATCCGGACTTTCCAAGTGGTTATCACTTATCGAGTGGATAAAGTCCGCGGTTTTGGTTGTACACCATTAGTCCTTACTACTTGAAACATCATGGAGACTCTATATGCTAGTACTATGCTTTGACTCGTTTACCGACTCTATGGGGGTCATCAGGTGTCGGGATTGGGTACAGTTACAACACATATAGGAGTCGATGCATTGTTGTCAAGGATTCACCACATACTTGCGAGTGTGGATATCCTATGCGATCTGAGGAGATATTAGTGTGACGAATCTCTGGCCAGAGTACTTGATGTGATTTAAGAAATGGTTTCTTAGTAGCACATGCGATGTCACTAATTTGATCTTCAAGATGTATTGCATAGTTATCGAATCTTGAGCGACTCTCGATATACCAATGGTTGTTGATTCGATCGGGATATATGGATGAAGGGACCGTACTGTACGCTAACCAAAATCTACTGGTTCTTGTAGGCACTATCAGTGATACCTAGGGAATCATGGGGCGATGTTGCTAGGCGCTTTACCATGATTCGTTGGGCAAGTCGGAAATCGTTTTTCCGAGTCACAAGGAGTTGTGAGCCCACGGCTAGCTGTATCCCTGAACCATTGAGGGTCACACAGTGTAATGGAGTTTTAATCCCCGTTGAGATAGTTAAATTTAAAGAGTTAAATTTAATGAATAAAGAAGTTGGACTTCTTAAATAAGAGTAAGGGAGTAGGATTTCCTAAAATGACATAGGGATGTACATTTTTGGAAACCACTGAATTCGGATTCAGGAAAATTTATCTTGACTTTAAAATGTGCAGAAATGGTTTCTGTGCACATTGGTAAAATCGGTTTATCAATTGGAGTCACGATGAATTTTATATTAATTTCTGAACATGCGGGCTTTGCTTGTCGGGCCTCAACTTATGACTAATGGGCCCTAAGGTGTTAGTGGCCTGCATTATAAATAAGTTATTGCAGTACAGAAATTACACACAACTGGTCATAATTTTGAGAGCAAAATTTCGAAACCCTAGCCTCCTCTCAAGAATATTTCGTCCGACCCCTCCCTCTCTCTGTCAGAGAAATTCCGGTCTGTGATTTTGAATTGCAGTCTGGAATAAGAGAATCAAATTCGTTATTCTCTTCGCAGAAAACTTCTGATAGATTTTCTAGTGCAATCTATCAGAGGGATTAAACCTCCATTCGTGGACCTGATTGAAGGAGTTCATCGGTTCCAGGGAGAGACAACAAGAGCAGAGAAATCTGTTGGAGTCCAATAATCTCGATTCGAGATTGAAGGTAAAATTTAATAATTGTTATTTAAATTTTACACACACACTTATAATTTAATCGTTGAACGGTTGATACCCACAATATGGAATTGTTCCATAATAAAATTTTTAAACTTCCGCTGCACCGGGTATCAATCGTGATTGATCTGAACGCCAGTTCTCCAACACCTAGGCTCTGATACCACTGAAGGTGATCGGTTAACTCGTGCCCGGAAATGCAGCGGATATTTTAAAAATTTAACAAAAGAGATCCGAGCAGTTGTGTAGTAATAAAAAATTAAACAATCATAGGGTGTTTAGAATTTTACCTATCAATCTCAAAGATTGATTTATGGCTCCAACCAAGTTGATAAACAACTAGGCTTTTGAAGTGGTAGACACTATCTACAAGCTTCCAATAGCACACCTTGCTCAAAATGGATTCAACACTTCAAGCCTTTGAATTAGGTCCACGACTAGACGATCTAGATCCGCTCTAAATATGCACTAGAATATTTAGAGAATTTTGCATTGAAATTTCCTTTTCTTCTTCCACAAAAATGAAAGAAAACTTGGAGAAAACTTTTTGGAGGTGTTCGGCCACCACAATGTAATTGGAATGGAATATATGAATGTGTGTATATTATATTAATGGAGAAGGATTAAATAAGTACAATTAAGCCATGCATGGAAAAATGCAACATGCATGGAAAATTGCAAACCATCTTCCAACCCTTCAAATTTCATAACACACACACACATATATATATATATATATATATATATATATCATATATATATATATATATATATACACGTTAATATATATATACATATATAAATATATATATATTTAAATGGTATTTGAACTTATTTTAATTAATTATTAAACCTAAACCCATTTAAGTTTAATCAATTAATTAAATTTAACTTGAACTCATTCAAGTACACTAGTAACAATAATTATATAACACTATGTTATTTGAGCTCTACAAGACTCAATAGTGTTTAATTATTTGTACATTAAAATTTTTACTAGTGTTAAATTAATTCAACACTTGAATTAATTAACTAAGTTCAAAATAATAGTTTTGAAAATCACCATTTTCATAAAATAATTATTTTTAAGTCAACTTTTAATATTGGAACACATTCACAAATTAAAAGTTACTTATTCTATTCATTCTCCAATTTAGAAGTCAAACTTCTAATTTATATTACTTATAAACTCCTTTATAAGTTGTTCAACACATTGAACTTATTTCAATCTCAACGGGATCTAGAAAGCTAGTACTTGTGTGACCCTCAATGGTTCACTGATACAACTAGCAGTGGGTTCACATCTCCATGTGATTCGGGATCAACAAGTCCCTTATATGAGCATACCCTATATAGCTCCATTCTTATTGATCAACACATTGATAATAAGAACGTCAGAAAACTCAAGTCTGATAGTACCCAACCAGTCATGTAAACGTCTAGCAGCATCGCTTACATGATTCCCTAGGTATCAAATGATAGTGCCTGCAAGAACCAATCAATTATGGTTAGCGTACAGTACGGTCCCTTCAACTCATATATCCCGACCGATTCAACAACCATTGGTTTATCGAGAGTTGTCATTGAATCGATAACTATGTGTCATGCCGTAGTTGCATCGAAGGTGTAATTCAAGAAACCCCTTTCTTAATTACCACCTACTCTGATCAGAGATTTCAAGCTACGTATGCATGAGATTACATAGGATATCCATACCCGTAGGTAAGCGGTGAATCCCCGACTACAATGCATTGACTCCTATATGTTTCGTCACAACACCCAACATTGCCACCCGATGACCCCATATGAGTCGGTAAACAAGTCAAAGTGAAGCACTAGCATATAGAGTCTCCATGTTGTCCCGGGTCATAAGGACTAATGGTGTACAACCATAAACTAGGACTTCTCCACTCGATAAGTGAGAACTACTTGGAAAGTCCTTTAGGGAGGGTTGTTCAGTGCACTCTACAAGGAGCACCTATTTGCATGCTTGGACATCTCCATGTCCCCTACCAATGAAACATGGTACTCACATCTCAAATACTAGTCTCAAGCTCGAGCGGCCTTTATCTTTCTTTATGGCGGCTGAATCGACTAGGAACAGTTTAGAATATACAGTATTCCAAATATGAGTTTCATGATAATCATCACATGACCATCTCATATTCTTTATACTATTTGTATATTCAAGGGCTTTATCTATGCAGCTAGCATGGGCATAAAGATAAAGATGTGCCAAATTAAATAATGTAAAATATTATTAAAATAAAGATTGTCATACAAGAGTTCTCTCAAGGACCATTGGCCAACACATTGGCTCGACGGGCACCTACTCTAACATATATATAGTTAAAAAATAGTCGTTATGTAGCCGTTATGAATAAAACAAACATATTAATAATAAAATAATAATAAACATATATAATATAAGTGTCCATTGGATATAGGATAAAAACAACAAAATGTGATTTAAAAAAATGAAATTAAAAAAAAAACAAAGAGTCGTTGAGGAAATTCAAAAACCAAAAAAATTGAATACAAATTTTTTTTTTTTTAAAAAAATATTTTTTTAAAGTAAAAGAGGCTGCAGGCGGATGCGTGCGTTTAACAACGCGCGCTTCCCAAGAGGGAGTATAGTGACCCAACCCGGAATCACTAATTAACCAAAGCCTTTAAAGCATGCAAATCAACTTAAAAGCGGTAAATCAGAAATCCAGCTGAAACTTAATTAAAACAACTAAAAAACCACAAGCCGAATACAACAGGTATCCAAATCAAAATACCAAATAATCCTGTTATACAACCCCATCAAAATAACAATACTAATATCCCAAAACATACACCTGGTACAGTACAAATCCACCCTGCTACAGCTCACCGACCGCTACCACCTTGTCTATCCAAACTAAGTCTTGGCCCGTTGAATGGGGTGTCCAGAACAAAACCGAGGATGTGAGCATAACAAGCTCAGTACGAAATAATGAGGAGTATACAAGTACTATGAATGCTAATGCAAATGAAGGGTAACGAAAAGCTATCCAGAAAATCACTGCTCAGTCAAAAGCGCCATGATATGTAGTACGCTGGTTCATCGCATTAGGAGACACTCCAATACCATAAATCCGTGGACTTATCCGGATCCAAAACTATGTTATCCATCCACAAAACCTAAGGGGACTGAGCGACCCCTCTACTGGTTATAACAATAATACAGGCTCAATGTGTAATGCATGCATCAATAATATCCGTGACATAATCCATGCACATATAATCAATGCCACATAAACATGCAAACATAGAACATGCATACTCAACCAGAGTATCTCAGATAGTACGTCCGTACCTCAAAGTAATCAATCTAGTGATACAAGTCCTCTAGTCCAACCTATAAACAGACAATCATTGTATCACTATTTATCCTTTAAAAGCCTTAACTAGACTAATAGATACTCACTTAGACTAATCTGAATCTAGTAATATACCTGCGTCCATCGTTAGTCCACCGATGACGATAGACCCACAACTTGGGCACAACTTCGCTACAACTCCGACATCGCTCCATCGCCTACTGGACTTCGACAAGAACACCTAAAAGGCCATAAAATCGAGCTAGAACCAAGAAGGAAGAAGTAGGAATGAGCAAGAAATGAGGAGATCTCGACCTCTTTTTATAGACAGAGATCGGAACTTCTGATCTCGCGATCGGAGCTTCTGATCCCACTTTGGAGATTCCGATCATGCTTTCGATCGTTCTTCTCCAACCACGTGTCTCAGATTTGATTACTCGACTGCCGATAGTAGTTCGAAAATACCGATCTTAGTTCGGAGCTTCCGAACTCTCTTGTAGTGACCCAGCCCGGATCCAATTCTAATCAGATATTAGTACTTAATAAAGCATGCAATGAACAATAATCAGAGATAACTTGCGGAAAACTTAAATAAATACTAGACCGGCAGAATACAATTGGTAAAACAAATTCCAAATATACAACCCAATGGAAATAAATCAATATTTAACCTAGCTACTACTCCTATAGCTTTTCTTGGTCACCTCCTAATCCCAAGTCCTGGTGGAACACCTGCACATGCCCCGTCGAATGGGGTGTCCAGAAATCATAGAAAACACTGGATGTGAGCGTTAAATCGCAATACGCTAGTACGGTTAAACATACGAACATGATGTTGGATGGGTTCTCTTGTGCTCAGAAACGCAGCGGAAGTTTAAAATTTTTAAGGAAAAACCGAGCACATGTGTAGCAATAAAAATCATTAAACATCCATAGGGTGTTTAAGAAATTTTTACCTATCAATCTCAAAAGATTGATTTACGGCTCCAACCAAGTTGTGAACAAGTTAACTCTTGAAAAGGGTAGACATTATCTACAAGCTTCCAAGAGCACACCTTGCTCAAATGAATTCAAGCATCTAAGAACACACCTTGTTTAAATTGGCCTCCTCTTCAAATTAGGTCCACGACTAGTCAAACTAGATTCACTCTAAATATGCACTAGAATATTTAGAGCATTTTTCATTGAGAATTTCTTTGCCTTGTCTCCCAAGTTGAAAGACAAAAATTGAGAGAAAAATGTATGTATGTGCTCGGCCACCATGAGAGAATTAGAGGAGGAATATTACTTGTCTTGGTACTTAAAAGGTGTGTTATGACCAAAGAAAAAACATGCATAGAAAAATTTAAAGCATGCATAGAAAAGTGTGCATCTTGTATTTTATCCTTTCATATTCACCCTCTCTCATATATTTTATGTATTTATATGTCAAACATATACATACATGGCCTATGAACTTAATATTTAATTAATTATCAAACTTAAACCCATTTAAGTTTAATCAATTAATTAAATCCAACTTGAAATCATTCAAGCCCACTAGTAGAATAATTATTCAACACTGTTTCTATTTGGACTCTACAAGACCCAATAATATTTAATTAATCCAACACTTGAATTAATTTAATTATTTGGACTCTACAAGGCCCACTAGTATTTAATTAATCCAACTCTTGAATTAATTTAATTAAATTAATAATAATAGTTTTGTAAATCACATTTACAAAAACTAATTATTTATTCATGTCAACTTTTAATCTTGGAACACATTCACAAATTAAAAGTTACTTTCCCATTTATTCTCCATTAGAAGTCATACTTCTAATTTATCTCACTTATAAACTTCTTTATTAGCCATTTAACACATTGAACTAATTTTATTCTCAACGGGTTATAGAAAGGAAGTACTTGTGTGACCCTCAATGGTTCAATGATACAAATAGCAGTGGGTTCACATCTCCATGTGATTCGGGATCAACAAGTCCCTTATATGAGCATACCCTAAATAGCTCCATTCTTATTTATCAACTCCTTGATAATAAGAACGTCAGAAAACTCAAGTCTGATGGTACCCAACCAATCATGCTAAACGTCTTGCAGCATCGCTTACATTACTCCCTAGGTATAAAAAGATAGTGCTTGCAAGAACCATTCAATTATGGTTAGCGTACAGTACGATCCCTTCAACTCATATATCCCGACCGATTCGACAACCATTGGTTTATCGAGAGTTGTCATTGAATAGATAACTATGTGTCATGTCGTAGTTGCATAGAAGGTGTAATTCAAGAAACCATTTCTTAATTACCACCTACTCTGATCAGAGATTTCAAGCTATATATGAATGAGATCACATAGGATATCGATACCCGAAGGTTAGCGGTGAATCCCTGACTACAATGCATCGACTCCTATATGTTTCGACACAACACCCAACATTACCACCTGATGACCCCATTTGAGTCGGTAAACAAGTAAAACTGAAGCGCTAGCATATAAAGTCTCCATGTTGTCTCGAGTCATAAGGACTAATGGTGTACAACCATAAAGTAGGAGCTTTCCACTCGATAAGTGAGAACCACTTGGAATACTTTAGGGAGGGTTGTTCAGTGCACTATACAAAGAGCACCTATTTTCATGCTTGGACATCACCATGTCCCCTATAAATGAAACGTGGTACTCACGTCGCAAATACTAGTCTCAAGCTTGAGCAATCTTTATCCTTCTTTGTGGCGGCTGAATCGAATAGGAATAATTTAGAATATACAGTATTCCAAATATGAGTTTCGTGATAGTCATCACATGACCATCTCATATTCTTTATACTATTTGTATATTCAAGTGCTTTATCTATGAAACTAGCATGAGTATACAGATAAAGTGTGCCAAATTAAATAATGTCAAATATTATTAAATTAAAGATTGTCATACAAGAGTTCTATCAAGGTCCATCGGCCAATACTTGGCTCGACGGGCACCTACTCTAACAATCTCCAACTTGCACTAGAGCCAACTACCCATATGCTTCAAACCCATTGATTCGCGATGCTTTTCAAACAATGGTCCTGCTAAAGGGTTAGTTAGTTGATCAGCAACATTATCTGCGGAGGGGACTCTGTCTAACGACACCTCTCCTCTTTCCACAATCTCCCGAATGATGTGGTACTTTCTCAGTACATGTTTGGAGTTCTGATGAGACCTCGGTTCCTTTTCCTGAGCAACGATGCCCATGTTGTCGCAGTACACCAGGACTGGATCAACTTCATTAGGAATAACGCCCAACTCTTGGAAGAAATTCCTTATCCAAACAGCTTCCTTTGCTGAATCTGATGCAGCAATGTATTCTGACTCAGTGGTGGAATCCGCAGTGCTGTTTTGCTTGGAACTCTTCCAAGAGACAACAACACCATTAAGCATGAATACAAACCCAAAATTTTACTTTGAATCATTAATATAGGTTTGGAAGCTAGAGTCAGTATAGCCTTCCAATTTTAGTTCTCCACCCCCATAAACCAAGAACAGATTCCTAGTGCTTCTCAAGTACTTGAGGATGTCTTTCACAACTTTCCAATGTGGAAGACCGGGGTTCGATTGATATCTACTTGCAATACTCAATGCAAATGCCACATCAATACATGTAGATATCATCGAATACATGATACTACCAATAGCAGATGCATATGGAATGCGTGTCATCGCCTCTTTCTCTGCATCGGTCTTGGGAGACATGGACTTGGATAAGGACATGTCATGACACATTGGTAGATGTCCTCTCTTGGACTCTTCCATTGAGAACCTCTTTACGATGGTATCAATGTATGTATACTGGGTGAGACCAAGCAATATTTTTTATCTATCTCGATAGATCTGTATTCCCAATACAAAAGATGTTTCACTAAGTCTTGCATCGAGAACTTACTTGCTAACCATACTTTAGTTGATTGCAACATTCCTACATCATTCCCAATTATTAGAATGTCATCAACATAAAGTACCAGGAATGTCCAAGCACTCCCATTGACTTTCTTATACGCAGGGTTCCTCAGGATTTTTAGTAAAACCAAAATCTTTGATTTTACCATCAAATATGAGGTTCCAGCTCCTAGATGCCTGCTTGAGACCATAAATAGATCTTTTAAGTTTGCATAAGATATGCTCACTTTCGATAGATGTAAACCCTTCAGGCTGAGACATGTAAATCTCTTCCTTAATATCCCCATTAAGAAAGGCCGTTTTCATATCCATTTGCCATATTCATAGTCATACCATGCTGCTATGGCTAGCAGTATCCTTATAGACTTGAACATTGCGACTGAAGAAAAAGTTTCCTCAAAGTCAACTCCTTGTCTTTGAGTATAGCCTTTTTCTACCAATCGCACCTTGAAGGTCATCACCTTCCCATCCGCCCCAAGTTTCCTCTTATAAATCCATTTACACCCTATAAGAAAAATTCCCTCAGGTGGATCTACAAGATTCCTGATAGTTATGTTTTTTTTGCATATTTTAATGTCATTTAGTTGTTGTTTTGCATTCGTTTATGTGTTTTAATTTTGTGTTTTTTTAGTATTTCATATTTTGGGTCTGCATAAATTGTTTCCCGATTTGTTGGCTAGGTTGTGCGTTTTGGCGGATGCATGGACGAACTATGGAGCTAAGGGAAATACCGATATTATGTTGAAGAAAAGGGCCGATCGATCTGCCAAATCCTACCGATCGAGCGGGGTTTGTGAAGTTGCAAACAGTAGGAGCTGAATTTTTATCACGCTCGATCCGCAACATCCTACCGATCGAGCGGCCGCATTATATTTGAAAACAGTAGGATCATATTTTTACTCGCGATCAATCAGTAGACTTTAACCGATCGAGCGCGAGGTGCTGTTTGGGAAGGAATTTTTAATTATGGAAACTCTTTTATTTTGGATTCTATATTTTAATAGGTCTTTATTCCATTTTTTAGAGGATTATTATGAGACTTTGAATCTCTCTTTGGAGGCTAGGTTTTGTGTTCTATCTTATTATTACAATTTCTTCTTTACTTTTGATTTTTCTTTTGATTTTTCATGAATCGTTGTAGCTAAACTTTAGAACTTGGTTGAGAAAGACAAGCCCTTGATTAGTTTATTCATGAGATTCGAATTTTTCAATGTTTAATCCTTATTGAGTATCAAAAGTTGTTCCGGTTTATTCTATGCTTGTATGTGAGATTTTTAGATTGACCATCTTAAGATTTTGTTTTACAATCTAATGCTAAATTAGAATTCAAATCCGTAATTGTTTGAATCAACTAATTTGTGAAGCAACTGCGTTTAATATTTTCTGTTGTTGAATTCGTTAAATCATAGGAACAACAATTGACTAGGCTAAATACAATCGCTGGTATTTGTGTTGTCTAGATTCATCAGTTTTACTTATTTGAATGCTACCTTAAATTAAAATCTAGATCGCTGGTATCCGGGTTGATTTATTGGTAAGGGTTAATATAGAACACTGGTGTTTAATTAACTAGAATTAAGGTGAAACAGGAATTTAATTTTCAATGTTGAATATTTGATAGGATTAATTATTTTTAGGACATCGATGATTGAATGAATGATATTAAGGGTGTAGTTGACCGATACCAAGACTTGTTTCTCAGTGAATTCTTCAGTTATAATTTAATCTTGCATGATAGTTGTTAAGAATTTCATTAAATTTTGGTTTTAAATTTTAGTAGTTAATCTTAAACTCAAAACCCCCTTTATTTTATTTTAGAACACATTAAATTTTCCTTTTCTCGTGGGAACGATCCATACTTACACTACTACATATTTTGGTTATCTGATTGAGTTGGGTAATGTAGTGACCCGTATCCAGAATTAACGATTAATGAATAATTAATCGTGTAATCATGTTTAGATTAAGTAAAACATGATTAAGGAAATTCCAAATGGATTAACAGAGTCCAGAAATGGATTCAGGACACTCGAAAATGGTCGGGAAGGTTCCGAGGGTTTGGATGGTTCGGAGGCTCCGAACCGGGTTAGGAGGCTCCGAACTGGATCGGAGGATCCGAACGGGTTCGGAGGATCCGAACTCGGATCGAAGGCTCCGAAGATAATGCGTCATGGGTGACATCATTGATGGGACTTCGGAGGATCCGAAGTCAGGATCGGAGGCTCCGAACAGGAACGGAGGCTCCGAAGTCAGGAACGGGGGATCCGAACCAGTTCGGAGGATCCGAAGTCGAGTTCGGACGGCCCGAACTTAGCCTATAAATAGAGGTCCGAAATTTCATTTTCAACTCGCACCTCTCCTTTTCCTCTCTCAATTTCTAGGCCTTCTAACTCAGATCTAGGGAGTTCTAGGCATCCTATTGGGAATCTGAAAGTGGCATAGCGATCTCGACGTCAAGGCGAAGATGTGCCTAAGTTTTGAGGCAATTGTCATCAGTAGGCTGACGACAGATGCAGGTATAGCTATGGTCTCCTTAAATTATTTAGGAGTATGCAATAGCTTAGTTAAGGCTTTTAGAGCTTAATTATTGATGCATGAGTATTTGCATAGTAGAGCTGATATAGGCTTGGAACCTAAAGTGAGACTGCTAGGACTACCTGTAGTAAGGTACGTAAGTACTGACTGAGATAGCCAGCGGGTTTGCATGCTTATATGTTGCATTTGTGTGTCATATTATTATGCAGCATGTGCATATCATATTGTGCCTGTCCATATTTTGAGATGAGCCATGTAGGGCCGCTCAGCCCTGTCTGGACGGTTGATGTCTAGGGCCCAGTGACTAACGGGTCATGGGTGGCTAGCATCGGGGGACACGGTCCACGTCCTATAGGAATGAGCAGTGTCGACAGGGTTTGCTCCCCGGATTGTACCACTCATGTCCTAGGCGCCATTACTGAGGAGTTATATACAGTTATCCCAGATATGGATACCCTATCATTTGCATGCATCATATTTGTATGTTTTACCCAGTGCTTTCATATTGAGCTTAGAGCTTACGTCCAGTCTTTTCTGTGTATCTGGACACCCCATTCGACGGGGCAAGTGTAGGTGCATGGTGGAGCACCAGGAGCTTGGATTGGCCAGCGACCAGTGAGGACAGCGAGATTAGCTGTAGGTTTTGACTTTAGGCTATTTATTCGATTTGGTTGTATAAATCGAATTGGTTTAACCGGTTGTATTCTTCCGGTCTGTTTTTATTTATGTTTTCCGCAGCGATTTATTTAATGCATGTTTAATTATGCTCTTAACTCTGATTAGGTAGCGGATCCGGGTAGGGTCGCTACATTTATTGGTATCAGAGCATATGCATGCAAGAGACTTGGGATATAGTAATGAGACTTTGGGTTATCCTTATAGGATTGAGGAGACCTTGGAAGAGGTGATGTTGCGGCAATTAGTTTGCCCTGAGACTATCATCATCGGCAGGATTTCTGAAGATTTGGCTTATGGGATTCCAGCAAGTGCGGATATGTAACGCTCCAAAATTATCTTAATGGACTTTATTTGAGATAATCAGAGATTTTAGAAGTCGAGGGCCGATTCGATTTTGATCACGGACTAAAATGCAATTTTCAGAATTTTCAGGGACTAAAACGCAAATTTGGACTTAAATAGATATTTAAGCATGTATTGACTCTTATCCTCCACTCCATCTCTCCACCATCGCCTTATCCACCATTGAAGCTGTCCCATTTCGTTTTCAAGCTTTGGGATTTCGGTTTCCGGTCGATCCGTTTGTTAGAAATTATTTTCGAAGGCAGATTAGCGATCACGGCTGCGAGAGCTTCGTTCTATCGTAAGTTTTTCTACGATCAAGTTCTTTCTAGTTTTTGGATGTTGTTAGAATCATTTGAGATTCGAGTATGCTGATCTTGGCAGAGTTATGATCGTTTATTATCTGTCAGTTTTGAAAAAGAGCGACGATTGGAATTGATATGATTTTTGTTGTCAAATTTCAAAATTCGAGCTTTTAGATTTGAAGGATTTGAATTGTTTTGATGATATTGAGATGATTATGAGTTTTTTTGGATTGTTGAATTGCTGTCTGCATTTCCGGTTTGATCGAATATAGCCGTTATGCCGTCAGTTTGAGTTTTGGATATCGTTGCGATGTTTTGATCGTATCGAGTTTGATTGAGCTTTTGATGTCGATATTGATCCTTTTGACTTATTCTGTTAGATTGAAGTAAAGTCAACAGAGTTGCGAGATAGCAGCTTTGGCTAGTTTGGAAGATTGAAGTCGGTACAGTATCGATTTTCTTATTTATCAATCGAAGAAGTTTGATTGTGTTTCGAATGAATTTGTTTGGATATTGATTATTATCCTTATTATTGATTTTCAGATTGAAGTACCTTCGAAGTGAATAAGGTAAAAGACGACTTAGACTTGAATGGAACGATTAACTCGAATTAGACTTTATTCGAGTGTTCCGAAGAAATCACATACTTGCATGGTTGAATGTTTATTGAAATCATGATTGAATAATTATTTGAATTGATGAATGAAATGAGAATTGAATGCATGAGATTAAATATGCATTTATATTGATTAAAGCATGATTGAATGCTATTATGAATGGATGATTGAAATGATATTAGAATGCATGAGATGACATATGCATTCATATTGAGCCTCGATTCATTTCAATTTTGAATTAGACGATCTAGGGATTGTAGTTGAGTGGCTGGTAGGCGATTTACTACCTTGTCAAGTAGCTCACTATAATGCTCTAGAGTCTAGAGGATTAAAGCATGCCACGTCCATCTCGAGAGGGGAGTCGGTGTTATCGTTGGATGTTTTAACCTCGGGATCCCAAACCGAAGAAAGAAAGAATAGAAGAATTGCATTCGATTATCTGAGTCTGATAATCCCAAAGTTTTAAAGACATGCATATCATTTTTATTCAGTTCTTGATTGGATTAATTGATTATTTGAAGAATGAGTTCATATTATGATTTGATATGTTTACTTGATAGCATGTTAGTCTCTTTTACTGGGAATTGTATTCTCACCGGATTATCCGGCTGTTGCTTTGTTTTGTATGTGTACTTGGCAACAGGTGGGTCAGGAACAAGTCAGAAGAGGCATGGTTAGCTTCGAGGGAAAGATGTAGAAGTGAGACTCGGTCTAGAAGTCTATTCCAGCATGTCAATCTAGTTTATGTTAGAACATGTTTATTTATCGAACTTCATCGTTATATTTTTGTTGCATGTTCTCGATTTTGGTTTGGTTGTTGAACTCCAGAACTCCTGTTTTAAATGGAGGAATCAAGTTTGTAACGCATGTTTATGTTTCGGAGTATTGTATGGCTTGATGTTCTTGTTTTTGGTGATTCTAGCACCGGAGCAGCCAGGGAGGCGCGCCCGCGCGCCTGCGCCCCTTTTCGGGCAGGGCGTCATGCGTGCCCACGCCTCGAAAGGGGGCGGCCGCGCATGAGCCAGGGCGCCGTGCACGCCAGGCGCGGCCGCGCGGGCCCTTTTATAAAAAAAAATGTGTTGGCTTTTACTTGCTTATTTTTAATTACTCCTTTAATTGATGTTTAGAACCGAGGTCTCACATTAAGTGGTATCAGAGCGATATGATTCTTGGACTGAATTTAGAAGAGAGCGGGGTAGATTGAGTCCGCTTGAATCTAATTCCTCGCATGTGATTGATTAATTATATGATTGAAGAATATGCGAGCATGCTTTATGATTGAGAATTATTTGAATTACTTGAGAATGTGATTTAAATTTTAAATCATGAATTAATTGAGATACGAACTGTTTCGGGTTACTGGTTGCATTAATACTCTTGAGATCGATTGAGTATGTCGAGTTGAGGTTGTTGGACATCGGATAGATGTATTTGAGATGTAGTATCCTAATCCTCTTGAATCAGATTTCTACTCGCAAGTTTTGAACAGGATTCAACTAGTAGCGAACCCGATTGTACAGAATTGTTCTGTGACTGAACTGATGGATGTCACACCGACTTTGATAGAAACATTACTGATGAGATTTCAGTCAATTTAACCTACAACTCTGAGGAGTTCTGAGAAAGAGTTTGGGTGTGAAAGCTGATTAGAAGAGATAGATCAGTTGTTTGATTCTTTAGACTACACCGACGAACGACGGATTCAGTTAGTTGTTTACCAACTGCAGGTATTGCAAAAGTTGGTGGATATTGAAGAAGAAAGCCTTAGAGAAACAAGGTTTGTTCGTTTCGTAGAGTTTGTTAAATCCGAGTTTCTGCGACAAACTTTAGTACTTGCTTTTACCAAGGATTCACAGACTCTAACTGCTCCTGACGATGACGAAGCAGGTAACTGTTTGATTCTAGTCTTTCGACTCTTTTGCTGTTAAATATTAATGCAACTTTTCTTCTTGTGGAGAAGTTAGATTGATGCTTCCTCTACTTTTGACTATCTGAATTAGTTGCGGTGAATTTAGTTCAAAATTTTGAATTTTGTTTCGATGGGAGTTGATTGTACTGAACAGTACTATATTTCGGTTATCAGTTTTTGATGATATTATCAATGTAGTATATTAACCGAGTACAGGGCAACCGAGGTTGATTTCAGATTGTTGCCAGATTCGGATCCGAGATGTTAGACGAGTGGATTTTTCCTCCGATAAGAATTCTTGAGTTAAGAATTCCTTTCCTATTGTTTGTTGATTACTGTTGGTTACAGAAAGGTACGGAGGAATGTTTGATGTATGTAGGTGATGTCTTCATTCAGCCCTTGTTGGTTGATTTAGCAGAGTTGTTGAGTTTGCTATTGTCGTTCTAGTTGAGATTCCAGATTTGACTTCGAGTCGAGAGGATGAGTTCAACATTAATTTTAGATCAGACATCATCGACTGATAATCTGAAGGGAAGAGGTTTCAGAGATCGAATTCGGAATGAGGTACAACCAATTTGAATTTTTATCGTACAGATTGAATTGGAATTACATCTGCAACGTTTACGAGTCCTTGAACCGAATCTTCCAGAGAGTTGTAGATAAGTTCTTGAGTATTCTTATCGATGAATCTCTTATCCTTCGAAGAGCCGTATTGATATTTCAGATTCTTTAAGAATTATTCGCAGATTTGCATGTCGATCAATTATGCTATTCTTTTGACGTCTGAATCTTGTTGAGACCGAGTTGTCTTTTCCTCGATCTTTTCTCTAAGAAGATGGAATTTTATTGAACACCTCAAGACTGAAACTATTGTGAATTGATCTGGATCGACGTCCTTATTTGAATTTGAAGATTTTTGGATTTAGCGAATTCTATCGCAAATTCTTTGAAAAATTCTTATTGTTGAGAAGACGATTACTCAACAGATTATGGTTTTATGTTTAGTTTATATCTTTGAGACCCGTTCTTATTGAATTGAAAGAGAGATTGATCAGCACCTCAGTATTATTGACTTCTTTGGTATTGATGACCTTTCGGTGCTTTGCACTCCTTCTTATTGAGAGTTGAGACTTAGTCTTGTTCAGAAGAACTCTTTGTCATATTGAGCATCGAAGAAGTTTAAGACGCTCGAGATGCAATGTTAGTTTCCGATTTGAGTCTCACAGAGATCTTCTTGCTTGGAAGATCTAGAATCTTATTGTTTGGAAGATTTCAGTAATCTGTTCTGATCTAGGAAGATAGAAGTTTTGATTGTCGCAGCCGAACTGATTTTGTATTGGGAGAGAGAGTTATAGAGGACGATTTATCTGAAGGCAAATTTTATTGTTATCCAGAGAACTGATGGTAACAGCTAAGATCTTAAGCTGTATGATCTGATCTTATTTTATCTACTTCAGTTGTCTTCTTTGACAGATGATTGCTGCACTTATGATAGAGTCTGGAACAGATGGAACGTTTATCTTGACTCCTTCATTCGACTTCGAACCAGAGTTGATTGAGAACGCTTTGGGATCTGATTCGACCTTTCAGAATCTGATGAAGATAGATCTGATCTGAGTATAATCTGAAATGCAGAATTTTTATTGATGCCTTATTAGCGAATAACTTTTGTGGTGCCAGATGTTTCGGTTTGAGACAGAGTATAAGGAGATTGACACTTTGAAGTTTATTTAGAGTTCTTCCAGATGATCGGAAGATGTTTGATGAATTGAGGAATCAGATCGAATAGGGGATGAGGAAGCATGAAGTTCGAAGTATGGATTCTGATGTTTTGAACTGTCAACAGTCAGAGAGAGAACAATCCAAATTTCTGTTGTACAGTCTATTCTGATTCAGAATGGAATTGGGATCATAATTCGTTGATTTTTTTAGCAAGGCTACTTTGTGAGTCCGAGATGAGAGGTTATCTGAATTTCGTTGATCGAGTAATGGAATCTTTCGTTAAGAATTCTCGATTCTAAGAATTCTTGATTTATTCTGTTGAATGACTGTTGTTACAGAATAGTATGAACGAACTCTCGAAGCTTTACAGTTGATGTATTGAATTGTAACCTAAACTTGTTGATGTGCCAGTAGTTATTGAACGACTGAAGTTGTTCGGAATGAACTTCTAGATTGGTCCCAATTGTCAGAACGAGTTCGACACTGAATGGGGATCCGAATTTTATCTTCAGGAAGTTCGTGAAGAGAACTTTCTCAGAATCATTTGCAAAATGAGGTAAGGCCATTTTGAACTTTGAACAGGCCGTTTGATTTGAAGAATAATCCTATATTGTTGAAGAATTTTCTGTTGACCGAATCTCTCAGAAGTATTAGTTGAAATTAGGAATTCTTATTGATGAATTTCTTGCTTTCGTGCTTTGAGAATTGTACTGATCGTACAGAGTTTTCGACAATCTTTTCAGAATTGTACGCCGATCAGTTGTATACTAATCTCGATGTTTGAATTTCTTATTGGACAGAATGAATTTCTTTGATCTTATTATCTGATGATGGAATTTCTGATTATTCACTCTTCTGTATTCTGAGTTTTAGTACTGAGGATCTTGCAGTACTTGGTTTTCTTCTTATTGAGAATTCTGATTTGAATTTTTTTAACTGAAGGAGTGAATGCAGCAACTGATGTTTAGAATCGAAAAATTTATCTTTTTTTTTTAATCGGTAGTCTGTTTTTGATTGATTGATGGAATCCGCTACAGTTTTCTGTACAAAGTGTATTATGATGAAGAGGAGAGAATTGATATCTTGTCTGAGGTTGTCAGATGTCATGAATTGCCGAAATCTGTCAGTCTAGACAGAGATCCTCGATGTATTTGTTCTTTCGGCATAGACAAAGAAGAGATTTTTGTTATTGATTACAACTTATTTCGATTTGTTACACTCAGAACGACGAACAACCAGATCAGATGAGTCGAACTTTAGAGGAATTGCCATGAGTTGTAGTGCTCGACTTAGCACTAGTTGGCAGAATTATTGATTCTTGTGGAAACTTCGTACAACGATAGCGATCAGATTATTATTGAAAGAACTTTCTAGAAGTTGTACGAGGAGAGATGAAGATCTCTTTCTTTTTGATTTGAAATTTCTGTGTCACATGAGTTAGAACAAAAGATGATTCAAATTGTGATTGAAATTAGAAGGATTTTCTGACGAGGATGAGATGACTTTGGATAGATGGACGGAGTGTTGTTGAATTAATTGACTAGAGATTCTGACATTCTCTGATTGATTGAGATGTCGAACTGTTTGAGTCGAACGATTCAGAGTTTGATAGGAAGAAGATTCTGGACTTAGTTCTGAGATATAAATTCTTATTGCAGTCCTTTGATTCTAGCCTCGACCTTGTGATAGAATCGTGATTGATTTCGAGAACGAAATCGATTCTTAGAGGGGGAGAATTGTAACGCCCCAAAATTATCTTAATGGACTTTATTTGAGATAATCAGAGATTTTAGAAGTCGAGGGCCGATTCGATTTTGATCAGGGACTAAAATGCAATTTTTAGAATTTTCAGGGACTAAAACGCAAATTTGGACTTAAATAGATATTTAAGCATGTATTGACTCTTCTCCTCCACTCCATCTCTCCCCCATCGCCTTACCCACCATTGAAGCCGTCCCATTTCGTTTTCATGCTTTGGGATTTCGGTTTCCGGTTGATCCGTCCGTTAGAAATTATTTTCGAAGGCAGATTAGCGATCACGGCTGCGAGAGCTTTGTTCTATCGTAAGTTTTTCTACGATCAAGTTCTTTCTAGTTTTTGGATGTTGTTAGAATCGTTCGAGATTCGAGTATGTTGATCTTGGTTGAGTTCTGATCGTTTATTATCTGTCAGTTTTGAAAAAGAGCGACGATTGGAATTGATATGATTTTTGTTGTCAAATTTCAAAATTGGAGCTTTTAGATTTGAAGGATTTGAATTGTTTTTATGATATTGAGATGATTATGAGTTTTTTTGGATTGTTGAATTGCTGTCTGCGTTTCCGGTTTGATCAGAATATAGCCGTTATGCCGTCAGTTTGAGTTTTGGATATCGTTGCGATGTTTTGACTGTATCGAGTTTGATTGAGCTTTTGATGTCGATATTGATCCTTTTGACTTATTCTGTTAGATTGAAGTAAAGTCAACAGAGTTGCGAGATAGCAGCTTTGGCCAGTTTGGAAGATTGAAGTCGGTACAGTATCGATTTTCTTATTTATCAATCGAAGAAGTTTGATTGTGTTTCGAATGAATTTGTTTGGATATTGATTATTATCCTTATTATTGATTTTTAGATTGAAGTACCTTCGAAGTGAATAAGGTAAAAGACGACTTAGACTTGAATGGAACGATTAACTCGAATTAGACTTTATTCGAGTGTTCCGAAGAAATCACATACTTGCATGGTTGAATGTTTATTGAAATCATGATTGAATAATTATTTAAATTGATGAATGAAATGAGAATTGAATGCATGAGATTAAATATGCATTTATATTGATTAAATCATGATTGAATGCTATTATGAATGGATGATTGAAATGATATTAGAATGCATGAGATGACATATGTATTCATATTGAGCCTCGATTCATTTCAATTTTAAATTAGACGATCTAGGGATTGTAGTTGAGTGGCTGGTAGGCGATTTACTACCTTGTCAAGTAGCTCACTATAATGCTCTAGAGTCTAGAGGTTTAAAACATGCCACGTCCATCTCGAGAGGGGAGTCGGTGTTATCATTGGATGTTTTAACCTCGGGATCCCAAACCGAAGAAAGAAAGAATAGAAGAATTGCATTCGATTATCTGAGTCTATTAATCCCAAAGTTTTAAAGACATGCATATCATTTTTATTCAGTTCTTGATTGGATTAATTGATTATTTGAAGAATGAGTTCATATTATGATTTGATATGTTTACTTGATAGCATGTTAGTCTCTTTTACTGGGAATTGTATTCTCACCGGATTATCCGGCTGTTGCTTTGTTTTATATGTGTACTTGGAAACAGGTGGGTCAGGAACAAGTCAGAAGAGGCATGGTTAGCTTCGAGGGAAAGATGTAGAAGTGAGACTCGGTCTAGAAGTCGAATCCAGCATGTCAATCTAGTTTATGTTAGAACATGTTTAGTTATCAAACTTCATCGTTATATTGTTGTTGCATGTTCTCGACTTTGGTTTGGTTGTTGAACTCCAGAACTCCTGTTTTAAATGGAGGAATCAAGTTTGTAACGCATGTTTATGTTTCGGCGTATTTTATGGCTTGATGTTCTTGTTTTTGGTGATTCTAGCACCGAAGCAGCCAGGGAGGCGCGCCCGCGTGCCTGCACCCCTTTTCGGGCAGGGCGTCATGCGGCGCGGCCGCGCATGAGCCAGGGCACCGTGCACGGCCCGCCTGATGAGGCGCGGCCGCGCTGGCCCTTTTATAAAAAAAAAATGTGTTGGCTTTTAATGCTTGCTTATTTTTAATTACTCCTTTAATTGATGTTTAGAACCGAGGTCTCACAGGATAGGAGCGAGGAATCGTGCCCGAGTTTTCAAGACTTCTACTCATGTGGATCCTAGCTTTGGATCGAGTACCGGATGCCAGAGGCAGTGGTATAGGATTGGTGGGGACTTACTTGATGCTTGCATCTGTACAGTCATTACCATGATGACACTACTCTGAAGATTCTCCAGTCGTAGTTGGAGAGATTTTCATGCGGAACATAGTTTTGCCGGTATGCTGGTATCAATGCGTTCGGTTGGCACACGAGAAACTTCATGTTCAAAAGCATGATTTGGTTACAAGAAGAAAGCTGACGGTAGAACGTGAGCAAAGAGGTCGACCGACATGCACTGACGCAGAGCATAGCTGGTTAGCTATCACGTGCCATTTCTCCGGAGTTCTTCGTAGGAGGACATGTAAAGAGACTTGGACGGAAGTATGCTTGCATCGATGCGTGTGTCGATTAGAAGCTTCATGCTCAAGAAACGAAGACCAGTATGATGATTTTTGAATACTATGTTGTTGTAGTTGTAAACAGTATTTCAGTTGTAATGAATCATCATACTTTGGTTGTATCATTTCAAGTTCGATTGTACATTTCACTGTATTTCGAATACTGTATGTATTACATGGGATTGTAATAAAGCGAATTGTACATAACTTGAAATAAGTAATACATGTTTTATTTATCCAACAATTCATGGATGATTGCATGATTGTGCGGAAGTTTGGATTGGTTTTATTTGATTAGTGTTCAACTATTGCATATCATGGGATTTGAGTGAGCCGACTGTGACTGTTTGACTTGTGGTTAGTCTAGGCGTTTTCCTAGGATTGACCTAGTTAGTCAGTGGACTATGTTAGTGTCAGCGATGAGTGGACTCATCTAGAGACATTAAGGGTATTGTTCGGTTTAGAACATTTGGGCTTTGTTCTAGGTTGTTTCCTTAGAACAGGCTGTTTGACCTTTGTTAGGTTGAGGCTTGTGATGATGGGTTTTCATCGGGATACCAGGTCCAGTATATGTCGAGAGTTGTGGACTATGACCATGACTAGACGTGATGGAGAGCGACCCTATGCCAGTGTTACTCTGGGAGTCCTTGTACTTCAGAGGGTACCTGGGAGCCTTTGTGCTTCAGGATTGGCGGTGAGAAGGCTGTTCAGTCTAAGGATTTGATGACAGTCACGATGAGGTATGACCTTGGATTAGATATCAGGTTTGATATCGATGGTTCGATATTTTCTGGTGTGCCAGAGATATAGTTTGAGTATTCTGCTGTAGGAACCAGTCATGGAGGGATTTTCTTGACAAGTGTATACTCTGAGCAGATAGGTTTTAACCTTTGGGCTACTGCTAGACGTGTGGATCTAGTAGGTGGACGGATTTCTACCAGCGATGACTAGGGGTTGTCATCAGAGTTGTGGTTAGAATTTCCTTGTGATAGGAATTATCCAAGATATTGGATGGGATGTTGTTACGAGACTTTGACTCGAATACGAGGACTACACTATGATGATTGGGGATATCATTTGACTAGTATCATATTAGAAATATGATTGGATTTTCCTGATATGAGACTTATTCAGGAGGGGAGAGTGAAGACTATCTGAGACGTTGAATTGGAGGTGAGTATTTCCAGCGATGTTAGTCTTTCATCAGTAATGGGGTTGTATCAGACGCTAAGGATTGTATAAGACTAATTGAGGCATGAGGGAAGCGTGATGCCAGTATACACTTGGTGGTGATTCCAGGTGGGACATGGTGGTAGGCTACCTCGGTCTTAATTTGTTGAACAATATTAGCGAGGGATATAATCAAGATTGTGTCCGAAGATTGAGGAAATCTTTGGAATTCTTTAGTTATTCTTCTTGGACTTGACGAGCCGTGGTGTTCATTCTGAATGAACGAGGTAAGGATAGTGAGTCCAGTGTTTGCGCTAAGTACTGTCTGATATTTTCAGAGACTGAGCGTAGGATTTTCCATGGGATGGAAATGGGCTTAGTTTATCTTGATGTTTGCCTTGGGTGAACAAGACAACGATTAGTAGTGCTAAGGTGGCACGGGATCTGTGCTAGTGACTACTAGTGGTTATTGGGTAACTCTGTCAGAGTTAGGATGATTAAGTTCAGAATACGAAGCAGCGGTTAGTAGTGCTGAAAAGGCGCAGGACTTGTGCCAAGTAAACTACTTATGTACTGTGATCTGACACCGTTTGAAAATGGTTCTTTGTGGCAGCTAAGTCATAGTTATTGACCGAGCCATGTAGGTTGGATGATCAGTGGTGGTCTGATCTGATAAGTGCGAGCTTAAGTAGATCGACAAATTCGATTGGTTGAGCCAATCAGGGTTGATCAGGATGTAGCAATTAAGAAATACTTGGGATAGTATTTTGTCGAGTAATGCTTATGGGATGAGTACTGAATACCATCTCAGAGAAATCGAAGATTTGAGTTATTTAGTCTCAATGATCGCCAGAGATAAATCTTCTGGGATTGCTGTAATCGGGAACGATTGCAAGTGGACTTGTATGATCAAGTTAGGTGCTAACTTGACAGTGGAGACAAGCAAAGGAGTTGGTACTTTCCGGTATGGTGCATTCTTTTTAAGAAAGAAGCTGATATTGATCCAATCAATTGCTTAGTGATAGCAATAGGTCAGAAAAGGATCATGTTGTTGTTTCATGTGAGAGTTTTCCATTGAACAACAATAGTGAAGATTGTTGACCGGACATTTCGGTTAAGTGAGGGCATCTATGTGTACCGTTGTGGTTGGATCCGACGAGTAGTTGGAAATGCTAATGGACATTAGCAAGGAAACATCAGTTGTCTGATCTGTGTGACATTAGCTAGGATCTGATCCTCGAGATCTAGCAGAATGTGTCACTAGTTTTCTAGCGTGTGATGAACGATGTCTCTGAAATGACAGAGATAGTAGAATTTCAACTTAGTAGCCAACAAGATTGTTGTGGGAATTGAAGATTTCGCAAGATAGCGGTGAAGCAACTTGTTCTTTCCAGTCGACAAGCCACATCAGTGAGGACCATTTGTCAAGGATATTTGCTTTAGCAATGGACGATATTTGGATATGCGTCGGGTGGCAAGTTACTTCGAGCACAAGTATTTCCCAGGATTGACTAGGGAATCGACGAATTAGATCGTTCAGTGCTGAGACTGATGCGTTCGGCAAGGGAGCGATTTGACTATTGAGAATCCGTTGGGATTTAGTTCCAGGATCAGTATGTTCAAACTTGGGAGGTTGGTATGAGCTGATGGTATTATCAGAGAATCTGAGTTGAGTTATACCAGGTGCAATGACTGTCGAGTTTTGAGACGGAATAGGAAGCGTTTCCATATGACTGTGCACTGTGGAATGTCCCAGTCGAGCATATTGGTGGAAGCTTGCCTTAGTCTTGATGTGTGTACAGTGGTTGCGAGAATGTATGACTATCAGGAGGATGTCTATCGATTGAGATTCATGGGTGAATAACCTATGGTTGAGATGATGCAGATCATTAGAGGTGTAATGACTTCTATTGCAGTATATGCGTGGCTTCGCAGGCCAATGGCTAGGAGATGACGTAGCGTCATGAATTTCAAGTAATGATAGTTATCATCAGGGCACAGTGCTGAGGTTATACTAAGAAACGTGGACAGCAGAATGTACTAGACATGATGGTTTAAGTTCCTAGTATTCCTTGGGAAGCCGGTTGTGCTTCAGAGGGCATGGGAAGGATAATCAGTCTATAGAATCGTGTAAGCAGTTATGTTGTAGTATGACCTTGTGTCAACTAGATTCTCTTGGGGAGAAATTTGAGTTTGTTGTGTCGGCACAGTGTTGGGAAAAGTGTTTCCTAACTAGAGGTGTTGAGCACCGAGAACTTTTGGAAGCATTAGATGGTTAGTTTTGATTAGTGATTCGACGAATGCAGTAAAACCAGTCAGGTTATGATTTGGTCTTCTTCAGTATAAGATTTCTTTTGAGACGTTAATCTCGATCAAGTGGGTGTTGGTATCTTTCGTGACCAGAGAGATCGGGGTCAGTTTGGAAGACGTATCAATGTTGTGATATGCGAGTGCTAGAGGAGTTCGACTGTCGACCAGTAGCGCAGTAATCTTCGGTGAAAGAATATTAATGCGGTTAAGAATTAATGGAGCTTATAGGGAATTCGACGAGAGTCTGAGTGTGTCGGAAACTATTTCGACCAGACACTCAAGCAGTGGTGTATCTTACGTTCTCGAGGTATTACCTTAGATTTCGAGGACGAAATCTTCTAAGGGGGCGAGAATGTAGTGACCCGTATCCAGAATTAACGATTAATGAATAATTAATCGTGTAATCATGTTTAGATTAAGTAAAACATGATTAAAGAAATTCCAAATGGGTTAACGGAGTCCAAAAATGGATTCAGGACACTCGAAAATGGTCGGGAAGGTTCCGAGGGTTCAGATGGTTTGGAGGCTCCGAACCGGGTTAGGAGGCTCCAAACTGGATCGGAGGATCCGAACGGGTTCGGAGGATCCGAACTCGGATCGGAGGCTCCGAAGATAATGCGTCATGGGTGACATAATTGATGGGACTTCGGAGGATCCGAAGTCAGGATCGGAGGCTCCGAACAGGAACGGAGGCTCCGAAGTCAGGAACGGGGGATCCAAACCAGTTTGGAGGATCCGAAGTCGAGTTCGGACGGCCCGAACTTCGCCTATAAATAGAGGTCCGAAATTTCATTTTCAACTCGCACCTCTCCTTTTCCTCTCTCAATTCCTAGGCCTTCTAACTCAGATCTAGGGAGTTCTATGCATCCTATTGGGAATACGGAAGTGGCATAGCGATCCCGACGTCGAGGCGAAGATGTGCCTAAGTTTTGAGGCAATTGTCATTAGTGGGCTGACGACGGACGCAGGTATAGCTATGGTCTCCTTAAATTATTTAGGAGTATGAAATAGCTTAGTTAAGGCTTTTAGAGCTTAATTATTGATGCATGGGTATTTGCATTGTAGAGCTGATATAGGCTTGGAACCTAGAGTGGGACTGCTAGGACTGCCTGTAGTAAGGTACGTAAGTACTGACTGAGATAGCCAGCGAGTTTGCATGCTTATATGTTGCATTTGTGTGTCATATTATTATGCAGCATGTGCATATCATATTGTTCCTATCCATCTTTTGAGATGAGCCATGTAGGGCCGCTCAGCCCTGTCTGGACGGTTGATGTCTAGGGCCCAGTGACTGATGGGTCATGGGTGGCTAGCATCGGGGGACACGGTCCACGTCCTATAGGAATGAGCAGTGTCAACAGGGTTTGCTCCCCGGGTTGTACCACTCATGTCCTAGGCGTCATTACTGAGCAGTTATATACAGTTATCCCAGATATGGATACCCTATCATTTGCATGCATCATATTTGTATGTTTTACCCAGTGCTTTCGTATTGAGCTTAGAGCTCACGTCCAGTCTTTTCTGTGTATCTGGACACCCCATTCTACGGGGCAGGTGTAGGTGTAGGGTGGAGCACCAGGAGCTTGGATTGGCCAGCGACCAGTGAGGACAGCGAGATTAGCTGTAGGTTTTGCCTTTAGGCTATTTATTCGATTTGGTTGTATAAATCGAATTGGTTTAACCGGTTGTATTCTGCCGGTCTGTTTTTATTTAAGTCTTTTGCAGTGATTTATTTAATGCATGTTTAATTATGCTCTTAACTCTGATTAGGTAGCGGATCCGGGTAGGGTCGCTACAGGTAATTTGGGCGTGACACGACTTAGCGCTATCAAATTTTGGCTCCGTTGCCTGGGAACGATGTTTAATTTATTGTGTTCTTGTTCTTTTTATTTTGTTTTGTTTAATCTCACTCTCCTCTCTTTTCTTTGTTTCTAGTTTCTCTCTCGTTCATGATTTCAGGTGATCTATCTGAAGAAGACTTTCCCTACGACCCGGAGATCGAAAGAACTTTACACAGGCGAAGGAGAGAAGCTCGTAGAAGACAGGAAGAGGAAGAGATTCGTACTGAAATTCCTGAGAAAGAAATGGCTGCTAACGCTAATATGAGTCTTAGACAATTGGGCACTCCTGATCCCAATCAACAATCTTTATGCATTACTAATTTTAATACTCTAGAAAATAAGGCTAATTTTGAGCTTAAATCTGGACTCATTCATTTATTGCCTTCTTTTCATGGTCTTGCAGGTGAAGACCCAAACAAGCACTTGATGGAATTACATGTGGTTTGCACAAGTATGAAACCCCATGGAGTGACAGAGGAGCAAATCTAACTGAGGGCCTTTCCTTTCTCATTGAAGAGTGCTGCTAAGGATTGATTGTACTATTTACCCTCTGGATCCATCACAACTTGGACTGAGATGAAAAAATTTTTTCTAGAGAAGTTCTTCCCAGCTTCAAGAGCCGCAAATAACAGGAAGGAAATCTATGGGATAAAGAAATACATAGGGGAATCACTTCATGAAATATAATTGATTGAATTGACGTCTCTTGTGCGTCAAATGGCTGTAGGGAATGGACAGAATGCAAAGGCATGTGGTATCTGCACTGCAATGGGACACACTATGATATGTGTCCCACTCTTCAAGAGGAATCGGTCGAACAGGTTAATGCTACTGGTGGATTTCCTGGACCACCACAGCAGAAGTACGATTCATATTCCAACACATACAATCCTGGTTGGAAGGATCATCCAAATCTGAGATACGAAAACCCTCAGGCAAATCAACTTAGACCTCAGGCACCACCACACAATCAAGCTTATAGGCCACCGTATCCTCCACCACAGCAGCGTACTCAGATCCCAGCGCAAGGTGAGTTTCTCGAAAATATTTTTAAGGATCTTGTTACTAATACTGTAACTTTTCAACCGGAAACAAGATCAAGCATCCAAAACTTTAACACCCAGATGGGACAGCTTGCCACCACAATCAATAAGTTGGAAGCACAGCATTCCAACGCTTTGCCATCCCAAAAAATTTTGAACCCAAGAAAGAACGCAAGTGCCATTACTCTGAGGAATGGGAAGGAGTTGAATATCAAGGATAAATAAGTTGATGCTTCGCCCAAGGAGAAGCTACAAGAAGAACCGAAGGCGAATGATAGAGAAGAATCCAAGGAAGAAGGCCAAGAGGTAAGTTTCCTCCCCTTTCTAAATATAAGCATGTTGCCCCTTTTCCCTTAGCACTTAAGGAGTCTAGAAAATATGAAGGGATAAAGGAACTTTATGAGACTTTTCATAGATGTGAGGTGAACATTCCATTGCTAGATGCTATTAAGCAGGTACCTCGATACGCAAAGTTTTTGAAGGAATTGTGCACAACAAAGAGGAAGCAAACACTGAAGGGATGTCAAAAAGTGGAGTTAGGAGAGAATGTATATGTTGTGATCCAACGAAAATTACCTGCCAAATGCAAGGATCCAGGTATGTTTTCTATCCCATGCACTATAGGGAATGCTAGACTTGAAAAGACCATGTTAGATCTAGGAGCATCAATCAATGTTATGCCATACTCTATTTATGCGTCCTTGAAACTTGGTCCATTGAATAAAATTGGAATTGTTATACAGTTAGCTGCTAGGTCTAATGCATACCCTAGGGGAACAGTAGAAGATGTGTTAGTGCAAGTGAATAACTTAGTATTTCTTGCGGATTTTTATGTGCTCGACATGGAAAACGATGGTCACAATAGTCCTATTCTGTTAGGCAGACCATTCTTGAAAACATCTATGACTAAAATTGATGTTCACAGTGGCACACTCACTATGGAATTTGATGGAGAGGTTGTGAAATTCAATATTTATGATGCCATGAAATATCCTGACAGTGATGATTGTGTATTTTCTATTGATATTATGGATTACTTGGCACAAGATTATTGTGAGCATGCAGGAAAATATGAGCTAGAGGTGGCTATTATTGCACCCATTCAGCAAGATGATGGAATTGAATTAAGTGAAGAAGTGAAAGAAATTGAGAACATTCTGAACAATGCTCCTGAGCTACCTCAGTCAGGTAATATTTCGTATTTATCTTTACCAATTTCTAATACTCGGCGCCTTCCATCTGTTTTGCAGGCACCAGTTGTTGAACTGAAGACGCTTCCCAAACATCTTAAGTATGTTTTCCTTGGAGAAGTAGAAACATTACCAGTCATCATCTCCAACAGTTTGGAAGTCAAACAAGAGGAGCAATTGGTCAAAGTTCTAAGGGAGCACAAGCTTCTATTGGGTGGACCACAACAGACATCAAGGGAATCAGCCCTTCTACATGCATGCATAGGATTCTAATGGAGGAAGGAGTGAATCCCTCGCGTCAGCCGCAAAGAAAGTTGAACCCACCTATGATGGAGGTTGTGAAGGCTGAAATTCTAAAACTTCTTGAAGTTGGAGCATCTACCCAACAGTCAATGGGTCAGTCCGGTCCAAGTGGTACCCAATAAAACTGGAATTACTGTGGTGAAGAACAAGGACGACGAATTGGTTCCCAACCGCATTCAAAATGGGTGGAGGGTTTGTATAGACTATAGGAAGTTGAATGTCGGAACCCGAAAGGACCACTTTCCTTTACCCTTTATTGATCAAATGATTGAAAGGTTATCATTTCATTTTTACTATTGTTTTCTTGATGGGTATTCTGGTTATTTTCAGATCGCGATTGTGCCAGAAGATCAGGAGAAGACGACATTCACTTGTCAGTTCGGAACCTTTGCATATCGACGGATGCCCTTTGGACTATGTAATGCACCGGCCACTTTCCAACGATGTATGGTTAGTATTTTCTCTGATTACATTGAGCATATCTTAGAGGTTTTTATGGATGATTTTACTGTCTATGGTGATTCATTCGAAAAATGCTTGTCTCATCTTGCTCTAGTCCTGAAGCGGTGTGTCGAAACCAACCTAGTTCTAAATTTTGAGAAATGTCATTTTATGGTTGGGCAAGGTATTGTTTTGGGTCATGTCATCTCATCTAAGGGAATAGAGGTAGATAAAGCTAAAATCGATATTATTCAGTCTCTACCTTACCCTGCAAGTGTGCGGGAAGTGCGATCTTTTCTTGTCCATGCAGGTTTTTACAGGAGATACATTCAGGATTTCTCCAAGATCACAGCCCGTATGTGTAAACTGTTGCACAAGGATGTCTCGTTTGAGTTTGATGAACCATGCAAAAAGTCTTTTGACAAACTTAAGACTCATTGACATTTGCACCAATCATCCAACCATCGGACTGGAGAAAACCATTTGAAATCATGTGTGATGCCAGCGACTATGCTGTAGGAGCGATTTTGGCTAGAAAGTTGGGAAAGTATCACATGATATCTACTACGCTTCGGGTATTCTGAACGATGCCCAACGAAATTATTCTACCACTGAGAAAGAACTTTTGGCTGTTGTTTTTGCATTAGAGAAAATTTCGCTCTTATTTACTTGGTGCTAAAGTCATTGTTTATTCTGATCATGCAGATCTTCGCTTTCTGATGGCGAAGAAGGAGGCAAAACCAAGGCTAATAAGATGGATACTACTCTTGAGAAAATTCGATTTGGAAATCAAGGACAAAAGAGGAACAGAGAATCGAGTCGCTGACCACTTGAGCCGTCTAGTTCATATTGATGATGAGCAGAGCTTGCGAAAAGAATTTCGTGATGAGCATTTGTTTTCAGCAAGCACAGAATTACCATGGTATGCGAATATTGTAAATTATTTAGTTACAAATGGGTTTCCTCTGAATTTTCTAAGGCACAGAGAGATAAAGTGAGAAGAGATTCTAAGTATTTTGTGTGGGATGATCCATACTTGTGGAAACACTGCGCTAATCAAGTCATACGACGATGTGTACCGGCAAGCGAGGTAATTCCTATTCTCACATTTTGTCACTCATATGCTTGTGGTGGTCACTTTGGAGCTAAAAGAACAGCGAGGAAGGTGTTGGACAGTGGATTTTTCTGGCCTTCACTATTTCGAGACACTTACATTTTTTGTAAATTGTGCACTCAATGCCAGAAGACAGGTAATATATCCCAGCATAAGGAGATGTCTCAGCAACCTATTTTAGTTTGTAAATCTTTGATGTTTGGGGCATCGACTTCATGGGGCCTTTTCCTAATTCGTATATATATATATATATATATATATATATTATATATATATATATATATATATATATATATTATATATATATATATATTGCTTGCTGGGGACTATGTTTCGAAATGGGTGGAAGCAAAAGCCACCCGTACTAATGATTCTAAAGTGGTTGCAGAGTTCATCAACAACAATATTTTTTTTAGGTTTGGGATTCCACGAGCCATCAGTGTAGTAGCCCATATCCAAAACTAATGATTAATGAGTACTTAATTGTACGATCATGTTTAGATTAATTAAACATGATTAAGGAAATTCCCAAGGGATTAACGGAGTCCGGAAATGAATTCAGGACACTCAAAAATGGTGGGAAAGGTTCGGGAGGATCGGACGACCCGAGCTGACTTCGGAGGATCCGAACATAAATGGAGCCAATGATCGGAGGCCCCGGGGAGTTCAAACGACCCGAAGTCCGATCGGACGATCCGTTCATGTGCGCCCAGCTATCCAAATATAATATGTCATCAGTGACGTAACGGAGGTGATTTCGGACAATCCGAAGTGCAGGATCGGACGGTCCGAAGTGCTGGCAGGGAAACTTGTCACGCATGCAAGGATCGGACGGCCCAAAGTGAGGTTCGGACGGTCCGAACCCTCGCCTATATAAAAGGGCCGAGAGGCTCATTTGATACCCGCACCAATTTCCTCTCCTTAGCCCACGTGGCTCTATTTTAGGGCTTTGGGTACTCTTATTTTAGATTTGGAGTAAGGAATATATATTAGCATAGTCAGACAGTGTCTGACATAGAAGCGGAGCAGTGCTCATGTAGTAAAGCCGTGATCGAGGCTGTGGAGCTGCAACAGGTGTGTGCCCCTAGTTGCGGGACAGTCGCCATCAGAGGGATGACGACGGATGCAGGTATAGCTATGGTCTCCTTAAATTATTTAGGAGTATGCAATAGCTTGGTTAAGGATTTTAAAGCTTAATAAATGATGCATGGGTATTTGCATTGTAGTGTTAATGATAGGCTTGGAAAGTAGAGTGGGACTACTAGGACTGTCTGTATTAAGGTACGTAAGTATTGACTGAGATTGCCAGCGGATATGCATTCTTATATGTTGCATTTATGTGTTTGCATGTTATTGTTATTGATATATGGCATGTACATATCATCTTGTGCATATACATCTGTACATATTTTGAGATGAGCCAGTTAGGGTTGCTCAGCCCTGTTTGGACGTTTGATATCGAGTACCCTTAGGTACTGGTACCTAGAGGACTCCGTGGTCCGCATCCGAGATTTGGGAGTGAGTGGTCGCACACAGTGGTTAGCTACCCCGATGTGACGAGTTAATATCCCAAGCGCCAGTCTGAGCAGTTTGTATACAGTCATCCCTGATATGGATACCCTTTCATTTGCATGCATCATATTTGTATGTTTATCCGTGCTTTTGTATTGAGCTTAGAGCTCACGTCCAGTCTTTTTTGTGTATCTGGACACCCCATTTGACAGGGCAAGTTTAGGTGCAGGATTGAGCACCAAGAGCTTTGAGAGGCCAGTGACCCTTGAAGAAAGAAAGATTAGCTGTAGGTTTTATTTAAGTTATTCGATTGGGTTGTATAATCGAATTTGTTTAACCGGTTGTATTCCGCTGACCTACTTGTATTTATGTTTTCCGCAGCGATTTATTTAATGCATGCTTAATTTTGCTCTTAACTCTGATTAGGTAGTGGATCCGGGATGGGTCGCTATATTTATGGTATCAGAGCTGCATGCAAGAGACTTGGGAGATAGTAATAAGACTTTTGGGTTATCCTTGTAGGATTTATGAGACCATGGAAGAGATAATGACGTGGCGATTAGGTTGCCCGAAAATTATCATTATCGGCAGAATTTCTGAAGATTTGGTTTATGGGATTCCAGCAAGTGCGGGCAGGAGCGATGGATTGTGTCCGAGCTTTCGAGACTTCTACTCATATGGATCCTAGCTTTGGATTGAGTAACGGATACCAGAGGCAGTGGCAGAGGATTGGTGGGGACTTACTTGATGTTTGCATTTGTATAGTCATTACCATGATGACACTACTCTGAAGATTCTTCAGTCATAGTTGGAGAGATTGTCAGATAGACCTTCACTAGGGGATGCCTGAAGTGTGTAAGGCATGACTGGTTGTGAACGTAAGGTCATTAAATTCATGCAGGACATGATGTTATCTGTATACTTGTATCAAAAACTTCATGTTCAAAAGCATGAAATAGTTACAAGAAGAAAGCTGACGATAGATCGTGAGCAGAAGAGGTCGATTGACAGGCATTGATGCAGAGCATAGCTGGTTAGCGAGCACGGATCATTTCTCCGGATGTCTTTGCAGGAGGATGGGTGGAGAGATTTGGTCAGGAGAATGCTTGCATTGATGTGTATGCCTATTAGAAGCTTCATGATCAAGAAACGAAGACAAGTACGATGATTTTAAATACTGTATTGTTGTAGTTGTAAACAATATTTCATTTGTAATGAATCATCAAAATCTGGTTGTATCATTTCAAATTCTTGGTTGTACATTTTGTTGTATTTTCGGAATACTATAATTGTATTACATGGTATTTTAATAAAAGAAATTGTACATAACTTGAAGAAATGATACATGTATTAATTATCCCACAAATCGTGAATGATTACAAGTGATTTTGTTAAGCTTGGCTTGGTTCTAGTTGATTAGTGATCAACTATGTTAGCTCATGGATTTTGAGTAAGCCAGCTGTAACTGATAGACATGGGGTTAGTCTAGGTGTTTTCCTAGGATTGACCTAATTAGTCGTTTGACTGGGTTAATGACAGTGATGAGGTGATTCATCTGGAGGTATGTAAATATTGTTCGGTTTGGAACTTTGGGCTTTGTTCTAGGTTTTTTGCTTAGAACGGTAGTCTGTTTGACCTTCATATGGTTGAGAATTGCGATGATGGGATTTCATTAGGAACTAGGTTGAGTATATGCCGATAGTTGTGAACTATGGCCATGACTAGGCATGATGGGGCGCGACCCTATGCCAGTATTACTCTAGGAGTCTTTGTACTTTGGAGTTTGCCTGGAAGCCTTTGTGCTTCAGGATCGGCGGTGGGCAGGCTTCTCAGTATAGAGTCTTAGTAACAGTCACGATGGGGTATGACCTTGCATTAGATGCTTGGTTAGGTATCAATGGTTTAGATATCGTCTGACTATCGTCAGAGATATTGGTTTGGAGTTTTGCCGTGAGGACCAGTCTTGGAGGGATTTCCTTGACGAGCGTGTACTCTGAGCAGATAGTTTTAGTCTATGGGATACTGCTAGAGTAGTGGATCTAGTCGGTGTTTGGGTTCTCTTGTGATAGGGGTTATCCAAGACATGAGTTTGTAAACTGTCTGGCACATTGACTCGGGGGTGCGTATTTTCCAGCAATGAGGGTTTCCTTCAGTATTGGATTACATCGGATGCTAAGAATTTCACAGGACTATTTGAGGCATGAGGGAAGCGTGACTTATGTCAGTATACACTTGGTGATGATCTCGGGTGGGACATCGTGGTAGGTTACCTCAGTCTTGATTTGTTGCAGTCTTAGCTAGGTATATAATTATTAGGAGCATGTTCAGCGTTAGTTGAAATCTTTCGGACTTGTATTGCGTCTTGGGTTTGGAAAGTCCTAGTGATCATCTTGAATGAACATAGACAGTGAGTAGTATGTCTAGACTGGTGCAGGCTTGGCACTAGTGACTACTCGTAGTTGTTGTCTGACTCTATCAGAGATAGATGATTGAATCAAGTGTGATTCTTTCAATTTTAAGTATTTGGGATATAGTGAATTAGGAAGTACTTGAGATAGTACTATAAGCATAGTATTTTGATACAACGATTCCAGTGCCTTTAGGGAATCCTTCAGTCGTTAAGGATCTACAAGAATGCGGGAATCAAGAATTCTGGATTCTACGAATCACGAAAATGGTCATAGGTTGATTCTTGTGATCATAGTTCGTTGATAGCGTTGCTGATATTACCAGTGATGGATTTTGATCTGAGCATTGCTTGGTGCTAGCAATGATTGATCCAGTTTGCGAAAATGGGATTTAGTGATTGTTCCAGGATTGTTAGTGGACAATTTTTGGGGAAACTGTAGTAGGAGTGTTTTGCTTTGGTGTTTCCAGCAGAATTCTCAAGAGTTTTTCTTGAGAAGCGATTCGACAAGCGTTTATGGATTTCAATGAGAACTAGCAGGTTAACATCAGTTGTTTCATGGGATGAGACAGCAGCTGAGACTTGTGTTTTTGAGTCTGGCGGGATTGTTGTCACCGATATCCCAGTGCGTTCTGATATGTTGTGTCATTAAGAGATTGAGATAGAGGGATTGCCGCAAGTTATATGGATTTTGTGTGGGATCGAGGTGAACTTGTTTGGTTATCCCAGTTAGTGAGTCAAGGATTTTCGTTATCTAGGACATGATAACTGGAAATCATTTTCGTCGATACTATCTCTAGTGTTGAGATAGAGGTAAGCGTTCGATACAGACTGCCAATGCTGAGAATGATTTTAGTCCATCTGAGAGCTTCAACAAAATGGTAGTGTATTTCGAGGCGACGACCTCGAAGAGTGAATTAAGACAAGAAATTGTGTACAAGGATGTTGACACAATTGGAGTTAGTAAACAGAGAGTTTGTCAACTGTTTACGTAGTTGGTGTTCTTTAGAGAAACATTCGTTGACATCAGGCAGGGTAAGTACTGAAGGTACGTACTATGATGTCAGGAATTGTCAGGATTTGGTTGTTATCCGTGGCAGGATGACTAGTGTGATCGAGTAGATGCTATCTACGATAGCGAGATTCGGATCAAGGTTGATCGCAATCAGTCTGAGAATTTCAGATGGTTAGAGTGGTGTGCAGTGATGCGATTGCTTTGCGAGCTGGTGGCCGGTAGTTGCCATTTCTCTCCGCATAAGGTACTGTTTTGGGAATAAATATTTTATCCTTAGTGATAAGGAGTAACTCACACGAGTTCTTGGAAAGGGATATCTAGGATTTGACTGAGAGTTGAATCTAGATCAATTGTTTAGCGCTTTGCGATAACATCGAGGGATGCGATGTTATCGTTAGACCAGTGAGATACAATGTGTTGTATCTTGTTTTTCTTGTTGGGCGGCAATGGAGTTCGTGCATGTCTGGAGATAGCTGATAACTAGTTACGATCTTAGCAGGAGTGTCATCGCTAAGATTTGTAGGCAGTGTGGCTGATACAGTCGGCAATTTGAATTGAATGTGCTGTGTCGTTTGCGGTTAACGATGGATAACTGACGGTAGTAAGTAGTGTTACACAACTCTAGCAGAATTGCTGATAAGAAGGAAGTTATTTCCAGGATGATCGTTAAAGGCGTGCGAGTTTGGAATCAGTGCGGAATTCTAAACCGGATATATGTTCTGATGTGGTTCAGTGATTGAACAGACCCTATAGGTTTAGCGAGGTTTGGGGTTGTCGAAAGTTATTTGACCAGATTTTTTGAACCGGAACTATTGGTGAAATTGGACAAGCGGTCTATATTATATTCTCGAGGTTTTACCCTAGATTTCGAGGACGAAATCTTTTAAGGGGGGGAGAATGTAGTAACCCGTATCCAAAACTAATGATTAATGAGTACTTAATTGTACGATCATGTTTAGATTAATTAAAACATGATTAAGGAAATTCCCAAGGGATTAACGGAGTCCGAAAATGAATTCAGGACACTAAAAAATGGTGGGAAAGGTTCGAGAGGATCGGACGACCCGAACTGAGTTCGGAGGATCCGAACATTAACAGAGTCAAGGATCGGAGGCCCCGACCCGAAGTCCGATCGGACGATCCGTTCGTGTGCGCCCAGCTGTTCCAATATAATATGTCATCGATGACGTCACGGAGGTGATTTTGGACAATCCAAAGTGCAGGATCGGACGGTCCGAAGTGCTGGCAGGGAAACTTGTCACGCATGCAAGGATCGGACGGCCCAAAGTGAGGTTCGGACGGTCCGAACCCTCGCCTATATAAAGGGGCCGAGAGGCTCATTTGATAGCCCCACAAATTTCCTCTCCTTTGCCTATGTGGCTATATTTTTGGGCTTTGGGTACTCTTATTTTAGAGTTGGAGTAAGGAATATATATTAGCATAGTCAGACAGTGTCTGACATAGTAGCGAAGCAGTGCTCGTGTAGTAGAGCCATGCTCGAGGCTGTGGAGCTGCAGCAGGGGTGTGCCCCTAGTTGCGGGACAGTTGCCATCAGCGGGCTGACGATGGACGCAGGTATAGCTATGGTCTCCTTAAATTATTTAGGAGTATGCAATAGCTTGGTTAAGTTTTTTAAAGCTTAATAGATGATGCATGGGTATTTTCATTGTAGAGTTGATGATAGGCTTGGAACTAGAGTGAGACTACTAGGACTGCCTGTATTAATGTACGTAAGTACTGACTGAGATTGCCAGCGGATATGCATGCTTATATGTTGCATTTATGTGTTTGCATGTTATTGTTATTGATATATGGCATGTACATATCATCTTGTGCCTGTACATCTGTACATCTTTTGAGATGAGCCAGTTAGGGTTGCTCAGCCCTGTTTGGACGTTTGATATCGAGTACCCTTAGGTACTGGCACCTAGAGGACTCCGTGGTCCATGTCCGAGATTCGGGAATGAGTGGTCGCACACAGTGGTTAGCTACCCCGACGTGACGAGCTCATATCCCAGGCGCCAGTCTGAGCAGTTTGTGTACAGTCATCCCTAATATGGATACCCTATCATTTGAATGCATCATATCTGTATGTTTATCCGTGCTTTCGTATTGAGCTTAGAGCTCACGTCTAGTATTTTCTGTGTATCTGGACACCCCATTCGACGGGGCAAGTTTAGGTGCAGTATTGAGCACCAGGAGCTTGGAGAGGCCAGTGACCCTTGAAGACAACAAGATTAGCTATAGGTTTTATTTAAGATATTCGATTGAGTTGTATAATCGAATTTGTTTAACCGGTTGTATTACGCCGGTCTACTTGTATTTAAGTTTTCCGCAGCGATTTATTTAATGCATACTTAATTATGCTCTTAACTCTGATTAGGTAGTGGATCCGGGATGGGTCGCTACAATCAGTGATAGAGGAACGCACTTCTGCAACCGAACTGTGGCTAGTTTGCTAAAAAAGTACCATGTAACGCACATGATCTCCACTGCATACCATCCACAATCCAATGGTCAAGCTGAGGTTTCGAACCGAGAGATCAATTCCATATTAGAGAAAAAAGTGAATCCTACGAGGAAGGACTGGAGCTTGCGATTGGATGACTCTTTGTGGGCTTACCGAACCGCGTTCAAAACGCCAATTGGAATGCCCCCATATCAGCTGATATTTTGGAAACCTTGCCATCTGCCCGTAGAATTGGAGCATAGAGCCTATTGGGCTATCAAAAACTTTAACATGCAGATGGATGAGAGTGACGAGCATCGGAAGCTGCAGTTGCAAGAATTAGAGGAGATACGCAATGATGCATATGCCAGTTTAAAGAGTTACAAGGACAAGACAAAGGCCTTCCACGACAAGATGATTTCTAGACGGGAATTCTAAGTCGGGCAGAAAGTTCTGCTCCATCACTCACGACTCCGGTTATTTCCAGGTAAGTTGCGTTCACGTTGGAATGGACCGTTTGTTATTACTAATGTCTTTCCCCATGGTGCAGTCAAAATTCAAAGCTTGGGCACATCCAAAATATTCAAGGTGAATGACCACAGACTTAAACACTACTATGACGGAGTCCAAGCAAATGTAGGAGAGGACAAGCATGATCTCACAATAGATGCTCCGCTAGATGTCAAATAAATCGCAGCATGCAGTCGTGTAAGGTCCAAAAATCCACTAAATCGCTCATGATGCTTTTAAGATGATTTTTATGATGTTGTGAGTTTAAATTGTTTTTAAGTTATGAATTATGAATATTATTTCATGTCTACATATATTTTATTTTAACAATTTTGAGTAAGTTTACGGTTTCAGGCTGAGTTTGATTCTGGACTCACGGGACGAGGCTAACCAATGAACGAGGTGATAGAGTACATTTTTATGAGAGTTTTAAGTATAATATTGATATGCTTATTATGTATGAGTCGGGGATAGTATTTTTATCAGACGAGTCAAAACGGGTGACTGACTGCATTTTAGAGATGAACACACATTACGTATTGAATTATCATTATCCTATCTATCTATCCGGTTCCCCACCCCATTACTTCCCATGTTCCCTTGTTCCCTTGACTCTCACTTCTTCCCTATCCTCTACACGATTCCTTCCCCTTCTCTCCATTCTATCATATTATCCTTCTTGTTTCTTTATTGAACCTTCACGGTTCTTCAAGATAGTCACAAGACAAAGTTCCAAATCTTGTTCTTGGTGTGGTTAGAATCCGAATCAACTTCGTCTTCATTTCAAGGAAAATACAAATTTAAACGATTTTGAAACCCATTCAAGCTATTATGTATTTTGATATGAATTGATGTATGTTGAGATATGTATGCATGATTTTCATGAATTTCAAGGGCATTAAGTTATGATTTTACGAGATCGTGAAGCGTAGGTTGTTCTTGGCAAGTTCTTGAGTTAATTCAAGAGGTTCATGTTCTTTTATGATTTTTGTGTTTTGAAGTTAGTTAACCCATGTTCAATTACAAGAAAATTAGTTTTTATGATTTATGTAGTTAGGATTTTGGGTAAAAGAAATTTATGTTTGAAGTTTGAAGTGTTGAAGTTGTGTTTGGTGGCACCGAATTACCGACACTTGATATGATTTCGAGGATAAAAATTAGTTTACTAATTCAACTAATATGAAGCCAATTCTATTTGAAAACTAACTTATTTATCTACTACTTTCATGCTTTGAGTTTTGTCAAAATCATTTTGGAAGATTGGTCAAAATCACCCCGAATGGTGTCAATTGTTTTGAATTCCTGACAGTGACATATCTAGGGAGAATGAGCATAACGTTTTACTGAAAACTCTAATTGAGGTGGGGTTTTCGGCCTTATAAAGCCAAGATCACGAGCTACAACTTTTATTTTTACCAAGTTTTCAAACTCAGAATGAAAAATAGAGTTTCAGAGTGAGCAAGAAGACCCATTTGCGCAGGTCATGCGCGCCCGCGCCGAGAAGTGGAGCGGACGCACCGGACCTTTGAATTTCAATTTTTTTAATGTTATTTTAGGGTCCTAATTTCATGGTTATGATCTTTTAAGGCTTCTAAAATATTTTTAAGGGTTCCTATGCAAAAATTTCAAGTTTAAAGGTCAAGAACGGAGAGAACAACTTATGTGGACCGATTACGTTATGTGATGCATGTACATGTTTAAGTTTCATTCATGAAACCTATGTTCAGTATGAAAGTATGATTTTTAATCATCTATGACATGTATAAAGTTATTGAGTAAAGTTTTATGTTCATGAAGTTATAGTTATGAGGGAAATTATGATGTTTCAATGATGCTTCACAATGAATGACATGTTATGATAACACAATGAAAAGATGATGGAATGATATGATGAAGCATACATGAATTTGATGTCTTATGTGTCTTTGTGGTGGAAAATACGGGATTGGTACTTTGGGATGGGCGCCGGAGGGACCTTTCCAAATCTACGGGACTGACACTTCGGGATAAGCTCCGGAGGGGCCTTTCTAATTATGAGTTAAGCGATGGAAAGACACGGGACTGGCACTTCGGGATAAGCTCCGGAGAGGCCTTTCCAATTACTTGATGATCAACATGAATGATGAGAACAGGCCTATAAGGCGGTTGCCTCAAATTTCACATATTTCGTCAATTAAGAATGATTTTATGTTTATGTTTATGTTTACGTCATATTATATTCAAAGGAAATTTTAAAACTTATGATTTTATTGCATATTATTGCTGAGTCTTTAGACTCACAATGCTTGAATGGTGCAAGTAATCAGGATGAAAATTATGCATACGTCGATGAGTTTGATGACAGACATGAGGAGGAGCCAAGAGTCGAGCCGGTGGGAGATGCATGAGTGTGTTTGTGTTGAGTTTAGTGGAACTGAATATTATTATGTTGGAGTTAAGAAAACAAGTTTTATGTTTGAAATTGTCGTGACTTTGTTTGTAAACTATTTGAAATGTTTTAAGTAAGGTTTGATGTATGCATACATCTTTTTTTTAAAAAATATATATATATAATTTTCTTTTCCGCATTTATATAAGGTCATGTTAGTTGAGTAATGTCCCCATCGGTTGAGGACGTTACAGTTTGGTATCAGAGCAGTTCGCTCTGGGTCTTCTTTTAGACACTCTCATGCATACTCGCCACGACTCCAATACTCCGTCTTCATGTCTGTAAGTTACGAGTTTTATGTGATTATGTGCATGATAATGTGATGAGTTATATGTATACGAAATTTATATTAAGTTTATCTATGTTGTAAATCGTGATTGAGCGGTGTGGATAATGTTGGACTTTAGGACGTCATAACCAAATTGGCATGATTTTTGTTCTATCCGTACCTCTTCTACATAGCACTTCGAGAAATTTTCTGATCTCCTTGAACCTCGCCAACTTCATTACCCACAGGAAATTTGATCTTTTGATATAGTGCTGTAGCCACAACCATGAAGATAGTCATGGCTGGTCTTCCCAAGATAACGTTTTATGCTGACGGTGCATCCACGATAACAAAGCTAACAATCCGTGTTTTGCTTGTATGGTCTTTACTCAAAGTGAGTGGCAAATTGATTAGTCCAGTGGGTCGAATGGCATGACCCGTGAATCCAAACAACGACGTCTCTACCGGTTCTACCTTATATTCTCCCAGATCCATCTGATTTATGGTCTCTTGGAATAGTACATTGATCGAGCTTCCAGAATCCACAAAAATCCGAGTCACGTCGTAATTAGCGACCAGAGCTCGAATAACCAACGCGTCATTATGAGTAGTATCTGATAAGCCTTTAAGATCACTCGGACCAAAGGAGAGGGTCGGGCCTGTCTGAACCACCTGGTCGGCGATCTCCATGTTGCTTAATTTGCGACTGCTCATTTTCCTTGCCCTATTGGAATCTCCATCTGTTGGTCCTCCAGAGATAAAATTAATAACTCCTCTCGCGGGTGGGGGTGGCCCCTGATTGTTACCAGGTTGGTTTGAGTTCGGGCGTTGAAAGTTGCCACGAGGTGGCTCGGGCTTTGGTCTTGGTCCTATATGCTCGGAACCATCCCGACCCCTTTTGTTCGACTGATATCCTCCATTTTGCTTTGCTATGATGTCCTTTATCCCTAGATTCTGTTGGATTATCCTCTCAATTTCATGTTCTAATTGTCGACAGTCGTTGGTGTTATGCCCATACTCATTATGAAAGTTCCAGTATTTGTCTGATTTTGGCCTGCGAGGCCCATGCTCAATCCACGGGGGCCTTTGTACAAGTTGTTTTTCTTCGCATATCTGGAGGGCTCGAGTCTTGCTCATCCTTAGAGGGGTGAAAGAGGTGAATTGTCCAAGCAGATCGGGTCGAGGAACTGGTCCCGCTCTCCGAGGCGTGTTAGGAGTTTTAATATTCTTTGGACTCAAGGGCTTGTCCGTCCACCCATTCGACCGGGAAACTTGTATCTCTTCTAGATTCACATATTTTTCCGCCCGAGCAAGCAACTCATCGTAAGTAGATGGTGGTTTTTTTATCAAAGATTTAAGAAAATCCCCCGTAGCGAGTCCTTGGGTGAAAGCGCTGATGAGCAGATCAGTAGTAGCGGTAGGCACTTCAAGGGCCAAAGCACTGAATCATCGAATATATGTGCGCAAATCTTCTTGGCCTTGCTGTTTGATAGCAAAAAGACTAAGAGTAGTTGTAGGATGTTTTTTGCTACTAGCAAAGTGGTGTAGAAAGGCCTTGCTGAAATCTTTGAACTCCTTAATATCCCCCGGTCGTAGTAGGTTAAACCATTGCTGCGCTGGCCCAATCAGGGTATTGAGGAAGACTCGGCACTTGATCGGGTCAGAATATTTGTGCAGCAGTGCAGCATTCTCGAAATGGGACAAGTGCTCTTCTGGGTCTCCTTTTCCATCATATTCTCCCACATGTGGGAACTTAAAGTTTTTGGGGAGTTCGGACTCCAGTAAATTGGCAGAGAAGGGAATATTCTGGACTGGCATGGCTAGATATCCGGATTGTTTCTTCTTCAAAAGCACCATCTCTTCTTTCAATTTCTTGATCTCCTCTAATTGCGCGTTCTGATCTGGTGGTGGGGGAGGGAGATTGGCCGCCCTTGCAGCCATAGCTTTTTCAACAGCGGCCGTAACTAGTTGCTCCATCTGTGCATCTACTCCATTCGTGCCAACGATCTTAACTCTGTTTCTTCAATTTCTCACAGACGGCGCCAATTGATGATGTCGATTTTTTCCTTTGGGTTCGGTCTGGTAAGGCAGATCTTCAAATCTTCAATAAATCGAGTCGGGTCGGGCACGACGGCATTCTGCACAGACAGAAGCTAAATTAGGGGGCGCCGAAGGTGTTTCGGCGTGACCCCTCCGATGCCTAAGTCAGTGCTCAAAAGTGAAAGAGCTTGACAAAAAGTAAGAACAAGAGAATATTTGTGCGTGAGTGTGTCAACAAGAAGTGAATAGAAGAGATGAATGAATAAACCATGAACGATACCTGTATTTATAGGGGCTGGAGGGGTAAGTTACCTTGATGAGGTAGAATATGTGTTAGAGTAGGACTCTACTCGGGTAGGAGCCTTGACCAAGTAGGACTCTAACATCAACTTAAAGATAATATAAAATCTTGGATTCATAAGATATTGTCCTTATCTGTTGCAAATCTTCATGTGTCCGAGAGTACTGGAAGGTTCCAGATATTGGACCCTTCCTAGGCTCGGGTCGGGCTCCAACCATACCAGTTAGGGCTCAAGCCTATGAATTCATGATTATGATCTTATTCCCTAACAGGGCCATTTCGGACTGGGCCTTTCATAAAATAAGATTAAATGGGCTTCAAAGTATATTTACTAAAAATATGGATTATAGGGTTCAGGTCAGGTTAGATCCGTATATTTTTTAGGGACATCAAAGTTGTTGGGTCAGGAAATACAAGCAATCTTGATTTTGATGATAACAAAAATTTTCTTTGTGTTTTTAACATATTTACTAAGTGTGCAGCTGATAGAAGACAAATTGGAAGTGCTAAGTTGTTAGAATACAATCTTAGCTCAACTTAATTTCTGGCGCAACTATTTGTTTCAAGCATATCTCGTAGCTCGATAATCCAAATGACCAGCCGCCAAAACCGTCACATAGCCAACGCAAAAGTCTACAAGTCATGTATTGTGACAGTTGGACAAATTCAAATGATATCCAGCTCAAACTGCTACCTCAAGAGTGAACTAGATGAACAACATGACTGCAGATGTTTTGACAGAGCAGTTCTGGTGTAATGACCATATTTCTCAGGTCAGTGATCCAAATGTAATGATTCAGTATGCTTTGGAAAGATATGAAGATGATCTACAAATTATTGTCACAAGTAAAACTCTGAATTAGAGCTTAAGAAGATGATAAAGCATGTTGAAGTTGCTGGTTCTGACAGATTGATAACATAACTCAAGGATGTACACAGTCTGGTAATGTGAGCATATCTCACTCAAAGAACATAAAAATGGAGTTATTTTTTCTGAGTTGAAAAGCCAAGACAAAGAGCTACAACTTTTATGTTATCTACTTTGCCCAAAAATCAACGCATCAAGATCTAAATCCCTCGACTGATCAACATCTCCTCGACCAACTTGGTCCTCGACTGATTTGAGCAGCTCTGGTATTTCGAGCATAACGTTTTCATTTGAAGTCATAATTGAGTGATTTATGTGGCATTGGAAAGCCAAGCTCAAGGGATACAACATTTATGTTTACCACTTTGCCCATACATCAACAAAAAAAGAGTTACATGCATCTAAACAGACAACAACAACTCAAGCAGTCGAGAAATGTCACCTGCTCTATGTCAACCGACTCGAAGATATCAACTGATCACCATGCTTGTCACCTGATCTCACCTGTCTTTTGCTCCAGATCTAGATTTAGTCAAACAATGAAAGCTACAGTACAGAAAGAGAAATATGAACATTGTGATATCAGAATTTTTTCCAATGGTCATATTTCTTATATCTAACGTCTATATTATTCTTGGAGGCTATAAATACAAGATCTAGAGATTGAAGAAAAGAGAGACTGGGCACCCAAAAGAACATTCAGCTTGTTAGAGCTTTTTCACATCAAGAGAGGGCATCAAAATAGATCTATCAGCTAGTTGAGAGCAAGCCCAAGGTGTGAAGAACACATCAACAGATTTCTTGAGCTTCTCCAGTCAAGTTCTTCACACCCCACCCAACTCACTCACATAATCAAGAGATGTACTTTGATGATTAGTTGAGTGAGAGTCTTTACACAAAGACGTCAAAGATTGTGTTTGTAGCCTTGGCATAAAAATGTTAAACATTATGCGAATTGTGAGGTTGCGGCCTAAAATCGAGTATGAATCTAGGAGTTGCGATTTAGGCAGTGGGTAAGTCCTAAAGTTTTAGTGGGTGATTACAAGACGTTGAAATGCTCAAAGGCTTCTAGTGGATCTTTTCGAGGAGGAAGAATGAGCTCCGAACATCCATAAACAAATTCTTGTCTCTTTAATTTATCGCATTTACTTATTGTTGTTGTTTTTGGATGATTTGTTGAAGCATTTTATATGTTCTTTAAAGTACCAAAATATAGCACACAAAGTGTTTGATAAAATGCTTCAACCAAAATGTTTTTACAATCTCAACTTGCAATCTTTTCAAACGATTTCTAAATGCATAATTAGTTTTTAGATGGATTATTTTGAGTGTTTTCCGCTTGGTTTTGTAACCAAACTCGATATAATTTATCAGTGCTCGGTTCATATTCGAACAATTCAAGAACGAGCTATTGTAGCTCAAAATATTTTAAAAGTGAGTATTCACCCCCCCCCCCCTCTACACACGCTATCGATCCCCAACAAGTGGTATCAGAGAGGATTGTTCTTGAAAAAGCATTTGAAATTTATTTTTATCTTCAAAATTTCGTTTTTGAGATTTTCTAATATATATATGCATAGTTGAGAATTTCTGGCTGCTTGCAGCAACGTTGGGAAATATTGCATAACTTCTTGATCAAGTGTCCAAATGACAAACCGCTTTATGAGTTGCAAACTAGACTTGTAGAGAATCGCAACGGTATAAAATTTTCAGCCTGGTTCTGCACGAGCAGAAGCGGTTTTTTGGTTAAAGTCAGACCATGTGTGCTGCGGCAGAAAATAGGGCATGGACAAAAGTTGATGTTTTTGCCAAGAAACTCAAGGATGTTGCACTGATCAATAAAAAGGACTTATTATCTCAAATCAAAGTCATACATCGTCAAGAAAACTCGGTAAACTCGTTCTAAAATTAGCTTTACGAGAGCTTTTGAGTTTGATCGCCAACATGATATTTTACTTGTGCTAGCATGTCTTGAATTAAGAATGTCTAGTCATTTCCCTTACCATTGTGATTGCTTAATGTCTAAAGGGACGCTTAAATGTCTTATGATTATTTATGTTGGTATGTCAATCTTGATTTTGTGTTTCTTGGTAATTTGAGATAATTTTGTCCAAAGTTGATGGAGCTTTCTAGTCATTCAACCTGACTTATTTGTGTTGAATATCTCGCTATATTTGTTGTTTAATCAAGTTGAGACTATTTTCTTGTGCATTGCATTCATGTTTTGAAATCATGTAATGAAATTTTGCAAGGGGAGCAAGTATGAAAAATTGCGTTGAGCATAGTAAATTTATCCCCCTATTTTTGCAAACTTTCTTTTACTCAAAATTTGAAGGGGAGCTCATTATCTTTCATATTTTTGAAAGTTTATGAAATTGTTTCATTTTCTATAAAAGATTTTTTTTCTCTAAAATTATTTTTTGCTCATATTATAAAGATAGGGAGAGTAATGATTTTTGACTTGCAATTATATCTTCCATATATTTGCGCTTTATAATTTCAAATATCAAATCCATTTATTCGAAAAATGATTTGAGTTCCAATTTATTTTCTCTACTTGCATAAGTAATCACTTGTGTTTGTGGAAAAGGGGAGAAATAATATCATTGGGAGATCATTATTGTAGTAACCCGTAACCAAGATCAGTAATTAAGGAATTAATCATAATTACTTGGGTAGAGTTTGGAAGCTCCGAAGGTGAGTTCGGAAGCTCCGAACAGGATCGGAAGCTCCGATGCAGGATCGGAAGCTCCGATGATATTACGTCAGGCATGACGTGTGGTTGGATCGGAAGCTTCGATCAGGATCGGAAGCTCCGATCACCCCTATCCGAAGTCAACAAGTGATATTTTGGCACGTGGCAGATCAGGATCTTCGGAAGCTCCGATGGCAGGATCGGACGTTCCGATCGAGGTTCGGAGGCTCTGATCGTTGTCTATAAATAGAAGGCCGAGAATTCATTTTCAATTGCCAATTCCGGATTTTCTCTCTACTCTAGTCGTATTCGAGTTGTTCTAGCCTTCCTAGGCTTGACCCGGGAGTCGTCGACGTGTTCGATAGTCGTAGCGGAGTTGTGCCCAAGTTCTGGAGGCATCGACATCAAAGGGCTAACGATGGACGAAGGTATAACTTTTGCTTCCTATAAATATTTAGGAGTATGCAATAGCTTAGTTAAGGCTTTTAGAGCACTATAATGATAGTAGTATCATTTGGCAGTGTAGAGCAGACTATAGGCGTGGACCTAGAGTTGGTAGAGCTTGCACTGTATTGAGGTACGAAAGTACTGTTCGAGATATCCTAACTGAGTATGCATGTATTATGTGACTGCATGATTTATATGTCATTGATTTATGCTGCATTCATTTGCATACTGAGCTATCTCCTTCGAGATGTCTGTTAGTAGGGTTTTTCCCTATCCTGTTAGTGGTTGGACTTCCATCGATTTGGGTCCGGCATATCCATTGGTATTATGGTATGGGAGCCACCTCCTGAAGCGACGTCACCGCGTGCTACATACCAGGGCCCGATCTGTCTCTATTATCTGATCCTTGACCTCGAGTTTATATGGAGTTCACTTTGCATGCATGTATACTCATACTCTCGTGCTGAGCGTTTTATGCTCATGTCTCGTACTCTATGTTTCTGGACACCCTATTCCATGGGGCAGGTTTGCGATTGGACGAGGCGGGTGGTTCCAAGAGGGGATAGGCAGTGGTTGGCCAGCTGGAGCTTCGTCTAGGTTTATTTCTGTTGTTTTGGGTTGATACAGCTTTCGATTGGGTTGTATAATCTATTTTGGATATTTACAGATTCCTTGCCTTGGGATTGTAATTTTAGTAATGTTTCCGCAGTTTATTCTGATATTTGTTTATTAAGTTAATTGCATGCCTAAGTTCTATTTAGTAGGTGATCCGGGTAAGGGTCACTACATTTATGGTATCAGAGCATGCAAAATATTCTTGGGATTTAGATTCTACATAAAGATAACCGTTAGGTTAATTTTGTAGATGGCAGATCGTGACGACCAGAGTTCTCATGGCAGTATTGGTGGACGTTGGGGTGATGCCGACCGGGAGCCTCGTTGGGAACGCCGCCATAGTCATCGAGATGAGGACCGTTTCAGTGTATGTCGATTCTTGCAGACAGGGCCTAAGCCCTTGGTTGGAGGTGAGTCTTCGGAGGATGCGGAGAACTGGTTAGACCGCATGGAGACGACTTTTCAGACTTTCCAATGCACCGAGGAGCAGAAGATGGAGACACTGGGTTATCTTCTGGATGGACGTGCACGCAGGTGGTGGAGGTTTACTTCTGCACCTTTTGTTGCGGCGAGAGGAGTGGCCACCTGGGCCGAGTTCCACACAGCTTTTCAAAAGCTGTATTTTCCTCCTGCACTCCGTCAGTCGAAGGCAGGCGAGCTACTGAGCCTGCGACAGGGAGCCATGTCTATTGGTGAGTATCAGCAGAAGTTCTTTGATCTGCTATCCTATTTCCCCGATATTGCTGACAGCTCTGGGATGAAGTATAATCTGTTCCTTCAGGGCCTTAAACCTGAGATCTATGACCGTGTGGCGTTGGCGATGACATGTCCTACGAGGATTTGGTGAGCCGTTGTCACCAGGCGGAGGACAGCATTCGACGGAATAGGTCTTTCTCTCAGTCGAGACCTGCTAGTTCTTTGGGTCCCCATGCCCAATCTTTCAAGAAGTCTGGATCTACTTCTTCTTCCTCTGGCCTTGCTGGTGTTGTCCGTTTCGGAAAGAAGTACAAGTGTGATCACTGTGGGAAGAACCATCCATCCGACAAGTGTCGTAGAGCTTCTGGAGCTTGTTTCCGTTGTGGTGAGACTGGTCATATCCGGAGGGATTGTCCACTATCTGGGGGAGACGGTTCTGGTTCTGGTTCTGGTTCAGGATCTGGTTCTCAGGCCACTGTTCAGCAGAGGTTGCAGGGATAGCCTGCTGGGAGTTCTCATTTGAGGCCACGAGCTTCTGGCCAGGTGTTTGCCCTGAGACATGATCAGGCAGTGGAGGAGAATGAGAAAGTCATCGCAGGTACATTTCTGCTTTATGGTATACCTGCTCTTGTACTTATTGACACTGGTGCATCTCATTCCTTCATTTCTGCACGTTTTGTTAAGAAGCATAAGTTACCATGTATTGCACTAGACATAGTGATGTCTGTTTCTACTCCGACAGGACAATATGCTTTGGCTAAGCGTCTAGTGATGGGTTTCCCTTTAGAGTTCGAGGGTAACATTTTGATTGCGAATCTCATGGTTTTGGTGATGGACGACTTTGATTGCATTATGGGAATAGATTTTTTGACTACCTATCGAGCTTCAGTGGACTGCTATCAGAGATTTGTACGCTTTCATCCAGAGGGGAGTGAGAGCTGGTTTTTCTATGGAGAGGGAGCGCGACCCCCGATGCCCTTGGTATCAGCTTTGAGAGTCTGTCGAGCTTTAGAGTCTGGCGAGGAAGGCTACCTTATCTATGCAGTTGATTTGTCCACTGAGAGCATTGGGATAGAGAGTATTCCGGTCGTGGATGAATTTCCAGATGTATTTCCTGATGAGATTCCGGGTTTTCCTCCTGTTAGGGAAGTCGAGTTTGGCATAGAGTTGATGCCGGGTACTTCTCCTATTTCTCGACCACCGTATCGTCTGGCTCCATCAGAGATGCGTGAGTTGAAGAATCAGCTACAGGATCTTTTGGACAAGGGGTACATTCGTCCTAGTGTATCTCCTTGGGGAGCTCCTGTTCTCTTCGTGAAGAAGAAGGATGGGTCGATGCGGCTGTGCATTGATTATCGGCAGCTGAATCGAGTCACTGTGAAGAATAAGTATCCGCTGCCTCGTATTGATGACTTGTTTGATTAGCTGCAGGGCACATCAGTTTACTCCAAGATTGACATGAGATCTGGGTATCATCAGTTGAGAGTCCGTGATCAGGACGTAGCCAATACTGCATTCCGTACTTGCTATGGGCATTACGAGTTCCTAGCGATGCCTTTTGGTTTGACTAATGCGCCGGCTATATTCATGGATCTGATGAACCGTGTCTTCAGGGAGTATTTGGACAAGTTTGTCGTGGTCTTCATTGACGACATCTTGGTGTATTCGTGTAATAGGGAAGAGCATGTTTCTCACTTGCGGTTGGTACTGCAGACTCTTCGAGATGAGCAGTTGTACGCCAAGCTGGGCAAGTGTGAGTTCTGGATGGATCGAGTGGTCTTTCTTGGCCATATCATATCCAGGGAGGGGATTTCTGTTGATCCAAGAAAGATTGAGGCGGTGATTAATTGGTCGCGTCCGATGACGGTTGCTGAGATCCGTAGTTTTCTCGGTCTAGCAGGCTATTATCGTCGCTTCATTCTGAACTTCTCTCAACTAGCTCGACCTTTGATGCAGCTTACCCGCAATGGTATGGATTTCAAGTGGTCCTCCGAGTGTGAGGAGAATTTCTGTGAGCTTCGACAGCGGTTGACTTTTGCGCCGGTGTTGGCATAACCGTCAGGATCTGGAGGGTATGTGGTGTACACTGATGCTTCTCTTCAGGGGTTAGGTTGTGTCCTGACTCAGAATGGGCATGTGATCGCATACGCTTCTAGACAGCTAAAGCTTCACGAGGACAACTACCCAGTCCATGATTTGGAGTTAGCAGCCATTGTGTTCGCTTTGAATATCTGGCGTCATTATCTGTATGGCGAGAAATTTGAGATCTTCACCGATCAAAAGAGTCTCAAATATTTGTTCACTCAGGCGGAGTTGAACATGAGGCAGAGACGTTGGATGGACTTGCTTAAGGACTATGATTGCGAGATTAAGTACCATCCGAGAGCTGCTAATCTCACCGCTGATGCATTGAGTCGCAAGGTGCGACTATCCGCACTTCAGACTTGTTCAATATCTAGTGCGATCAGTGACTGTTGTACTTCAGGATATACCTTCAAGCATAAGAAAGGTATGCAGAGTATCCAGATGTTTGCGATATTATCTGAGCCAACTTTGTATTCGCGGATTCGAGATGCTCAGATGTCTGATTCAAAGACCCAGCGTTTAGCTCGTATAACTAACGAGGGTAGCTCGTTTGTATTTAATTATCAGTCAGATGGCTTTCTGTGTTTGTCAGGTAGGCTTGTGATTCCGCAGGATGAATAGTTGCGAGAGGAAATTTTGTCTCAGGCGCATCGCACTAAGTTGAGTATTCATCCTGGGAGCAACAAGATGTACAAGGATCTACGTACTCGTTTCTGGTGGAAGGGAATGAAATGCAGTGTTTATCAGTTTGTTTCGATATGTTTGGTGTGTCAATAGGTCAAGGCAGAGCACCGACGACCTGGAGGATTTCTTCACAGTCTGCCTATTCCTGAATGGAAATGGGAGTTTATTACAATGGACTTTGTGACCCATTTGCCGGTATCCCCGAGGAACTGTGATGCTATCTGGGTTATGGTGGACCGACTCACCAAGTCAGCGCATTTCATTGCCTATAGCCGGGAGTACAATGTGGATCGTATGGCTCGGTTGTACATTCAGGAGATCGTTCGACTTCATGGAGTGCCTGTGAGCATTGTCAGCGATCGAGACCCCAGGTTTACTTCTAGATTCTGGGGGAGTGTTCAACGTGCGATGGGTACTACTCTCAGTTTGAGTACTTCCTATCATCCGGAGACTGATGGTCAGTCAGAGCGCACTATCCGTACTTTAGAGGATATGCTTAGAGCGTGCGTCATGGATTTTGGTTCGGCCTGACAGGATCATTTGCCATTGATCGAGTTCGCGTACAACAACAGCTATCATACTAGTATTGGGATGGCACCTTTTGAGGCATTGTACGGGCGACGTTGTCGTACTCCACTCTTCTGGGAAGAAGTGGGGGAGAGACAGGCTGAGGGACCGGAGTTTATCCAGCAGGCGATAGACATTGTTGATCAGATCAAGAAACGGATTAAGACTGCATGTGATCGTCAGGTCAGCTATGCTAATACCAAGCGTAGGCCTTTGCAGTTCGATGTCGGGGAGAAAGTGTTTCTGAGAGTGTCACCTTTCCGTAATATTCTCAGATTTGGCCTTAAGGGCAAGTTGTCTCCCAGGTTTATCGGTCCGTTTGAGATCTTGGAGAGCATTGGCGATCTGGCTTATCGACTAGCTTTGCCACCGCATCTTTCCAGTATTCACGACGTGTTTCACGTATCTCTATTGCGACGGTATGTGGTGGATGAGTCTCATATTATGCAGCGGTCTGAGGTTCAAGTGAGCAAGGATTTGACCTATGTTGAGAAACCTATTCGTATCCTGGATTATAAGGATAAAGTTTTGCGGAACAAAGTCATTCCTCTGGTTTTAGTTCAGTGGCAGCGTCGAGGCACTGAGGAAGCTACTTGGGAGCTTGAGGACAGGATGCGTGAAGAACATCCTGAGTTGTTTTGATTTCATTCTTGAGTTATATTCAGTTGCAAACTCTGTAAACGTTTGATTTGAATAGAGAATGTTTCTGATTTCTGTATTACATTCAGTACTTAAGATCTGATTTTGAGGACGAAATATCTTAAGTGGGGGAGAATGTAGTAGCCCGTAACCAAGATCAGTAATTAAGGAATTAATCATAATTACTTGGGTAGAGTTCGGAAGCTCCGAAGGTGAGTTCGGAAGCTCCGAACAGGATCGGAAGCTCCGATGCAGGATCGGAAGCTCCGATGATATTACGTCAGGCATGACGTGTGGTTGGATCGGAAGCTCCGATCACCCCTATCTGAAGTTAACAAGTGATATTTTGACACGTGGCAGATCAGGATCTTCGGAAGCTCCGATGGCAGGATCGGACGTTCCGATCGAGGTTCGGAGGCTCCGATCGTTGTCTATAAATAGAAGGCCGAGAATTCATTTTCAATTGCCAATTCCGGATTTTCTCTCTACTCTAGTCGTATTCGAGTTGTTCTAGCCTTCCTAGGCTTGACCCGGGAGTCGTCGAGGCGTTCGATAGTCGTAGCGGAGTTGTGCCCAAGTTCTGGAGGCATCGACATCAAAGGGCTAACGACGGACGAAGGTATAGCTTTTGCTTCCTATAAATATTTAGGAGTATGCAATAACTTAGTTAAGGCTTTTAGAGCACTATAATGATAGTAGTATCATTTGGCAGTGTAGAGCAGACTATAGGCATGGACCTAGAGATTGGTAGAGCTTGCACTGATTTGAGGTACGAAAGTACTATTCCAGATATCCTGACTGAGTATACATGTATTATGTGACTGCATGATTTATATGTCATTGATTTATGCTGCATTCATTTGCATACTGAGATATCTCCTTCGAGATGTCTGTTAGTAGGGTTTTTCCCTATCCTGTTAGTGGTTGGACTTCCATCGATTTGGGTCCGGCATATTCACTGGTATTATGGTATGGGAGCCACCTCTTGAAGCAACGGCACAGCGTGCTACATACCAGGGCCCGGTCTTTCTCTGTTATCAGATCCTTGACCTCGAGTTTATAGGGAGTTCACTTTGCATGCATGTATACTCATACTCTCGTGCTGAGCGTTTTAAGCTCACATCTCATACTCTGGGTTTCTGGACACCCTATTCCATGGGGCAGGTTTGCGATTGGACAAGGCGGGTGGTTCCAAGAGGGGCTAGGCAGTGGTTGGCCAGCTGGAGCTTCGTCTAGGTTTATTTCTGTTGTTTTGGGTTGATACAGCTTTCGATTTGGTTGTATAATCTATTTTGGATATTTACAGATTCCTTGCCTTGGGATTGTAATTTTAGTAATGTTTCCGCAGTTTATTCTGATATCTTTTTATTAAGTTAATTGCATGCCTAAGTTCTGTTTAGTAGGTGATCCGGATAAGGGTCACTACAATTATTTTTCTATGTGAATACCCTCTACACGTTTAAATCTTTTTAGAATCATTTATTGAAGGGACACATCATAAACTTACTTGTTTTGGGATCACAATGATATTTTACAACTTCTTGTTCTACTTATACTTGTTGACTATATATGGTGTCAAAGGTAGAGAAATATGGAAGATGATTTGGTCAAGTCAATTTTTAATTATCTCTTGATCTTTGTGAATGGTTAAAATTCATAGCAAGTGATATTTTCAAACACTTCCCCCGCTTATTTTTGTTTCGGCATTGTTGTCCGGAAATGCAATATCTTTTACCAAAATAATCAAGTAAGGATGAAAATTCCATTTTGTGGATACATATTTAATTGAAGTTGTTTTTATGTGTTATGCCCTTTCTACCTTTATAAAATTCATTTATTCAAACTTTGAGGGGGAACTATAACATTTTTGTTTATCTCGAACCTTTTTTTATTTTCACAAAAAAGGTGAGAAATATGTTAGATAAAAATATGTGTTTTGCATTAATTGCTTTCAATGTTCATATTTTTATCCAAGTTTTGTGATCATCAAAAAGGCGAAGATTGTTGGGTCCGAAAATGCAAGCAATCTTGATTTTGATGATAACAAAACTTGTCATTGTGTTTCTAACATATTTACTAAGTGTGCAGCTGATAGAAGACAAATTAGAAATGCAAAGTTGTTAGAATACAATCTTAGCTCAACATAATTTCTAGCGCAACTTCTTGTTTCAAGCATATCTCGTAGCTCGATGATCCAAATGTGTAAGGCCCGAAAATATTAAATTATTAATTATGAGATTTAAGAATTAAATTTCATATTATGGGCTAATATTGATTTGAGAAGTTATGGAAATGATAGATTGAATTTCCGAACCGAAAATATTTAATTTAAGAATTTACGGATTTTGCGAATTAAATTCCGAGAATTCTTAAATTAATAGAATAAATATTCGATTTGAATATTTATGGAATTTAAGATTAAATTCCATGTTTCGGGAATTAACGAAGATTAATTTTGAAGATGAAACCCGACCAGGGGTTGATTTGAAAATATCAAAGATTCAAGGGCTAAAGTGCAAAAGGCCGGGATTATTGATTTAATCCAAATTTATTTAATTTTAATCCAAGTATATTTAATTTAAGAATATTTAGAGTTTCAATTTTAATTCTAATATTCTTAAATTATTTTGGATTGAAATTGAATTAAAACGAAGGTCGATGACTGAATTGCAATTACTGAAGACTTGAGGGACTAAATTGCAATTTATGCAATATATATCTGATTTTAATCAGATTATCAGCATGTCAACGTGTATGCTTCAGATTTTATTCAGAATTTAGAGTGCAGAAGCTGAAGCCTTTTTCTTTCCTTTGCTTTTCGATTTTCAAACGTCGATAACTTTTGATCCGCTCGTCCGATTTCAATTCCGAAAGATGTTATGGAATCCTTGCGATGAGGGCTTTGATTTGATGTAAGTATTTTGTTCTCTCGGCATGTTTTGAAGAACAAAATATGGCAGAGATCAGATTATGAAACTATGTTGTGTTTTTGAGTTCGTATGTCGTTCGATATCGCAGTCGGATTGGAAATGAATTAAGAAACGAACTTGTCATGGTTTCAGCATGTTTTTGACTTGTTAACATTAGATTATAGCTGCTGATATGATGAATTGAATGATGAATTCAGCTGATATAAGTGATACGAGTGATTAGAAGTTGATAAGAAGTTCATAATGAATTCGATACTGAGTCGGTTCCCGATTTTCAATCGCTACGCCGCCGGTTGATGTTTTTACTTCGTTTTGATAGCCTATAACTGAGTTTAGATAGTTGTTTAGATGTTATGAATGTTATGGCATTTGTATTTCTCGATTTCAGTTGAGTTTCGAAGGCTAACGATTCACGACTCCGAGTTGTACCGAATAAGAAGAAGTTGAAGTTTGAAATGATGTTGATTGAATCTATATTGATGATTTTGATTCAATTCTGAATTGATTGAATAGAATGAGGTTTGATATACATGTTTTGATGATATGTTTCAGAGTTTAATAGGAGACTATTGACTCAAGAACCTCAACTTGAAACCGAAGAATAAGTGATCAAGATGGAAGCGAATGTGATTGCTTAGAACATGATTTTTGTTTATAGTTCTTTGCCACAACAGATAGAAATGATGAAAAAGAAAAATATACCATCTCCAAGTTGAATATTTTGAATATTGAAGAATGTTTTATTAGACTTTGTAAGCCTACTATGATTCTTTGAATTGGAGATGATGAAAAAGCTCAAGATTGAGTTGTTTAATTATGGCTTGAATTCGAAGAATAGGTCTGAATAAATACTGACGACTGAAGTATGTTATGAAAGACATAGTCTTGTTTAATAGAATTGAAGCTGAATGATGAAGCAAAAGGACTGAAATTGTAAAGATGCTATAGTGTGTGAGAGAAACACATATTTAGCTACAATTTCTATTCCAGAAGTATACAGAGAATCAGAATGAAATTGCACCTGAGAATGAAATTTTAGGTAACAGATTTATTTTGTTTTGACCTGTCTATTATTGGTGCAATAGCTTCATGATAACTGAAAGCTTATTATATGATCACCTCTATATCAGAAAAGAGACTGTGTCAATTGAACGGAAGAATGGAACTATTGCTTCGATAACTGAAACAGAAGATGATTTTGTTCGTATTGAAATATCTGTTTATATTGCAAGATAGATAATGATGCAATAATCGAATACATATTAGTAGAAGAATTGATGATAAGAAGCGATTAAATTAGATCAGTAAGAACATAATGTGCAATTGAATATGATGATATAGAATCTCGAATTAAGATTCTGTGATTTCGGTTTGCTATATGATGTTTGATTACAGAAATATGCCGAAATTAGTATATTCGATGCATTATATATGTTCATGATCTAAACCAGAATTGGAAGATATGCCGATGAGTAGAGATTGCAGATATATTTCAGTAAGATTCTTGACTTTAGTTAAGTTGTGAACTGGAATTTATCAGAGAATTGATGAGTTTATGAATTGAATACTGCTTTTGAGGTTTACAAAATAAATGATGATATGAAAATCAGTTACAGATGAGTCTTTATTTGATTTTACTGAATTTTTTACATCATAAATCATGATTTTTGAAATTCTTGATATTAATTTTGAGGTTTTGGTACCGACCTCAATCGATTTTGATGAACTCTTATTCTTTGTTAGGGTCTGATTTGATTTACTTGTCTTGAGTTGAGATGCTAGTGAGTTGTTTTCACTTAGCATATTGTCATTCATATTATTGTTCTGTGGATGACCTTGACCTAAGTGAGTTTCCCTGATTATGAATTTCAAGAGTTACTGATTGGTTGTTGTATACATTCAGTATATTATAATATTTATGACTCGTAACTGATAGAATTTCCAATTGAGATTTGGGAAATAGAACGAAGAGAAGAGATGAATGCGTGATTGATTGATCTTTTGAATTTATGTACTTGAAGTATCGAGATAGATACTAAAATAGTCAGAATTTCTGTAATCCAAATTAAGTGAGAATTGATTTGGAAGGATTAAAGCACATTGAGATGAGATCAAGTTTGTAGTGACCCTTACCCGGATCACCTACTAAACAGAACTTAGGCATGCAATTAACTTAATAAACAGATATCAGAATGAAACTGCGGAAACCATAAATAATATACAATCCCAAGTAAAGGAATCTGTAATTTATCCAATAATATACAACCAAATCGAATAGCTGTATAAACCCAAAACAACAGTAATAAAACCTAGACGAAGCTCCAGCTGGCCAACCACTGACTAGCCCCTCCTGGATCCACCCTCCTCGTCCAATCTCAAACCTGCCCCATGGAATAGGGTGTCCAGAAAATACAGAGTACGAGACGTGAGCATAAAACACTCAGTGCGAGAGTATGAGTATACATGCATGCAAAGTGAACTCCCTATAGACTCGAGGTCAAGGATCAGATAACAGAGACAGACCGGGCCCTGGTATGTAGCACGCTGTGCCGTCGCTTCAGGAGGTGGCTCCCATACCGAGATAACCGTGGATACGCCGGACCCAAATCGATGGAAGTCCATCCACTAACAGGATAGGGTACAACCCTACTAACAGACATCTCGAAAGAGATACAGCAAGATGCAAATGAATGCAGCATAATATCATGGCATATAAATCATGCAGTCACCTAATACATGCATACTCAGTCAGGATATCTCGAACAGTACTTTCGTACCTCAATACAGTGCAAGCTCTACCAACTCTAGGTCCACGCCTATAGTCTGCTCTACACTGCCAAATGATACTACTATCATTAAAGTGCTCTAAAAGCCTTAACTAAGCTATTACATACTCCTAAATATTTATAGGAAGCAAAAGCTATACCTTCGTCCGTCGTTAGCCCTTTGATGTCGGTGCCTCCAAAACTTGGGCACAACTCCGCTACGTCTACCGAACGCCTCGCTGACCTCCGGACCAAGCCTAAGAAGACTAGAACAACTCCAAAAGGACTAGAAAGGAAAGGAGAACTCGGAATTGGCAAATGAAAGTGAAGCCTCGGCCTTCTATTTATAGACAACGATCGGAACTTCCGATCCTTTATCGAAACGTCCGAACCTTGATCGGAACGTCCGATCCTGCCATCGGAGCTTCCGAAGATCCTGATCTTCCACGTGTCAAAATATCACTTGTTGACTCCAGATAGGGGTGATCGGAGCTTCCGGTCCTGATCGGAGCTTCCGATATTGTTACACGTCATGCCTGACGTAATATCGATTGGAGCTTCCGATCCTGTTCGGAGCTTCCGATCCTGATCGGAGCTTCCGAACTCACCTTCGGAGCTTCCAAAATCTACCCAAGTAATTATGATTAATTCCTTAATTACTGATTTTGGTTACGGGCTACTACATTCTCCCCCACTTAAGATATTTCTTCCTCGAAATCAGATCTTAAGTACCGAATGCAAATACAGAAATCAGAAACATTCTTTATTCAAATCAAACATTTACAGAGTTTTCAACTGAATACAACTTAAAGAATGAAATCAAAACAACTCAGGATGGTCTTTACGCATCCTGTCCTCAAGCTCCCAAGTAGCTTCCTCAGTGCCTCGGCGCTGCCACTGAACTAAAACCAAAGGAATGACTTTGTTCCGTAAAACCTTATCCTTATAATCCAGGATACGAAGAGGTTTCTCAACATAAGTCAAATCCTTGTCTACCTGAACCTCAGACCGCTGCAGAATATGAGATTCATCCGCCACATACCGTCGCAACAGAGATACGTGGAACACGTCGTGAATACTAGATAGATGTGGTGGCAAAGCTAGTCGATAAGCCAAATCGCCAATGCTCTCCAAGATCTCAAACGGACCGATAAATCTGGGAGACAACTTGCCCTTTAGGCCAAATCTGAGAATCTTGCGGAAAGGTGACACTCTCAGAAACACTTTCTCCCCGACCTCGAACTGCAAGGGCCTACGCTTGATATTAGCATAGCTGGCCTGATGATCCTGTGCAGTCTTAATCCGTTTCTTGATCTGATCAACAATGTCTATCGCCTGCTGGATAAACTCCAGTCCCTCAGCCTGTCTCTCCCCCACTTCTTTCCAGAAGAGTGGAGTACGATAACGTCGCCCGTACAACGCCTCAAAAGGTGCCATCCCAATACTAGTATGATAGTTGTTGTTGTACGCGAACTCGATCAACGGCAAATGATCCTGCTGAAGGGGATCGGTTAACTCGTGCCCGGAAACGCAGCGGAAATATAAAATTTTTAATAAAATAAAACCGAGAACTTGTGTAGTATTCAAAAGTTAAACAACCATAGGGTGTTTAGAATTTTACCTATCAATCACAAAGATTGATTTATGGCTCCAACCAAGTTGATAAACAACTAGGCTCTTGAAAAATGGTAGACTCAATCTACAAGCTTCCAAGAGCACTCCTTGCTCAAAATGGATTCAACTCTTCGAGCCTCCGAATTAGGTCCACGACTAGACGATTTAAATCCTCTCTAAATATGCACTAGAATATTTAGAGGATTTTTCATTGAGATATCATTTTAATTCTTCCTCAAAATGAAAGAAAAATTGGAGAAAAATGCCAAGGAATGTTTCGGCCACTTTTATTAAAGTTGGAATGGAATTGTGTTTGTGTGTATATTATATTAATGGAGAGGAATTAATTAGATACAATTAAAACCATGCATAGAAAAATACATGACTTGCATGGAAAATTGCATCCAATCTTCCAACCCTTCAAATTCCATACACACACATATATATATTATATATATATATACACGCCTATATATATACATATATAAATATATATATTTAATTGTAATTTGAACTTAATTTTAATTAATTATTAAACCTAAACCCATTTAAGTTTAATCAATTAATTAAATTTAACTTGAACCCATTCAAGTCCACTAGTATCAATAATTATACAACACTATATTAAATTTGAGCTCTACTAGACTCAATAGTGTTTAATTAATTCAACACTTGAATTAATTTAATTATTTATACATTAAAATTCCTACTAGTGTTAAATTAATTCAACACTTGAATTAATTAACTAAGTTCAAAATAATAGTTTAGAAAATCACCATTTTCATAAACTAATTATTTTAAGTCAACTTTTAATCTTGGAACACATTCACAAATTAAAAGTTACTTATTCCATTCATTCTCCAATTAAGAAGTCAAACTTCCAATTTATTTTACTTATAAACTCCTTTATAAGTTGTTCAACACAATGAACTAATTTTAATCTCAACGGGATCTAGAAAGCTAGTACTTGTGTGACCCTCAATGGTTCACTGATACAACTAGCAGTGGGTTCACATCTCCATGTGATTCAGGATCAACAAGTCCCTTATATGAGCATACCCTAGATAGCTCCATTTTTATTAATCAACACATTGATAATAAGAACGTCAGAAAACTCAAGTCTGATAGTACCCAACCAGTCATGTAAACATCTAGCAGCATTGCTTACATGACTCCCTAGGTATCAAATGATAGTGCCTGCAAGAACCAATCAATTATGGTTAGCGTACAGTACGGTCCCTTCAACTCATATATCCCGACCGATTCGACAACCATTGGTTTATCGAGAGTTGTCATTGAATCGATAACTATGTGTCATGCCGTAGTTGCATCGAAAGTGTAATTCAAGAAACTCCTTTCTTAATTACCACTTACTCTGATCAGAGATTTCAAGCTACGTATGCATGATATAACATAGGATATCCATACCCGTAGGTAAGCGGTGAATCCCCGACTACAATGCATTGACTCCTATATGTTTCGTCACAACACCCAACATTGCCACCTGATGACCCCAGATGAGTCGGTAAACAAGTCAAAGTGAAGCACTAGCATATAGAGTCTCCATGTTGTCCCGGGTTATAGGACTAATGGTGTACAACCATAAACTAGGACTTATCCACTCGATAAGTGAGAACCACTTGGAAAATCCTTTAGGGAGGGTTGTTCAGTGCACTCTACAAGGAGCACCTATTTGCATGCTTGGACATCTCCATGTCCCCTACCAATGAAACATGGTACTCACATCGCAAATACTAGTCTCAAGCTCGAGCGGCCTTTATCCTTCTTTATGGCGGCTGAATCGACTAGGAACAGTTTAGAATATACAGTATTCCAAATATGAGTTTCATGATAGTCATCACATGACCATCTCATATTCTTTCTACTATTTGTATATTCAAGGGCTTTATCTATGCAGCTTGCATGGGTATAAAGATAAAGATGTGCCAAATAAAATAATGTCAAATATTATTAAAACAAAGATTGTCATACAAGAGTTCTCTCAAGGACCATCGGCCAACACATTGGCTCGACGGGCACCTACTCTAACAATCTCCCACTTGCACTAGAGCCAACTACTCATATTCTTCAAACCCATTGATTCGCGATGCTTTTCGAACAATGGTCCTGGTAAAGGCTTAGTTAGTGGATCAGCAACATTATCTGCGGAGGCGACTCTGTCTAACAAGACATCTCCTCGTTCCACAATTTCCCGGATGATGTGATATTTTCTCAGTACATGTTTGGATTTCTGATGAGACCTTGGTTCTTTTGCCTGAGCAACTGCACCAGTGTTGTCGCAGTACACCGGGACTGGATCAACTCCATTAGGAATAACACCCAACTCTTGGACGAAATTCCTAATCCAAACAGCTTCCTTTGCAGCATCGGATGCAGCAATATATTCTGCCTCAGTGGTTGAATCCGCAGTGCTATTTTGCTTGGAACTCTTCCAACAAACAGCAGCACCATTGAGCATGAATATAAAACCGGAAGTTGACTTCGAATCATCAACATCGCTTTGGAAGCTAGAGTCGGTATAGCCTTCCAATTTTAGTTCTCCACCCCCATAAACCAAGAACATATTCTTAGTCTTTCTCAAATACTTGAGAATGTCTTTCACAGCTTTCCAGTGTGGAAGACCAGGATTCGATTGATATCTACTTGTAACACTAAGTGCAAAGGCCACGTCAGCACGTGTAGATATCATCGCATACATGATACTACCAATTGCAGATGCATATGGAATGCGTGTCATCGTCTCTATCTCTGCATCATTTTTGGGAGACATGGACTTGGATAGAGACACGCCATGACACATTGGTAGATGTCCTCTCTTGGACTCATCCATCGAGAACCTCTTAACGATGGTATCAATGTATGTGGACTGGGTGAGACCAAGCAATCTTTTCGATCTATTCCGATAGATTTGTATTCCCAATACAAAAGATGCTTCACCCAAGTCCTTCATCGAGAACTTACTCGATAACCATACTTTAGTTGATTGCAACATTCCTACATCATTCCCAATGAGTAGAATGTCATCAACATAAAGTATTAGGAATGTCACAGCACTCCCACTGACCTTCTTATACACACATGGTTCCTCAGGATTCTTAGTAAACCCAAACTCTTTGATTGTACCATCAAATCTGAGGTTCCAGCTCCTAGATGCCTGTTTGAGACCATAGATAGATCTCTGAAGTTTGCATACTTTATGCTCACTTCCAATAGATGTGAACCCTTCAGGTTGAGACATGTAAATTTCTTCCTTAATATCCCCATTAAGAAAAGCTGTCTTCACATCCATTTGCCATATTTCATAGTCATACCATGCGGCAATGGCAAGCAATATCCTTATGGACTTGAACATTGCGACTGGAGAAAAAGTTTCTTCAAAGTCAACTCCTTGCCTTTGAGTATAACCTTTTGCCACCAATCGAGCCTTGAAGGTCAGAACCTTCCCATCCGTCCCAAGCTTCCTCTTGTAAATCCATTTACACCCTATAGGAACAATTCCTTCAGGTGGATCCACAAGATTCCACACTTGGTTCGAATACATGGAATTCATCTCAGATTCCATAGCTTCAAGCCACTTGGATGAATCGGCATCAGACAATGCTTCCTTGAAGGTCCTTGGATCACATCCATGGTCAGGCTCATCTTGGCCCTCTTCAAGAAGCAGACCATACCTCATAGGTGGTCTTGAGATCCTCTCGGATCTTCTAGGAGCTAGTGTCTCCTCTCTTGGCTGTTCGGGTGTGGGTTCCATAATCGTGGGTGTTTCTCGAACTTCTTCGAGTTCTATCATCTCCCATTTTCTATCCAACAGAAATTCCTTCTCCAAGAAGGTTGCATTCCTAGAAACAAACACCTTTGTTTCTTTGGGATGATAGAAATAATATCCAACCGAATTCCTTGGATATCCCACGAAGTAGCATAAAATGGATCGAGCATCCAATTTATCTCCCACTATCTGCTTCACATAAGCAGGGCATCCCCATATTCTTAGATAAGAATACTTTGGAGATTTTCCCATCCATATCTCATATGGTGTCTTATCAACTGCCTTTGAATGGACATTGTTCAACAACAGTGCCGCTGTCTCAAGTGCATATCCCCAAAAGGATGGCGGCAACTCCGTGAACCCCATCATAGACCGAACCATGTCCATCAAAGTTCGATTACGACGTTCTGAAACACCATTCAACTGAGGTGTACCAGGAGGAGTCCACTGTGAGAGAATCCCATTCTCCCTAAGATACTCTTGGAATTCAGTACTCAAGTATTCACCACCTCGATCCGATCGAAGTGCCTTGATGCTTTGTCCCAATTGTTTTTCTACTTCATTTCTGAATTCTTTGAACTTTTCAAAAGCTTCAGATTTGTATTTCATCAAATACACATACCCATACCTAGAGAAGTCATCGGTAAAGGTAATGAAGTAAGAATGTCCGTGCTTAGTGGTGATGCTAAGTGGACCACACACATCTGTATGGATCAAATCCAACAGTCCCTTGGCTCGCTCCACATGGCCCTTAAAGGGAATTTTGGTCATCTTTCCTTTTAGACAGGGTTCACAAGTAGTAAGAGAATTAATATCAGACATATCAAACATGCCTTCTCCCACTAGCTTGTTCATCCTTTTAAAAGATATATGACCTAATCGAGCATGCCATAAGTGTGCTGGATTTAGAGTATCTTGTTTTCTTTTGGATGTTGTTGATATCTCTTGGACATTATACATAGGAATATCTTTTAATTTTAAATTATAGAGATCATTTTCCAATTGTCCTGTACCAATTAAACATTCATTCTTGTAAATATTGCAAACACCTTTGCCAAATAAACAAGAATATCCATCTTTATCAAGCATAGAAATGGAAACAATGTTTTTCACCAAATCTAGTACAAACAAAACATCTCTCAAACATAATTTAAAATCATTGTCCAACAATAAGTAAACATCTCCAATAGCTTTGGCTGCAACTCTTGCCCCATTGCCCATCCTCAAGAAGGTCTCACCATCTCTGAGTCTCCTACTTCTTGCCATCACCTGCAAATCATTACAGAGATGTGAGCCACAGCCGGTATCCAATACCCAAGAAGAAGAGTTAAGTGAAATGTTTACTTCAATGTAGAACATACCTTTTCCAGAACCATTCTGGTCAAGATATTCCTTGTAATTTCGCTTCCAATGTCCAGGTTTCTTACAGTGATGACAGACGTCATTAGTCTTGTTAGTCTTAACTGGTGTGGCTACCACAACGGGACTCGGAGTTTGCCTCTTCAAGGGCACGTTCTTTTTGGGAGCATGGAAGGAACGCTTCTTTCCCTTCCCATGTGGTCTATTCTTTGAACCAGATGAAGATCCCACATAAAGAACCGGCTTCTCTTTCTTGATTGTGGATTCAAACGTAACAAGCATGTTAACCAACTCCTCAAGGGTTGGATCTAACCTGTTCATGTTGAAATTCACCACAAAAGGATCAAATGAGCTAGGCAGTGACAAGAGCAACACGTCTGTGGTCAACTCAGTTGGTAGCACAAGATCCATGCTAACGAGTTTCTCCACGAGCCCAATCAACTTCAGGCCATGCTCATGGACCGAAGCCCCATCTCGCATGCGCAAAGTGATTAGCTCCTTGACAATCGCATGTCGAAGAGGGCGTGTTTGTTCACCAAAAAGTTCTTTGAGATGCAAATGAATGTCAGCAGCATGATTTGCACTCTCAAAACGTCGCTGAAGCTCATCATTCATAGAAGCCTGCATATAACACTTGGCTTTCAAGTCATGGTCACACCAATCCTTGTAAGTCTGTAGCTCCTCAGGGCTACAATCAGTCGGAGCCGTATCAGGGGGCGACTCATCAAGTGTGTATGCAATCTTTTCCGAGTTCAAGACGATTTTCAAATTTCTTAGCCAATCGAGGTAATTTGGACCGGTCAGTAAATGTTTGTCGAGTATTGCAGACAACGGATTGCGAATTGATGACATTGTCAAAACTTTGTACTGAAAAATAATAACAGATAAATGTCAATGACTTTTTAAAATATTTAATAAGATGTGAAGTATGGACTTTAACTTTATAAATATTTACTCCCACTGTTTTGACATTTTTACTACCCTCTAGTAAAAACGGAAAACTCCTTTCCTCAGTAGGTACATAAGGTCCAATTAGCCAATTACGATTCCGAATAATATCAGCCAATCATAATTTCTAAAAGGTAGTTTCCAATTGCATCTCCATGCAACCCTTACGTAAACTTTTGTCTCACGCTTGATTAGGACCCAATAATATGACGTCGTTCATCTTTACGTGTCAAGCCTTACCCATCGATATCGAACCTTAATGGACGGTCGCCATGAGTTCCCCCAATAATATGAGCCGAAGTCATGGGAGTTCCACGTAGTTCACATCACCATGTCAATGGATGTCACAGCTTTCCGGCATTCAAGCCCCCCAATAATATGAGCCGAGCATTGAATACGGGTAGCGTTCGTCATGCATCCATTGTCGATGGAAGACATGGAAATTATAAACAAATTTATAATTCCCCTTTTCGGGCTTGATATAAATTTTGAATCTTATTCAAAATGAGGGTTTTTAATTTTGAAAAGGTCTCATCATTAATTTTAAAGATCGCCATGTTTGATCGTATGTTTGCCGGATTCATGCAACTTTGTTATTATAAAATAATAACGCACATACTAATTAATAAGGATGATTAATCGCCCCAATAACTATTTGGCCCATGTGAGCCAAACACAGGCCTAGGTCCAATTCCTAGGGAATGCATGGGATGCAAATGCAACAATTACATAAGCTTCCAATATTTACATGTCTTGAATCTTCATAATTCATCATGGCCCACCATCTTCCAATCTTGAACTTCCGCTATTAAATATTTTACATGAAAATATCTATGGCAAATAGGGATACATCTCATGGGGTGGGAACGGGCCATAAACCAAGCCCACTTTGTAATTTGATAATAATTACAACCATTCAACACAAAATATCCTAGCATACACCTAGCAAATTGGTATTGGGCTTTTAATCATCCTTCATGCATAATATCACATATCATACACCATCAATTAATTATCTCAATAATTAATTGATCAAATATTATATATCTTGGTCCAATCACTAACCACCACAATTATAAAATAAATTAACAAAATAAACAAACACCTTTGTTTACTTTCAAATTAATTTATTTATAATTGAATTTCTTGTAAATCACAATTTACTATAAATAATCAAAGTCACACTTTAACTATTTATTTTATGAGAAAAATCACATATTATAAAGTTTAAATTTTTTTCATAAAAATCAACAATGATATATTTAACAATTTAGGGCCTATGACACATGATATTCCAAAACACCTTTTGAAAAACTCAAGTCGTCATAGTCGTCACCGAAACTCCGTCGCCGGATTCCGGCCAAAAATTTTTTTTTTTTTTTTTTTATTTAAAAATATGGGGCAGCCCACGGCTGCCCCTAGTACACCTTCGGGCAGCCCAAGGGCTGCCCGAAAATAAAAAAAAATATTTTTTATAAAATTTTCCCTAAATGTTAAAATATTGATTTTCTCATGCGGTTAGAAATTGACCTCAACATAATATCCAACAAATACTACACAAAGGAGTAACCTATGCTCTGATACCACTGAAGGGGATCGGTTAACTCGTGCCCGGAAACGCAGCGGAAATATAAAATTTTTAATAAAATAAAACCGAGCACTTGTGTAGTATTCAAAAGTTAAACAACCATAGGGTGTTTAGAATTTTACCTATCAATCTCAAAGATTGATTTATGGCTCCAACCAAGTTGATAAACAACTAGGCTCTTGAAAAATGGTAGACTCAATCTACAAGCTTCCAAGAGCACTCCTTGCTCAAAATGGATTCAACTCTTCGAGCCTCCGAATTAGGTCCACGACTAGACGATTTAAATCCTCTCTAAATATGCACTAGAATATTTAGAGGATTTTTCATTGAGATATCATTTTAATTCTTCCTCAAAATGAAAGAAAAATTGGAGAAAAATGCCAAGGAATGTTTCGGCCACTTTTATTAAAGTTGGAATGGAATTGTGTTTGTGTGTATATTATATTAATGGAGAGGAATTAATTAGATACAATTAAAACCATGCATAGAAAAATACATGACTTGCATGGAAAATTGCATCCAATCTTCCAACCCTTCAAATTCCATACACACACATATATATATTATATATATATATACACGCCTATATATATACATATATAAATATATATATTTAATTGTAATTTGAACTTAATTTTAATTAATTATTAAACCTAAACCCATTTAAGTTTAATCAATTAATTAAATTTAACTTGAACCCATTCAAGTCCACTAGTATCAATAATTATACAACACTATATTAAATTTGAGCTCTACTAGACTCAATAGTGTTTAATTAATTCAACACTTGAATTAATTTAATTATTTATACATTAAAATTCCTACTAGTGTTAAATTAATTCAACACTTGAATTAATTAACTAAGTTCAAAATAATAGTTTAGAAAATCACCATTTTCATAAACTAATTATTTTAAGTCAACTTTTAATCTTGGAACACATTCACAAATTAAAAGTTACTTATTCCATTCATTCTCCAATTAAGAAGTCAAACTTCCAATTTATTTTACTTATAAACTCCTTTATAAGTTGTTCAACACAATGAACTAATTTTAATCTCAACGGGATCTAGAAAGCTAGTACTTGTGTGACCCTCAATGGTTCACTGATACAACTAGCAGTGGGTTCACATCTCCATGTGATTCAGGATCAACAAGTCCCTTATATGAGCATACCCTAGATAGCTCCATTTTTATTAATCAACACATTGATAATAAGAACGTCAGAAAACTCAAGTCTGATAGTACCCAACCAGTCATGTAAACATCTAGCAGCATTGCTTACATGACTCCCTAGGTATCAAATGATAGTGCCTGCAAGAACCAATCAATTATGGTTAGCGTACAGTACGGTCCCTTCAACTCATATATCCCGACCGATTCGACAACCATTGGTTTATCGAGAGTTGCCATTGAATCGATAACTATGTGTCATGCCGTAGTTGCATCGAAAGTGTAATTCAAGAAACTCCTTTCTTAATTACCACTTACTCTGATCAGAGATTTCAAGCTACGTATGCATGATATAACATAGGATATCCATACCCGTAGGTAAGCGGTGAATCCCCGACTACAATGCATTGACTCCTATATGTTTCGTCACAACACCCAACATTGCCACCTGATGACCCCAGATGAGTCGGTAAACAAGTCAAAGTGAAGCACTAGCATATAGAGTCTCCATGTTGTCCCGGGTTATAGGACTAATGGTGTACAACCATAAACTAGGACTTATCCACTCGATAAGTGAGAACCACTTGGAAAATCCTTTAGGGAGGGTTGTTCAGTGCACTCTACAAGGAGCACCTATTTGCATGCTTGGACATCTCCATGTCCCCTACCAATGAAACATGGTACTCACATCGCAAATACTAGTCTCAAGCTCGAGCGGCCTTTATCCTTCTTTATGGCGGCTGAATCGACTAGGAACAGTTTAGAATATACAGTATTCCAAATATGAGTTTCATGATAGTCATCACATGACCATCTCATATTCTTTCTACTATTTGTATATTCAAGGGCTTTATCTATGCAGCTTGCATGGGTATAAAGATAAAGATGTGCCAAATAAAATAATGTCAAATATTATTAAAACAAAGATTGTCATACAAGAGTTCTCTCAAGGACCATCGGCCAACACATTGGCTCGACGGGCACCTACTCTAACACCTGCCAGGCTGAACCAAAATCCATGACGCACGCTCTAAGCATATCCTCTAACGTTCGGATAGTGCGCTCTGACTAACCATCAGTCTCCGGATGATAGGATGTACTCAAACTGAGATTAGTACCCATCGCACGCTGAACACTCCCCCAAAATCTAGAAGTAAACCTGGGGTCCCGATCGCTGACAATGCTCACAGGCACTCCATGAAGTCGAACGATCTCCTGAATGTACATCCGTGCCATGCGATCCACAGAGTACTCTCGGCTATAGGCAATGAAATGCGCTGACTTGGTGAGTCGGTCCACCACAACCCAGATAGCATCACAGTTCCTCGGGGATACCGGCAAATGGGTCACAAAGTCCATTGTGATAAACTCCCATTTCCATTCAGGAATAGGCAGACTGTGAAGCAATCCTCCAGGTCGTCGGTGCTCTGCCTTGACCTGTTGACACACCAAACATCTCGAAACAAACTGATAAACACTGCGTTTCATTCCATTCCACCAGAAACGAGTACGGAGGTCCTTGTACATCTTGTTGCTTCCAGGATGAATACTCAACTTAGTGCGATGCGCCTGAGACAAAATCTCTTCTCGCAACTCTTCATCCTGCGGGATCACAAGTCTACCAGACAAACACAAAAAGCCATCTGACTGATAATGAAATCTAGACGAGCTACCCTCGTTAGCTAGACGAGCTAAACGCTGGGTTTTAGAATCAGACATCTGAGCATCTCGGATCCGCGAATACAAGGCTGGCTCAGATAATATTGCAAACATCTGGATACTCTGCATACCTTTCTTATGCTTGAAGGTATAACCTGAAGTACAACAGTCACTGATCGCACTAGACATCGAACAAATCTGAAGTGCGGATAGTCGCACCTTGCGACTCAAAGCATCAGCGGAGAGATTAGCAGCTCCCGGATGGTATTTAATCTCGCAATCATAGTCCTTAAGCAAGTCCATCCAACGTCTCTGCCTCATGTTCAACTCCGCCTGAGTGAACAAGTACTTGAGACTCTTATGGTCGGTGAAGATCTCAAATTTTTCGTCATACAGATAATGACGCCAGATCTTCAAAGCGAACACAATGGCTGCCAATTCCAAATCATGGACTGGGTAGTTGTCCTCGTGAAGCTTCAGCTGTCTAGAAGCGTATGCGATCACATGCCCATTCTGAGTCAGGACACAACCTAACCCCTGAAGAGAAGCATCCGTGTAAACTACATACCCTCCATATCCTGACGGTAATGCCAACACCGGAGCAGAAGTCAACCGCCGTCAAAGCTCACGGAAATTCTCCTCGCACTCGGAGGGCCACTCGAAATCCACACCCTTGCGGGTAAGTTGCGTCAACGGTCGAGCTAACTAAGAGAAGTTCAGAATGAAGCGACGATAATACCCTGCTAGACCCAGAAAACTACGGATCTCAGCAACCGTCGTCGGACGCGACCAATTAAGTACCGCTTCAATCTTGCTTGGATCAACAGAAATCCCTTCCCTGGATATGATATGGCCAAGAAAGACCACTCTATCCATCCAGAACTCACACTTGCTCAGCTTGGTGTACAACTGCTCATCTCAAAGAGTCTGTAGTACCAACCGCAAGTGAGAAACATGCTCTTCCGTATTACGTGAATACACCAAGATGTCGTCAATGAAGACCACGAAAAACTTGTCCAAGTACTCCCTGAAGACATGGTTCATCAAATCCATGAATATAGCCGGCGCATTAGTCAAACCAAATGGCATCACTAAGAACTCGTAATGCCCATAGCGAGTACGGAATGCAGTCTTGGCTACATCCTGATCACGGACTCTCAACTGATGATACCCAGATCTCAAGTCAATCTTGGAGTAAACTGATGTGCCCTGCAGCTGATCGAAAAAGTCATCTATACGAGGCAACGGATACTTGTTCTTCACAGTGGCTCGATTCAGCTGCCGATAGTCAATGCACAGCCGCATCGACCCATCCTTCTTCTTCACGAAGAGAACAGGAGCTCTCCAAGGAGATACACTAGGACGAATGTACCCCTTGTCCAAAAGATCCTGTAGCTGATTCTTCAACTCACGCATCTCTGACGGAGCCAGACGATACGGTGCTCTAGAAATAGGCAAAGTACCCGGCATCAACTCTATGCCAAACTCGACTTCCCTAGCAGGAGGAAAACCCGGAATCTCATCAGGAAATACATCTGGAAATTCATCCACAACAGGAATGCTCTCTATCCCAATACTCTCAGCGGACAAATCAACTGCATAGATAAGGTAACCTTCCCCGCCAGACTCTAGAGATCGACAGGCTCTCAAAGCTGATACCAAAGGCATCGGGGGTCGCGCTCCCTCACCATAGAAAAACCAACTCTCACTCCCCTCTGGATGAAAGCGTACTAATCTATGATAGCAGTCCACTGAAGCTCGATAGGTAGTCAACATATCTATTCCCAGAATGCAATCAAAGTCGTCCATCGCCAGGACCATGAGATTCGCTAACAGAATGTTCCCTTAGAACTATAAAGGGCAACCCATCACTAGACGCTTAGCCAAAGCAGATTGGCCCGTCGGAGTAGAAATAGACATCACTACGTCTAGTGCAATGCATGGTAACTTATGCCTCTTAACAAAATATGCAGAAATGAAGGAATGAGATGCACCAGTGTCAATAAGTACAAGAGCAGGTATACCATAAAGTAGAAATGTACCTGCGATGACTTTCTCATTCTCCTCCACAGCCTGATCATGTCTCAGGGCAAACACCTGGCCAGAAGCTCGTGGCCTCAAATGAGAACTCCCAGCAGACTGTCCCTGCGACCTCTGCTGTACGGTGGCCTGAGAACCAGATCCTGAACCAGATCCAGAACCGCCTCCCCCAGACATTGGACAATCCCTCCGGATATGACCAGTCTCTCCACAACGGAAACAAGCTCCAGAAGCTCTACGGCACTTGTCGGATGGGTGGTTCTTCCCACAGTGATCACACTTGTCCTTCTTACCGTAACGAACAACACCTCCAGAACCAGAGGAAGAAGAAGATCCAGACTTCTTGAAAGTTTGGGCACGGGGACCCAAAGAACTAGCAGGCCTCGACTGAGGGAAAGACCTGTTCCGCCATATGCTGTCTTCTGCCTGGTGACAACGGCTCACCAAACCTTCGTAGGACATGTCGTCGCCAACCGCCACACGGTCATGGATCTCAGGGTTAAGGCCCTGAAGGAACAGATTATACTTCATCTCTGAACTATCAGCAATCTCGGGGCAATAGGATAGCAAATCAAAGAACCTCTGCTGATACTCATCGATAGACATGGCTCCCTGTCGCAGACTCAGTAGCTCGCCTGCCTTCGACTGACGGAGTGCAGGAGGAAAATACCGCTTTTGGAAAGCTGTGCGGAACTCGGCCCAGGTGGCCACTCCTCTCGCCGCAACAAAAGGTGCAGAAGTAAACCTCCACCACCTGCGCGCACGCCCATCCAGAAGATAGCCAAGGGTCTCCACCTTCTGCTCCTCGGTGCAATGGAAAGTCTGAAAAGTCGTCTCCATGCGGTCTAACCAGTTCTCCGCATCCTCCGGAGACTCACCTCCAACTAAGGGCTTAGGACCCATAGCTAAGAATCGACGCACAGTGAAACGCTCGTCGTCATGATGACGATGACGCCGTTCTCGATGAGGCTCCCGGTCGGCATCACCCCAACGCCCCCAACACTTCCATGAGAACTCCGGTCGTCACGATTTGCCATCTACAAAAATACCTCAAGATGAGACTAAATCCCAAGAATTCTTTTGCATGCTCTGATACCATAAATGTAGTGACCCTTACCCAGAACACCTACTAAACAGAACTTAGGCATGCAATTAACTTAATAAACAGATATCAGAATGAAACTGCGGAAACCATAAATAATATACAATCCCAAGTAAAGGAATCTGTAATTTATCCAATAATATACAACCAAATCGAATAGTTGTATAAACCCAAAACAACAGTAATAAAACCTAGACGAAGCTCCAGCTGGCCAACCACTGACTAGCCCCTCCTGGATCCACCCTCCTCGTCCAATCGCAAATCTGCCCCATGGAATAGGGTGTCCAGAAAATACAGAGTACGAGACGTGAGCATAAAATGCTCAGTGCGAGAGTATGAGTATACATGCATGCAAAGTGAACTCCCTATAGACTCGAGGTCAAGGATCAGATAACAGAGACAGACCGGGCCCTGGTATGTAGCACGCTGTGCCGTCGCTTCAGGAGGTGGCTCTCATACCGAGATAACCATGGATACGCCGGACCCAAATCGATGGAAGTCTATCCACTAACAGGATAGGGTACAACCCTACTAACAGACATCTCGAAATAGATACAGCAAGATGCAAATGAATGCAGCATAATATCATGGCATATAAATCATGCAGTCACCTAATATATGCATACTCAGTCAGGATATCTCAAACAGTACTTTCGTACCTCAATACAGTGCAAGCTCTACCAACTCTAGGTCCACGCCTATAGTCTGCTCTACACTGCCAAATGATACTACTATCATTAAAGTGCTCTAAAATCCTTAACTAAGCTATTGCATACTCCTAAATATTTATAGAAAGCAAAAGCTATACCTTCGTCCGTCGTTAGCCCTTTGATGTCGGTGCCTCCAGAACTTGGGCACAACTCCGCTACGACTACCGAACGCCTCGCCGACCTCTGGACCAAGCCTAAGAAGACTAGAATAGCTCCAAAAGGACTAGAAAGGAAAGGAGAACTCGGAATTGGCAAATGAAAGTGTAGCCTCGGCCTTCTATTTATAGACAACGATCGGAACTTCCGATCCTTGATCGGAACGTCCGAACCTCGATCGGAACATCCGATCCTGCCATCGGAGCTTCCGAAGATCCTGATCTGCCACGTGTCAAAATATCACTTGTTGACTCCGGAGAGGGGTGATCGGAGCTTCCGGTCCTGATCGGAGCTTCCGATATTGTTACACATCATGCCTGACGTAATATCGATCGGAGCTTCCGATCCTGTTCGGAGCTTTCGATCCTGATCGGAGCTTCCGATCCTGATCGGAGCTTCCGAACTCTACCCAAGTAATTATGATTAATTCCTTAATTACTGATTTTGGTTACGGGCTACTACAAAGTTATTAGAATTCAATTGAGAAATAGAAATGAAGAATGAAACAGGCATTCGATCAATTGATTTCAGATTTTGTGTATTTTGGTTTGAATATTCAGATGAATATATGACCAATCGGAATGATATTTGAGTGAAAGCAATCTAGAACTGTTTCGAAGATGAAAGAAACACAGAAAGTAAACTGAAGTGATGAGAATTCAGTATAGAATGCCATATAGAGATATGAATTGAAGCCTCAGATCAGAATGGATGAATTCTATTATGATTGATTATTTGATTGTGCCCGATATTTCCGAAAAGAGATATCAGAATTTGAAGAATTGCACAACAATGAATTCAATATTCATGTGATAATTGTTTTATCAGACGATAAAGCAAATAAAAGTAATAGAATTAGTACGTTTCCGAAGTTAAACGTACAGAGAGTTTCTGAAGAGGTTGAAAATCATTGACTAGATTAATTCAATGATAGTTAGAAACTTCATAATTGAAATGAGATTATGATTTGAAAGAATATTTTGCGAAACTACCAAGATGAAACAGTTTATGGGAAGTAAACAGGTGGTAGTTATGAACAGATTTATTGAAATTACTGTATACGATGATATGTCTGTATGATCAAATCACTGAATTGTGATTAGATTTGTTGTAAGACGAACAGTAAGCCAAGAAATAATGTTTTAGATTGACACATTTGGTTTACTATTAAATTGTAATACAGATGATCCGAAGAATTTGAGTACTTTTTGAAGTAAAGGTACAACATGTTATCTTTGAAGTGGAAGAATAATCAGAGAAGATGACTTGAATTTCGAGAATGAATTTTTATCTGACATGATACCGATTATCAACAGCTCTGAATACGTTGAAATATGTGACTACAGCATAAACTCTGATTACGAAATAGTCCGAATAGACTAATTAGATTTGTGGAATACACTGTATGAGATGTGAATAACAGCTATCGATTCAGATTTATGAAGAAGATAGAGATATGATGAAATTACAGGAATGATAAAAATCTATTGTCAGGATTAAGACTTTAGATTTATTCGATAGAATGTGGCATCGATTGATTGATTGATGTTCTGAGAGTTGGTTATATGTGATTGCATTATACCAATTGTCGATTGATGGATTATCTGAGTTGATTTTCCGGATATTGAGAATATTCTCAAAACTTTAATACCTGATTCGGTATTACTTGACTTGATGTATTGCCACTTGATGATTATAATTTCTGTAATAGCTAATGAATCGATTTTGAGATAATGTTATGATGATATGATGAAAAGAAATCCGATTTCTTTGTGTTGAAATTATACTACTGAAGTATATGACATAAGATCATACATGATTTATTGATATTAGATCAGATTTGATTTGAGAGACACAAAGATATTGAAGATGAATCTGTATGGAATGAAAGCAAAGAAGATGAACCAGAATTAGAAATTGAATGATAGATATAACTTTTGAAGCTGAAACTGACTTGTTAAGTGGAAAAGTTATTCTTGAAACATCATTCAATTCAGAATAGAGAAAGAGCAGAGTTTAATTTACAGATTCAGAATGTGACGATGAATACTAATCTTGAAGCGATGAACTGAATAACACTGTGGACTTGAGTTATGTTCTATACTCTGTATAGAATGATATAGAGAAAGAATCAAGTCGTCACCAAAGCTGAATTGCATTGAATGACATATCAGATGGAATTGATGATTGTATTGAACGAATGTATTCTTTTCAGCTGGATAAGTTCAGTATCTTAGTGAAAGAAGTATCAGTGGATTCTTCGTATGTACTTTATTCAGATGAGATAGATATTGACGAGATTCTGAGTTAAGTCGATTATTCGACAAATCCTTGATTGAAGAAAGAAACAGCTCAGAACAAAGTCGTTCCAATGACGTAAAGTACAACTGAATAGATACTGATTACAAGAGAATAGAAGCAGATTCGAAGTAATAATCTGACAAGAGATTAAAAGATGAAGTGAGATACGAAATGCAGAGTGGATGATTGAAGTGAGAATCACTTCAGATAATCATTCAGTCTATTAGATTTGATATTCTGGATGAATACGATTTCGAGGACGAAATCATTTCTTAGAATGGAGGAATTGTAAGGCCCGAAAATATTAAATTATTAATTAAGAGATTTGAAAATTAAATTTCATATTATGGGCTAATATTGATTTGAGAAGTTATGGAAATGATAGATTGAATTTCCGAACCGAAAATATTTAATTTGAGAATTTACGGATTTTGCGAATTAAATTCCGAGAATTCTTAAATTAATAGAATAAATATTAGATTTGAATATTTATGGAATTTAAGATTAAATTCCATGTTTCGGGAATTAACAAAGATTAATTTTGAAGATGAAACCCGACCAGGGGTTGATTTAAAAATATCGAAGATTCGAGGGCTAAAGTGCAAAAGGCCGGGATTATTGATTTAATCCGAATTTATTTAATTTTAATCAGAGTATATTTAATTTGAGAATATTTAGAGTTTCGATTTTAATTCTAATATTCTTAAATTATTTTGGATTGAAATTGAATTAAAACGAAGGCCGAGGACTGAATTGCAATTACTGAAGACTTGAGGGACTAAATTTCAATTTATGCAATATATATCTGATTTTAATCAGATTATAAGCATGTCAACGTGTATGCTTCAGATTTTATTCAGAATTTAGAGTGCAGAAGCTGAAGCCTTTTTCTTTCCTTTGCTTTTCGATTTTCAAACGTCGATAACTTTTGATCCGCTCGTTCGATTTCAATTCCGAAAGATGTTCTGGAATCCTTGCGATGAGGGCTTCGATTTGATGCAAGTATTTTGTTCTCTCGGCATGTTTTGAAGAACGAAATATGGCAGAGATCAGATTATGAAACTATGTTGTGTTTTTGAGTTTGTATGCCGTTCGATATCGCAGTCGGATTGGAAATGAATTAAGAAACGAACTTGTCATGGTTTCAGCATGTTTTTGACTTGTTAACATGAGATTATAGCTGCTGATATGATGAATTGAATGATGAATTCAGCTGATATAAGTGATACAAGTGATTAGAAGTTGATAAGAAGTTCATAATGAATTCGATACCGAGTTGGTTCCCGATTTTCAATTGCTACGCCGCCGGTTGATGTTTTGACTTTGTTTTGATAGCCTATAACTGAGTTGAGATAGTTGTTTAGATGTTATGAATGTTATGGCATTTGTATTTCTCGATTTCAGTTGAGATTCGAAGGCTAACGATTCACGACTCCGAGTTGTACCGAATAAGAAGAAGTTGAAGTTTGAAATGATGTTGATTGAATCTATATTGATGATTTTGATTCAATTCTGAAATGATTGAATAGAATGAGGTTTGATATACATGTTTTGATGATATGTTTCAGAGTTTAATAGGAGACTATTGACTCAAGAACCTCAACTTGAAACCGAAGAAGAAGTGATCAAGATGGAAGCGAATGTGAGTGAAGATGATTGATGTTTGAATGAGCAGATTTGCTATGAGTTGTGGTACTTCCTATCCAGATGTGGAACATCTTCAACTCGAGAATTAAAGGTATAATGACGACATCGCGAGTCAGGGACTGTGAAACTCAAGAACGACTATTCTTGAGTTATCCCGAACAAACCACAAACTTGTTTAAGTATTTGTTCTTGAGGTAGAACTTATGTTATTGTCGATCCATCACAGGTAGTGGATCTTTATTGCTTTTGATATGATTGTATATTGAATTGATTCTATGCCAAGGTTGCGGTTAACCTTATTTTCTAGCCCGGAATGGCTACGATAGATGGATATCCATGTCAAGATCGGATACGAATCTTGATGGCAACGAAGTGATAAGAATCAATTCTTTAGTTAGCACGCTATATAAATTGAGTTTTGATTTGAAGTTTGAGTCGATATATGCGTTATTTTTACTCTATTCTTGAGTTGATATGTTTAGAGTTGATATGAATTTATTTAATGCATTTATATGTCGATTATACTGAGAATGATTTCTCACCGGAGTTTATCTGGCTGTTGCTTTGTTTTGTATGTGTGCATTACAACAGGAGGGGCAGAAGCTTTGTTGAGACGACATTGATAGCTCGGGAGAGTAATGTAGCAAGTGTGGACTCGGGTTTTAAGCTGAAGAATGGTAGTTAGATAACATTGAAGTTCACATGAAACTTGTGATTTAGAAGCTCACTTTTGATACTTAGTGTAGCTTATCGTTTCATGTCTTTACGCTATTCGATTGATGTATTGAATGCATGATTTGGTACTTGAAACTTTATACATGTTGATATGCATGTTTTAGAATTTATAAGCCATGATATGAGTTGATCATGAAGGAATTTGGACTGATGTGCACGGTTTGACAGCAGAAAATGTCCTCTGATGTTTTCTAGAAATGGTGCCCGCTCGATCGGGTGAAGTTCACCGATCGAGCGAGGCCCTTAAATTGAAGGCAGAAAATCGAGAATTTTGGGCTCGCTCGATCGGTAGGTTTTGACCGATCGAGCGAGGCCAATTTATGTGCAGACCCGAGAATGTGATATTTTGCTCGCTCGATCGGCTGACTTTTCCCGATCGAGCGAGGCTCGGAGATTTTAAAAAAAAAAAATTCTGCTCTTGAATTATTATTCTTTAATTGTTTGATTAATTGTTTAATTAATCATTAGCTGCCCTAAAACGAGATTAGCAACCCGAGGTCCCCACAAAATGACTAGCCGCCAAAACCGTCACATAGCCAATGCAAAAGTATACAAGTCATGTATTTTGACAGTTGGACGAATTCAGATGATATTCAGCTCAAACTGCTACCTCAAGAGTGAACTAGATGAACAATATGACAGCAGATGTATTGACAGAGCACTTCTGGTGTAATGACCATATCTCTCAGGTCGGTGATCCAAATGTAATGATTCATTATGATTTGGAAAGATATGAAGATGAGCTACAAATTATTGTCACAAGTAAAACTCTGATTCAGAGCTTAAGAAGATGATAAAGCACGTTGAAGTTGCTGGTTTTGCACAGGTTGATAACAGAACTCGAGGATGTACACAGTCTGGTAATTTGAGCATATCTCTCTCAAAGGACATCAAAATGGAGTTATTCTTGATGAGTTGGAAAGCCAAGACAAAGAGCTACAACTTTTATGTTAACTACTTTGCCAGAAATCAACGCATCAAGATCTAAATCCCTCGACCGATCAACATCTCCTTGACCAACTTGGTCCTCGACTGATTTGAGCAGCTCTGGTATTTCGGGCATAACGTTTTCATATGAACTCAGAATTGAGTGATTTATGCGGCATTGGAAATCCAAGCTCAAGGGCTACTACTTTATGCTTTACCACATCAAGAGAGGGCATCAAAATAGATCTATCAGCTAGTTGAGAGCAAGCCCAAGGTGTGAAGAACACATCAACAGATTTCTTGAGCTTCTCCAGTCAAGTTCTTCACACCCCACCCAACTCAATCACATAATCAAGAGATGTATTTTGATGATTAGTTGAGTGAGAGTCTTTAACAATAGAGTATGAATCTAGGAGTTCCGATTTAGGCAGTGGGTTAGTCCTAAAGTTTGAGTGGGGTGATTACAAGACGTTGTAATGCTCAAAGTCTTCCAGTGGATCCTTCCGAGGAGGAAGAAAGGGTGACGTAGGAGATTGAGCTCCGAACATCCATAAACAAATTCTTGTCTCTTTACTTTATCGCATTTACTTGTTGTTGTTGTTTTTGGATGATTTGTTGAAACATTTTATATGTTCTTTAAAGTACCAAAATATTGCACACAAAGTGTTTGATAAAATTCTTCAACCAAAATGTTTTTACTATCTCAACTTGCAATCTTTTCAAACGATTTCCCAAATGCATAATCAGTTTTTAGATGGATTATTTCGAGTGTTTTTCGCTTTGTTTTGTAACCAAACTCGATATAATTTATCGGTGCACGGTTCATATTCGAACATTTCAAGAACGAGCTATTGTAGCTCAAAATATTTTAAAAGTGTGTATTCACCCCCCCTCTACACACGCTATCGATCCCCAACAAGTGGTATCAGAGAGGGTTGTTCTTGAAAGAGCATTTGAAACTGATTTTTATCTTCAAAATTTCATTTTTGAGATTTTCTAACATATATATGCATATTTGAGAATTTCTGGCATCTTGCAGCGACTTTGGGAAAAATGGCATAACTTCTTGCTCGAATGTCCAAACGACAAACCGTTTTTTTGCGTTGCAAACTAGACATGTAGAGAATTGCAGCGGTATAAAATTTTCAGCCTGGTTCTGCAGGAGAAGAAGAAGTTTTTTGGTTAAAGTCCGACCATGTGTGTTTTGGCAGAAAACAGGGCATGGACAAAGGTTGATGTTTTTGCAAAGAAGCTCAAGGATGACTTATTATCTCGAATCAAAGTCATACATCGTCAAGAAAACTCAATAAACTCGTTCTAAAATTAGCTTTACGAGAGCTTTTGAGTTTGATTGCCTACATGATATTCTACTTGTGCTAGCATGTCTTGAATTAAGAATGTCTAGTCATTTCCCTTACAATTGTGACTGCTTAATGACTAAAGGGACGCTTAAATGTCTTATGAATATTTATGTTGGTATGGCAATATTGATTTTGTGTTTCTTGGTAATTTGAGATAATTTTGTGCAATGTTGATGGAGCTTTCTAGTCATTCAACTTGACTTATTTGTGTTGAATATCTCTCTCTATTTGTTGTTTAATCAAGTTGAGACTATTTTTTTGTGCATTGCATTCATGTTTTGAAATCATGTATTGACATTTTGCAAAGGGGAGCAAGTATGAAAAATTGTGTTGAGCATAGTAAATTTATCCCTCTATTTTCGCAAACTTTCTTTTACTCAAAATTTGAGGGGGAGCTCATTATCTTTCATATTTTTGAAAGTTTATGAAATGGTTTCATTTGCTATAAAAGGTTTTTTTTCTCTAAAATAATTTTTTGCTCATATTATAAAGATAGGGAGAGTAATGATTTTTGACTTGCAATTATATCTTCCATATATTTGCGCTTTAAAATTTCAAATATCAAATCCGTTTATTCGAAAAATGATTTGAGTTCCAATTTATTTTCTCTACTTGCATAAGTAATCACTTGTGTTTGCGGAAAAGGGGAGAAGTAATATCATTGGGAGATCATTATTTTTCTATGTGAATATCCTCTACACGCTTAAATCTTTTTAGAATCATACATTGAAGGGACACATCATAAGCTTACTTGTTTTGGGTTCACAATGATATTTTACAACTTCTAGTTCTACTTATACTTGTTGACTATATATGGTGGCAAAGATAGAGAAATATGGAAGATGATTTGGTCAAGTCAATTTTTAATTAACTCTTGATCTTTGTGAATGACTAAAGTTCATAGCAAGTGATATTTTCAAAAACTTTCCTCGCTTATTTTTTTTTGGCATTGTTGTCCGAAAATGCAATCCCATTTACCAAAATAATCAAGTGAGGATGAAAATTTCATTTTGTGGATACATATTTAGTTGAAGTTGTTTTTATGTGTTAGACACCCTTCTACCATTATAAAATTCATTTATTCAAAATTTATGGAGAGCTATAAAATTTTTGTTTATCTCGAACCTTTTTTTTATTTTCACAAAAAGGGAGAAAAATATGTTAGATAAAAATATGTGTTTTGCATTACTTGCTTTCAATGTTCATATTTTTATCCAAGTTTTGTGATCATAAAAAGAAGGAGATTGTTGGGTCCGAAAATGCAAGCAATCTTGATTTTGATGATAACAAAACTTGTCATTTTGTTTCTAACATATTTACTAAGTGTGCAGCTGATAGAAGACAAATTGGAAGTGCTAAGTTGTTAGAATACAATCTTAGCTCAACTTAATTTCTGGCGCAGCTGCTTGTTTCAAGCATATCTCGTAGCTGGATGATCCAAATGACCAGCCGCCAAAACCGTAACATAGCCAACAAAAAAGTCTACAGACAGTTGGATGAATTCAGATGATATACAGCTCAAACTGCTACCTCAAGAGTGAACTAGATGAACAATATGACAGCAGAATTATTGACAGAGCAGTTCTGTTGTAATGACCATATCGCTTAGGTCATTGATCCAAATGTAATGATTCAGTATGCGTTGGAAAGATATGAAGATAATCTACAAATTATCTTCACAAGTCAAAGTCTGAATCAGAGCTTAAGATAATGATAAAGCACGTTGAAGTTGCTGGTTCTGCACAGGTTGATAACATAACTCCAGGATGTACACAGTCTGGTAGTTTGAGCATATCTCTCTCAAAGGACATCCAAATAGAGTTATTATTAATGCGTTGGAAATCCAAGATAAATGGCTACAACTTTTATGTTCACTACGTGGCCCAGAAATCAACGCATCAAGATCTAAAAGCCCTCAACCGATCAATATCTCCTCGACCGACTTGGTCCTTGACTGATTTGAGCAGCTCTGGTATTTTGGCATAATGTTTTCATATGAACTCAGAATTGAGTGATTCTTGTAACGTTGGAAATCCAAGCTCAAGGGCTACAACTTTCATGTTTACCACTTTGCCCAGACGTCAACACTGAAAGAGTTACATGCATCTGAACAGACAACATCAACTCAAGCAGACGAGAAATTTCACATGCTCTATGTCAACAGACTCGAAGATATCAACTGATCACCAAGCTTGTCACCTGATCTTGCTTGTCTACTGCTCTTGATCCAGATTTAGTCAAACGGTCAAAGCTATAGTCCAAAAAGAGAAATATGAACGTTGTGATATCAGAACCTTTTTCAAGGGTCATATTTCTTATATCTAACGTCTATATTATCTTGGAGGCTATAAATAAAAGATCTAGAGATTGAAGAAAAGAGAGAGTGGACACCCAAAAGAACATTCAGCATGTTAGAGCTTTTCCACATCAAGAGAGGGCATCAAAACAGATCTATCAGCTAGTTGAGAGCAAGCCCAAGGTGTGAAGAACACATCAACAGATTTCTTGAGCTTATCCAGTCAAGTTCTTCACACCCCACCCAACTCACTCACATATTCGAGAGATGTACTATGATGATTAGTTGAGTGAGAGTCTTTACACAAAGACGTTAAAGATTGTGTTTTTAGTCTTGGCATAAAAACGTTAAACATTATGCGGATTATCAGGTTGCAGCCTACAATCGATTATGAATCTTGGAGTTCCGACTTAGGCAGTGGTTAAGTCCTAAAGTTGGAGTGAGGTGATTACAAGATGTTTTAATGCTCAAAGTCTTCTAGTGGATCCTTTCGAGGAAGAAGAAGGGGTGACATATGAGATTGAGCTCTGAACATCCATAAACAAATTCTTGTCTCTTTACTTTATCGCATTTACTTATTGTTGTTTTTTTTTGGATGATTTTTTGAAGCATTTTATATGTTCTTTAAAGTACCAAAATATTGCACACAAAGTATTTGATAAAATGCTTCAACCAAAATGTTTTTACTATCTCAACTTGCAATCTTTTCAAACGATTTCTCAAATGCATAATCAGTTTTTAGATGGATTATTTCGAGTGTTTTCCGCTTGGTTTTGTAACCAAACTTGATATAATTTATCGTTGCTCGGTTCATATTCGAACATTTCAAGAATGAGCTATTGTAGCTCAAAATATTTTAAAAGTGTGTATTCACCCCCCCTCTACACACGCTATTGATCCCCAACAGAAGTCATCTTAGATATGTGTAAGGACCACACCCTCTGCATCTGCCATCATCTAAGCTCAGCTCTGGGTGGGTCTCACTCATGGTTTTCTCCCCACCTGGAAAGGAGAGTTTTTGCCCTCCCCAGGATTCAAACTTGGACCACCAGGCATATATCCAAGTTCAACTCAATCCTGGTATATGCCTGGTGGTCCAAGTTCGAATCCTGGGGAGGGTAAAAACTCCTCTTTCCAGGTGGGGATAAGACCATGAGTGAGACCCACCCAGAGCTGAGCATAGATGATGGCAGATGCAGAGGGTGTGGTCCTTACATAAAAGGTATGGTCGCGGGCCCCTAGAGATAAGGCCAGATGGTCCAGAGGCAGAGGGATGCACCCGGTCCATTACAATATGTGTTTAAAGTAAGAAACATCCTCGCTCTGATATCACTTGTTGGATCTGCGTAGAGGGGGGTGAATATACACTTCAAATTTTTATGCTTCAAAAAATTTGTTCAATTGAGTTGTCAACTGAAATACTTGTTATTACCTGATTTTCTATGTCAATCAACCAACAATATGTGCGGAAAAATGACTAACTGACAGATAGAACACTAAAAAGATAGCTCGACTGAAAAGTGAAGAACACAAGAAATTTTTTTGGTTGTTCGGAGATTAAAAACTCCTATGTCACCTCTTCTTCTAAGGTAAGAAGGATTTCACTAGAAGACTTTGAGTGTCACAAAGAATTTGAAAAACCCCGATTCATTCAGGACTTAAACACTGCCTCGACTGAAACTTATAATATACAACTTAGATACAAACAACGGTCCTCGAATGAATATGAAATACAATGATCTACGCTTGTAAACTTAGCAAAAATTGATAATCACTTGATCATATATAAAATTTTGAGAGTGTGCTTCCGATTATATCATTTTTCTTATGAAAACTTGTGAACTTGAAAGTACGACTGAAATCTTGTGTTCAAAGATTGAAAGAATTTAGAGAGTGTTGGAGAGTTTCTTCAACTGATCTTCAAGCCTATTTATAGGAATCGATTGTAACGGTCATAAATGCTTTCAAAAGTATCCGCTTCTCACATAAATATCAGTTTCCTTGTCTTGTATCTCTTGTAGACAATTTCTGATAAAAAGTACAACTCTGTGCACTTTTATTGTTGCGAGGTCTACAGTGTACAAATGTTTATATCCAAAAATATCTAACTGCCAAATTTTAAGTCTTCTGAATGTGTTGGGGATGTTTATAGATTAAGAATTATGTTCTTGAATATCCCTAAAATATTTCAGTCGTCTTTTGCTTCAGTTGTGATCAGTCTAGTTGTGCATCCTTTATTAGTCGAGACTGAATTCCAATTTAGGTTCAGTCAAGGTGCTTGGTTCAGTCATAGAATTCAGCCATCAAATACTTAACTATATCAAATCTGAGCCTCTTGAGTATTTTAGTCGTCTAGTCAAGTCGTGAGCATCCAGTTAAGATTAAGGACTATTTGTGTAGTGACCCGTATCCGAAATTAGTGATTAATGGTAATTAATCAAGTGATCATGTTTAGATTAAGCAAAAAATGATTAACGGAATTCCAGATGAATGAACGGAGTTCGGAAATGGATCCAGAACACTCGAAAATGGCTTGGAGGGTCGGTAAGGATCGGACGATCCGATCTAAGACCGGACCATCCGATGGGATCGGATGCTCCGTCGGTAGGAACAGACGTTCCGATCTGGCTAGGGCTTGCCTCATCATCAACATCAGCATATTGACATCACTGAATATGCATGTGAGGTGACATAGGACGCTCCAATGAGGCGATCGGACGATCCGATTGAGAACGAATGCTCCAATGAGGGTTCGGACGGTCCGATCTCTGTCTATAAATAGGGGTGCCGAGGCCTCATTTAAACTCGTCCCTTTCCTCTCTTCTCTCTCATTCTTAGCTCTTTTTAGTCAGATCTAGGGATATTTAGGCATCCTATTTGGAATCCGGAAGTAGCAGAGCGATCCCGGCGTCGTAGTGGAGTTGTTCCTAAGTTTTGTGGCAGTCTCCATCAGCAGGCTGACGACGGACACAGGTATAGCTATGGTCTCCTTAAATTATTTAGGAGTATCTATTAGCTTAGTTAAGGATTTTAGAGCTTGTTTAGTAATGCATGAGTAATTTGCATTGTAGAGCTGATGATAGGCTTGGAACTAGAGTGGGACTGCTAGGACTGTCTTTAGTGAGGTACGTAAGTACTGACTGAGACAGCCAGAATGATATATGATATATGTGTTGCATGTGTATGTGCTATGTGTTTTCCATGTTTTACTGTTTTAGCACATGCATATTTTTATATGTACTGGATTGCATCCGTGAGATGTGAGTCATGACAGTTTCCATCGGTGATGAGTTACTCCTTATGGATTCGTGTCTGGGGAGGCTCAGCCCCTAGTTTTTGCTATCACTAGGAGCAACCACAATGATGGAGTAGACGCTATAGTTGATGGTTGAATATACGAGTGCCCCCGCGGACTAGCTATCCAGCACAGCGCTGTATATTCATGGCGCCCCTGAGTATACTGATTTACCGTTGTTTTAAATTCACTTATGTGCTCCATATATTTTATATATCATTGCTTGTGTATTGAGTGTAGTCACTCATGTCCAATTTTTCTGTATGTCTGGTCACCCCATTTGACGGGGCAGGTGCAGGTGCAGGTGCAGGTAGTGCGCCCAATAGCTTGGAGAGGCCAGCAACCAGAGAAGACAGCCGGATTAGCTGTAGGTTTTATTTTCCTTTAGGATTAATTATTCGATTGGATTGTATAATCAAATTTGTTTAGTTGGTTGTATTCCGCCGACCAGCATTTATTTAAGTCTTCCGCAACGAATTTATGTATTTAATTTAATTGCATGCTTAATTATGCTCTAACTCTGATTAGGTAGTAAATCCGTGTTGGGTCGCTACATTTATTGGTATCAGAGCAGCATGCAAAGAGACTTGGGATGTAGTAATGAGACTTTGGGTTATCCTTGTAGGATTGATGAGACCATAAAAGAAATGATGATAGCGATTAGGTTTCCCGAAGACTATCATCATCGGTAGAATTTCTAAAGATTTGGCTTATGGGATTCTAGCAAATGCGGACAGGAGCGAAGGATCGTGTCCGATTTTTCGAGATTTCTATTCATGTGGATCCTAGATTTGGATCGAGTACCATATGTCAGAGGATTGGTTGAAACACACTTGATGATTGCATCTATACCGTTCGGCCATGATGACACTACTCTGAAGATTCTTCACTAGCAGTTGAAGAGATTGTCATGAAGACCTTTACCCGAGAATGCCTTGAGTGGCTAAGGCATGACTGGTAAATCGTATAAGGTCTATAAATTCATGCAGAACATGATCCTACCTGTATGCTTGTATCGATGCTTTTGGTAGGTAAACGAGAAACTTCATGTTCAAAATCATGTAATGGATGCAAGAAGAACTCTTATGTTAGACCGTGAGAAGAAGAGGTCTACTGACATGCACTGATGCAGAGCATAGCTGGTTAGCAAGTACGAACCATTTCTCCAGAGACCTTTGTAGGAGACCATATAAAGAGATTTGGGCAGGAGTATGCTGGCATTGATGCGCGTGACTATTAAAAGCTTCATGCTCAAGAAATCAAGATTAAGTACGATGAATTAATATTGTGTTGTTGTAAACAGTATTTCAGTTGTAATGAATCATCAGACACTGGTTGTATTCTTTCAAGTTATTGGGTGTACATTTTCATTGTATTTCTTGATACTGTATTTGTATTACATGGGATAGTAATAAGGAAAAATTGTACATAACTTTAAGCGATGATACATGTATTATTTTGAGATTAATCCAGTGATTAGTTGATTAGTGTTCAACTGTTGTAACTCATAGGTTTTGAGTAAGCCGATTATAATTGCTTGACATGGGTTTAGTCTAGGTGTTTTCCTAGGATTGACCTAGTTAGTCATTTGACTTTGATTAGTGTCAGTAATGAGGTGATTCCTCAGGAGGCATGGAATATTGTTCTAGACTGCTTTCTTTAGAACGTTGGGTTTTGTTCTAGGTTGTTTCCTTAGAACAGTAATTTGTTTGACCTCTTTAGGTTGAGACCTTGTGATCATGAGTTTTCATCAGGGATTAAGTGTAGGATTTTCCATGGGATGGAAATGATCTAGGTTGATAGATCGAAGAGAATTTTGTGGGTTTAGTTTACCTTGGTGTTCACTTTGAGTGGCCAAGTTAGTGGTTAGTAGTTCTTTAATGGCACAAGATAAGTGGCAGTGACTACTCACTCTTAGCTATTGCTTGATGCTGTCAGGGATACATGTGTGAACCAGCGTGATTCTTGCGTTTGTGAATAGTAGACTCGTGACAATTGGGTCGAGGTTATTGGTCGAGTCTTGAAGGTTTCGAGGATCAATGGTTGTCTGATTCCATCAACATCGATGGGTTAAGTGCAAGCCACAGTAGATCGACGTGGTTGATAAGTAAGTCCAATCAGTGATGATTAGGATATAGTAGATCAAGGAGTACTTGGGATAGAATTTTGACGCATGGTTCTTAGGATATTGGTACTTGGTACAGTCTCAGAGCAGTTGGCGATTTGAGTATAATTGGAATCTCTAGGATTGTCAGAGACGGATCTTTTGAGATTGTTGCTAATCAAGGACGATTGCAGTTTGACTCGTGTAGTCAAGTTTTGGTGATAACTTGGTTATCAGCAGTAGTTTGGACAACAAGGGAATCAGTAGTTCCTCAGTGTAGTGTTTTCTTATTAATGAGAAGCCGAAATTGATCCAAGCAATTGCTTAAGTATTAGCAATAATATACTCAAGGTTGAGTAAGGAAGAGATCAAGTAGTTGCTCCACTGCATTAGTGGACGACAATTTCGAAGGTTGTTGGCCGAATGCTTTTCTACGATATTCAGTAAGAATATTTGATTTATCCAGTGGGATTAGGCCCGACGAACAGTATGGATTCTAATGGGCTTTAGCAAGTGAACATCAGTTGACTTGTTGGGACATGTGAAATAATAGCTGAGACTTGGTTTTCAGAGTCTAGCAGGATTGTTGTCACTAATCTTCTAGCGTGTGATGGGCGATGCCATTAAAATGATTGAATCAGTCTATGAAGAAACTTTGTTATTTCCAGTCAGCAATTCACATCAAGTGCGGACTGATTGTCAAAGGTTATTGCGTTTCAGCAATGGGCAATGGTCGAGTATGTGATGTGTGGGGACCTCGGGTGCTAATCTCATTTTAAGAGCAATTAATGAATAAGCATCAATAATTAGACAATAATAATTCAATCTGAATCAAATTAATCAGAACATTTGGCGATGCAAAACGATACATTTGGCGATGCAAAATCACGTCGCAAAAAGAACAAAAAAAATTTTTTTTTTTACTCAGAGGGGGTTGCGCTCGGTCGGCACTTTTTAGCCGACCGAACGCTCTCTCAAACTCAACCTACGGGTTGACATTTGTGGGCTGCGCCCGAGCTGCTATTTTCTATAGCTCGGGCGCTGCAAGATGCAGTGCTCAGCCCTGTTTGCTGCAGCTAGCCTTTGCTCTGATAAATCTCTTCCTAAACTTGCTCTTTTCAATCTAAAACATGCACATACATTGTTATCAAGTTCGAAACATGTGCACAAGTTCATATCACAACTATCTAGTGATTCAAATACAAGACAAGCTAGAATATGAGCAATTATCCAACCAATGAAACATATATACAAAGCTCTTGTATTTGTTCTAGCATGGTTATCCAAGGCTCCATATCTAAACACCATGTCATCTGCTTAAACCCGAGTCACCACATGCTAAAACTCTCTCTTGAACTTTTCACGTCAATTCTGACCAGCTCCTGCCCCACCTATTGCAATGCACACATACAAACAAAGCAATAGCCAGATAACTCCGGTGAGAATAAATCTCAGTACGAAAGACATACATATACATTCATTTAAGCATAATAAATCTATATGCTATCTTATTTCCCAACATGTAAGGACATGTAGATTCATAAAAGCATGCTCATTTCTTATAGCATATCTTTTCATCTTTAGCAATCTCATATCAAGCATATAAACACATTCACATCTTGAATGACATATAATAACAAGCTTGCATTTATAAACGCATATTCCAAACCATAGAAATTTCTAGGCTAATGCATAAATGCAATGCATGTTTGAATAGGCTATCAAGTCTGATACGAATAAATCTTGGTTCTTGGGATCCCGGGGAAATAAAATCTTTAACTAACCACCGACTCTCCCAATCGAGGTGGCGTCAAATATCTCAAGTACCCTGACTTTGGTGCAACTATAGTGAATCATCTAGCTCTGGAATCGAATCTACAATCCATGTCACTCAACTATAGTTCTCCAAACGTCATTTCTCAATCTAGGCCAATCTGCCCTCTATGCTTTTAAGATAGGGGTTCAAGATGAATGCACAATAATCTTGATACATTAAATCATACACATACTGATAAACATCTTGAACACACCATTCAAGAATCATTCAAATCAATAATAAGAAGTAAATCACATAAGAGCACTTAAACAAGTAAGTATGTGATTTTAGGAAAACTCGAAAACCACCATATTCTCGAGTTGTTCTACCTGACGAGGATAATGTCGAATCATACATGTATTCTGATTCAAATATCTGATATTGTGCAAGTCTTGATGAAACACAAGTTATCAAACCTTTTCTCTTCAAAATCTGCTCAATCTCCTCAAGATTGTTCAAACTCTACTTCATTCAATTTCAACCAACTCAAGCTCGCCGACTCGAACTCGATCTCTTGCAAGTCAAATCTGAAATGCATTGGTATACAATTCAATATCAGCTACCAATATCATTTCAATCTTGTGTAGGCTCAAACAATCTAACAACTTGATCACTTGATTTGAATTCAAACCGACGGCGTAATGGTTCAAAACCGGCAATTCCGAAAGCGTAAACACCATCTTAACAAACATCTAAACTCATTATCATCACCAATTCAGCAGCTATATTTCGAATTATACAGCCCCCAAAAATCAGAATTTCGAAAAGTCTTTCAAAAATCGAATACATGTTCAAACGACGATCTTTTCTTCATCCGTCTTAGATATGTTATCGTCGTATATACTAGAACATGTTTATACAATCAAATCTTAATTCTAACAACATCATAAAATTCAAACATGGTAGAACTTCGTAAAACTTACGTCAAAACGTAGCACTCGGAGCTGTGATCGCAAATATACGATCAATCGGAAATCTACCAGGCGGATGAAGTTTAATCGGAACTTGAAGTGCAAGAAATGGTTGCAACCTCATTTTCTCTCCACTCTCGACTTCTTTGCTGGGAATCTGATGAATTCATCCACTTTCCACTAATTATACACATCACACGTGTAATTGCCCACTTGCAAGGAAAATTGCACTTTGGCCCATAAACTTTTGCATAATTGTAAATCAGACCCCGGACAAGCAATTTAATTCAATTCTAATCATAAATAATTTAAAAATATTAGAATTTAAGTTTTAACTCTAAATATTCTCAAATTAAATATTTTCGAATTAAAATTAAATAATTTTGGACTTTATCGCATTTTAGTCCTTGAACTTCTCAATAATTGCAAATTGGTCCTTCCTCGGATTTCATCCTCAAATTAAATTCTGGATATTTCTAATCTTGGAATTTACATCTTAAATTCCATAAATATCAATTCAAATATTTTTAATCTTTTAATTTAAGAATTCCGGATATTAAAATCTTAAAATCCGAAAATCCTTAAATTAAATATTTTTGACCCGAAATTAAATCTCTAATTTCCATAAATGCTCAAATTCATATTTTCTCATATTAGGCCTTACATGATGTGTAGAAAGTTACTTCAAGCATGGAGTATTCCTAGAGTAACATGATATCTAGTGATTTGTGATAGTTCAAGGAGTGACGTGTTCGTCAAAAATCTTAGTCTTTTCCAATTCGTGTTAGGGCTGATGCATTTTAGCAGGAACATGAGTTAGTTGGAATATTGAATCGGTTGGGACTAGTTTCCTTTAAGATCATTTGGTCAGATCTCGCGAGGATAGAATTAGTGTTAATGGTGTCATCAGAGACTCTGAGATGAGTTATACCAGGTGCAAATGACTGTCGAGTTTCGAGACGGAATAGGAAGCATTTCCATAAGCCAGTGTATTGTGGAATGTCCCAGTCGAGCATTTTGGTGGAAGCTTGCCTTAGTCTTGATGAGTGTACAGTGATTTCAAGTATGTATAACTGTCAGGAGGATGTCCAAGGTAATTGAATCCTGTAGAGAGATTTGACTAGCCTATTGATTGCAACTCATAGGTAAGTAACCTGTGATCGAGGTGATGTAGTTCATCAAAGATGCGATGATTACCATTGCGGCGTATGCACGGCTTCGCAGGCCAATGGTTAAGAGATGACTTAGTATCATGATTGGAAAGTGAGGATAGTTTTCTTTAGAGCACAGTGATGAGTTATACTGAGAACGTGAACTTTGATTAGTACTAGACTTGGTGGTTTGAGTTCCTAGTATTGCTTTAGAAGTTTATCTTTGCTTCAGAGGAGCATGGGAAGGATGAACCAGTCTGGAAATCCTGTAAAGAAATTACGTTGAAGTGTAGCTTTGTATCAACTGAATTATCTTGAGGAGAGATTCACGAGTTTCTATATCAAGAGCAGTGTTGGGACTAGTGTTTCCTGACTATAGGTGTTCTGC